>NC_067405.1:65234767-65549739 GCF_009764475.1 Pristis pectinata | reverse complement strand
TGCCAGGAATGAAACCTGATTTGTATTTGCACTCTGCATACTTGCCAAGTCAAACTCTTGCCAGCTGTGAGATTTTTAAAAATGAAAAACAGTGAATCCAAGCCATTGAAATGTCTTGTCACACAGCTGCCCACACACGTTTGTTATATCTTTTGTTTCTATCCCATTTGGGTCTCACTGGAATGGGCACTTTTCACATGTGATCTCAGACAAGCTGAGCATAGCAGGAGGCCTTGAAGCCTGCTTTTCTCTATCTTCGCCCAGTGTCACAGTGACTTCCATGTTCCAGCCAGGGTCAGGATAGAGTACACTGTCCAATGTCAGTTCAGTGCAATGCTTTTCGCCTGGACTGATGTCTGTGGCAGACCATTACAGCACGGTTTCACAACTAAAAGCAGAACATGCTGGAAACACTCAGCAGGCCAGGCTGTATTTGATTCTCACTATAGTTTGGCAAATCTCTTGGTGCTTGTGGAACCTCACCTTATAGAAAAACATCTGAAACAGAGGGCAGTCACGGTTCCTAGCAAATCAAATTTCTTTTAAACCTTTACAGTCTACGCAAATAATTGCTGGTAGATGTGGAGGGGCTCAAAGCTCATTTATCAAAAGTTCTCCACAGCTTATGGTCAATTGGAGCAGATACTGTTGGCAGTGCTGGAGTTGTTTCAGTTCATATTTACCATACATGTCCCTTCACATTTGCCCGGTATTAGTTTGAGTTGCTGAGCATTTAAAATACACTAGTTAAAAAGAGAAAAAGTCATACCATTAACAATGACAATGTTATGTTGATATGGTTTCTGACAGGGGGGTTTGTAATCACTGAATTTCACTTGAATCTTCAAAGTTCAGCCAACAAATTGCCAGATTCAGTCTGAGGCTTTCCCATCATCTTCATCCCCTCTGCAAATGTCAATGAAATGACACCAAGGCTGTGAGAGGCATCTTAGTACATTCCAGCCCATTAACACCAATGCCTGAGCCACCCACTTTGGAGACACTATTGATGTGTGTGATCAATGCCTTTAGAAGTGGGTAGGGGCCTGATTCTCACACATACATTAGGTCCTATGATGCCAGTTATGAAGTAGCATTGGGCAGAATGTGTGCCACAAGTGCTCCACCCTTGGTGATGGGCAGCTTGACCAGGGACCATTGTGCCACTAGCGGCGCTAACCCCCTTGACCATTGCTATACAGCCATCAAAGATGCCTTCCGAGTCACCCCTCGCCCTCTCTTTGGTAAATCAGACCACTGGGCTGTGCTCCTCCTCCCTGCATACCAACAGAAACTGAAAGGGGAGGATCCAGTGCAGAGAATTGTGCAGTGCTGGTCTGAGGAAACAGATGAGCTTCTACATGACAGCTTTAAGTCAGTGGACTGGTCCATGTTCAAAGACTCAGCTGCCAGCCTTGATGAGTATGTCACCACCATCACGGACTTTATCAGCAATTGTGTTGAGGACTGTGTACCAACAAGGACAATAAGAGTGTTCCCAAACCGGAAGCCATGGATGAACTGGGAGATCCACTCCTTACTGAAGTTGAGAACTGTTGCATTCCAATCAGGTGACCCTGATCTTTACAAGAAATCAAGAAATAACCTCTGTAAAGCTATCAGGAATGCCAAGAGGCAATACTGGTTCAAAATAGAGTCCCAGACCAGCCGTCAGTTATGACAGGGCTTACATACTATAACGGACTACAAAACGAAGTCGGACTGCATAGTTAACAGCAGCACATCCCTTCCTGATGAGCTTAACGCATTCTATGCATGTTTTGTACAAAAGGGGAGTGGTTTGTCACCACCCACCCTGACAGACTTGAATGCAGCTGAACCCGTGGTCACCGTCAAGAACGTAAGATCAGTCTTCTGAGAGTGAACCCGAGGAAAGCATCTGACCCAGATGGTGTCCCTGGCTGAGTGCTCAGACCTTATGCTGATCAGCTGGCGAGGGTATTTGCAGACATATTTAACCTCTCCCTGCTTCAATCTGAGGTTCCCACTTGTTTTAAGAAGACCACTATCATCCTTGTACCTAAGAAAAACATGGTAGCATGCCTTAATGACTACTGCCTGGTGACTCTGAGATCCACCATCATGAAGTGCTTCGAGAGGCCGGTCATGGCACACATTAACTCCAGCCTCCCAGACAACCTCGACCCACTGCAATTTGGCTACCACCAAAACAGGTCTACAGGGGACGCCATCTCCCTGGCCCTACACTCATCTCTGGAGCACCATCTGGGCAGTAAAAACACCTACGTTAGACTATTGTTTATTGACTACAGCTCTGCCTTCAATACCATAATTCCAAGCAGACTCATCACCAAACTCCAAGACCTGGGACTCAACACCTCCCTCTGCAACTGGATCCTTGACTTTCTGACCAACAGACCGCAATCAGTGAGGATAGGCAGCAATACCTCCGGCAATGGTGCCCCGCAAAGCTGCGTCCTCAGCCCCCTAATCTACTCCTTATACACTCATGACTGCATAGCCAGATTCTGCTCTAGCTCCATCTACAGGTTTGTAGATGATTCCACCTTAGTGGGCCGTATCTCAAATAACCATGAGTCGGAGTACAGGAAGGAGATAGGGAGCTTAGTGACATGGTGTCATGACCACAACCTTTCCCTCAATGTCAGCAAAACAAAAGAGCTGGTCATTGACTTCAGGAAAGGGGGTCGTGTACATGCACCTGTCTACATCAATGGTGCTGAGTTCGAGAGAGTTGAGAGCTTCAAGTTCATAGGAGTGAACATCACCAATAGCCTGTCCTGGTCCAACCATGTAGACGCCACAGCCAAGAAAGCTCATCAGCATCTCTACTTCCTCAGGAGGCTAAAGAAATTCGCATGTCCCATTTGACACTCACCAATTTTTATCGATGCACCATAGAAAGCATCCTATCTGGATGCATCATGGCTTGGTATGGCAACTGCTCTGCCCGGGACCACAAGAAACTGCAGAGTTGTGGATACAACCCAGCACATCACGGAAACCAGCCTCCCCTCCACGGACTCTGTCTGTACCTCTCGCTGCCTTGGTGAATCAGCCAGCATGGTCAAAGACCCCACCCACTCGGGTCATTCTCTCTTCTCCTCTCTCCCATCAGGCAGAAGATACAGGTGCCTGAGGGCACATACCACCAGGCTCAAGGACAGTTTCTATCCCACTGTTATAAGACTATTGAATGGTTCCCTTATACGATGAGATGGACTCTTGACCTCACAATCTACCTTTTTATGACCTTGCACCTTATTGTCCACCTGCACTGTACTTTCTCTGTAGCTGTGACACTTTACTCTGTATCCTGTTATTGTTTTTATCCTGTACTACCTCAATGCAATGTGTAATGAACTGATCTGTATGAATGGTATGCAAGACAAGTTTTTCACTGTACCTCATTTCAAGTGACAATAATAAACCAATACTAATACCAATACTATTGTGGGGGACTCACAAAGAAAGCCAAGACATTCAACATGACAGAAAGTCGATGACCAGAAGGGTTATCTTCACTTCTCTTCCACATACGCTGCTGGACCTACTGAGTGTTTTTATTTCATATGTTTAGTACTCCGTATATTTTGTTTATGTATAGTATTTAATTTCTCAGTATGGATTAAAGGGACTGGACTTCTTATCATCTTTTCTATCCAATTTTGGAATATTCCAGGTGAAAACTTGGGCCCTTTAAATACTTTGCACATTTAATAAAAGTTGTGAAGTAAATCAATATTGCTTGCGTTTGTGTCCCCTTCACAACGGATCCAGTGCCACAAACCATGATAGCCCTGCACTCTTTGAATCGCCCTTCCTCAACACTCCCTCTCTGTTGAAAGGCATTTGCAACCTTCTTTATCATGCTGCCTACGTTGAAGTCTAAGCCATTAGTACCTTTTATAAAAAACTGAAATAAATGCACTGGTCTGTGTACTAACCACCATTCTTTCTCAGAAATGTACATTAACCTGATTGCGTCGGATCAATTTTTCAATTTTGCCTTATAACCTCTAATCCCATTTTGGAAATTGTCAGATTCCAGTTTGTCTTTTGAAAGGGAAGGAGGCAGAAGAGTCAGGGGATGGGACTGGTAAATTGGGTTCCCACTGTTTATACACAGCTCCATTAAGACCAAAATTGCACAATTAGCTGGTGTTGATTTGTCATCTCTTGTAATCTGTGAGTTACACCATTTCAGGGTGTAAACACAGCAGTGGCATATGGACCATTATGTTCTCTGATGTGCAAAGTCAATCTTCTGCACAGTATGAGTTCTGCTGCTGGATTCCATCTGGAAACTCTGTGACATCCTGTGCTCGGCATTCGGGTAGTCTACAAGGATGTGTTTTCACCCTGGGATTCAACAGTAAGAAAGAAAGAATGTCTGGCACTTTTCAAACACCCAGGATGTCCCGGAATGCTTCACTGGTTGTAGATGACGCACACTGCAGCCACAGGTTGCTGGTGATGGAGGGAATAAATGTTTTGGGGGGTAGACAGGGTGCCAGTTAAGTGGGCTGCTTTGTTGAGGTTTTAAGAGTTGTGAGAAAGGCACTCATCCCAGTTAGTGGAGAGCATTCCATCAGGCTCCTGTCTTGTGTCCCATAGATGGTTCAAAATGCTTTAGGGAGTCAGGAGGTGAGACACTCGCTGGTGGTAACGCCATTGAATGTGAAGGAATGCTAAAGGTCTATGTGATTCTGCCGAGGTTTATACTGGCATTTTCAACCTGTGGCAGTGTTACACACAGGTTACGTGAGGTGATACATCTACACCTGCCGATTGTGCAGCCTGTCGTGATGCAGAAATCACGGAAGTCAGTTTGTACACAGCAAGATCCCACAAAAAGTCATGAGATAAGTAACAAGAGCTGTTGTTATAATAGTGATGCCAGTTGAGGAATGGATGTTTGCCGGGACTTCCTTGCTCTTCTTCAGGTTCCAACAGAAGAACTTTTTCCATCCACGCAAACAGACAGACAGAATCTGGGTTTAACATATCAGATGAAAAATGTCACCTCTGCCTCAGCAGCACTCCCTCAGTACTTCAGTGGGCTAAATCTAACAACTTTCATATTAAGTTTTCCGTCTGGCCCAGTTAAATCAAATGAATCTGCAAAGGCTAAATCCAAACCTCATGAAGCCAGACAAACCTTGGATGCTGGGAATCCAGAAAATTGATGGAAAAAAATCAACTGGGCAAAACATTCCCCACTGTTTCCTTCCTGCCTGCATATTTTTGGATGCCTTAGACTTGGCTGCCACAAAGAGGCAAGTGAGGTCATGAGGAGATTCTTAATGAGGAACTTTGCTTTAGGGAGCAGATGATCGAATCTCTGAGGGAAAAGCAAAGGAAACCACAAGAACAAGGCTAAGAGGTATTCATTTTGGAGAGTATAATAACCCACCTTTTGAACCCTCAGTTCCTGCAAGGTTTGGTAGCGATGAAATGCTGCTGGGATTCTGGAATCAGAGCAGCACTGTTCACAAACAAAGCCCGTGTCAGAAAGGGATCAAAAATGGGCAATAACATCAATGCACTGTTTGGGTAGCTACGTCTTATACAGGGACTCAAACAGAAAAGGTTAGCTTCAAACATAGGAAAATAAAAGCAGCTGCATGCACTAATGCTAACAGTTTAAAAGGAGACAGACGTCGGTCACTGTTCGAAGTTATGGTTTGACCGGTGTGGAGAGAGTGTGTGCTGGTGAGGAGACTCTGTGTATTTCATTATCTGCATTGTTAAGGGGGTAAATCAGGACATTTGGAAGATCATTAGATGATCGAGAGAGTCAACAAGCTGTTATGAAAGGGAAGTCATGTTTGACAAATGTGCTAGCAGATTTAACCAACAGGGTAGAAATATGGGGAACCAGTAGATAGAACATAGAACATTACAGCACAGTACAGGCCCTTCGGCCCACGATGTTGTGCCGACATTTTATCCTGCTCTGAGATCTATCTAACCCTTCCCTCCCACATAGCCCTCCATTTTTCTATCATTCATGTGCCTATCTAAGAGTCTCTTAAATATCCCTAATGTATCTTCCTCCACCACCTCTGCCGTTATAGCATATTTCGAATTCCAGAAGGCGTTTAATAAGGCGCCTCATGATAAGAGCATATGGGATTGAGTATAATATATTGACATGGATAAGGAATTGGCTAATTTAACAGAGAGAGGGAATAAATGGTTTTTTTTGGATTGGGAATCAATAACAAATGGGTTGCCACAGGACTTGTACTAAAGGCTGGGGTGAATGTAGAGCAGCCAGGTTTGCTGATTATGCAAAGAGAGATGGGTTAATAATTTAAGGAAGACACAAAGAAACTGCAAAGGGACATAGATGGGTTGAGTGTGAGGAGAAGTTGTTGACAGATGGAGTATAATGTGGGACAATGTGAGGTTATCCAGTCTGGAAGGAAGAATGAAAAATAAATTAATATTTAAGTGGTGTATGACTGCAAAATATTTGCCTTAATTTCACTTTCTGTTCTTTCTTATTTCTTTAACATTTCTCCTTTTTCAATTCTAGGAGCAATAAGCAAGATGTTATCATTTTTCAAGGATCAGAGATTACCCAAGGATTGTGGGATAGTAAGTGTTTCCCACTTTATTGAGAATTGACAATCAACGTAACAATTAATCAAAGTAGATACTCAACCTGTAATGAGGGCATGGGTTTACTGGGCTTGAATTGAACAGATGCCATAACAGCTTCTTCTTGAGCCCATGAAAACAACAAACTGCATTGTTACATACAGAGGCCTCAGCTGTATCTCTAATACTTTGATGAGACCCCTGCCTATACATTGCTCTGTTTTAAAGGCTGGAAAGCACCTCACATGATTTCTTAGCTTGATTATGTCCTGCAAGAGCTTTGTCCAATTATAAGGTGGCAGTTAAGTAGGATGCACTTCACCCAGATCCCTCCTACCCTTGACATCAGTCTCAGTTTACCTTCTGCAAGGAGATTTTATATGGTTCTTTTATGTGGGTCCATTTCCTACTTCTTATCAAGTTGTCACACCCACACACAAGCCATTTTCCAAAACTATGTTCTTGGTTACTTTGTAATCCTCTTGAATAATCTGATCCCAGGGATTAGGTGCAATAGCCAAATTTATTCTGTTTTAGAACAGGCAGACAAACTGTAGGAATTAGCAATGTGAATATTATTTTGTATTTCAACTGAAATAATCAATCAATACAGAAGGTAGATTTGGTCAAAGTAACTTTTTCTTACAAGTGCCTGAAACAATTTCACTTTTCTTCCTTTTGCTCTATAATCTAAAGAGCACAATGGAGGAAGAGCCATCCCAGCATTCACAGCAGATGTGAAATCACTCTATTAAGATTGTAAGGTTAGAGATTTCAGCATATTTCATGGAATCTGTATTGAGATGTTGGTCATGAAATGGTTAAAATTGTAAAAAAAAATCCAAGAGATCCATTTTTAAGTGTGCTCTTTCTCTTTTTGTGGGTTTTGTTTTTTTCATTTGTCAAAAGTTCTTTTTTTAATAAGCAAGGCGCTGATTCTTGGCAGCAAATGTTTCCACAGGGTCAGTGGAATATTTTTCCCTCTCACGCACATTACTAATCCAGTCTGCTCAATCCAGTTAACATTGCCCTGGGTGCTCAGTGCCGGAGTCAAAACCAGCACAACTTTTCTTTATTGCTACCAGATGCTTGAGGAGAAGTTCTGGCAAAATGAGGTGCTGGTGACGGGCTCATCAAACTAACCCGAAGAACGTCACGCTATCACTCTGAACGTTAAATCCTCTGCTCAATTTATCCTCTCAGAAGAAACACTTTCTGAACAATATTGAAATATATTGTTGTTTCACTGTCATTAGACCTCACACGTGCCAGGAAAAGATTTCAGCTGAATCATCTTGCTTGTTTGAGGTTTCCCCACATGCACACCGCCCTTTCAGGTGCACCAGGGGAGGGCTCTTGTGTCGATCAGCTGGTATCTTAAAAGGCCTATGGCCTTCATCCAGGACTTAAGTCAAGTTGAGTTTATTGACATGAGCACAAGCGTGGTGAGGTACAGGGACAGTGAAGAACTTGCTTGCAGTAGCATCATGGGCATGTAGAGTCAGACAACGCACCAAACATAAATTAGACAAAAATTATACAAGACAGTGAAGAAAAAAAGTTTGTGCAAAACAAGACAATAGTGCAAAAAAATACCACAATCAGAGACAAGTCCATGGTAGTGCAAGAAGTAGTCTGTTTTGTTCCGTTGTTGAGGTAGGTGTAAGGTTGTGCAGGTCGGTTCAAGAACCTGGTGGTTATAGGAAAGTAGCTGTTCTTGAGCCTGGTGGTGTGGGACTTCGGGTTTCTATACCTCTTGTCTAATGGCAAGAAAAGGGCATGATCTAGATGGTGGGGATCCTCAATGATAGATGCCACCATCTTGAGGCAGTGCCACATGTAAAGATGCTTTCAGTGGTGGGGACGGCTGTGCCCGTGATGTACCGGGCTGCGTCCACTACTCTCTGCAGCCTCTTGTGTTCCTGTGTGTTGGAATTACCACACCAGGCTATGAGGCAACCAGTCAGGAAACTTTCAACAGTGCACCTGTAGAAGTTTGTTAGAGTACTTGGTGGTATGCCAAATCTCCTTAAGCTTCTAAGAAAATAGAGGTGCTGGTGTGCCTTCTTCGTAATTTCATCGATGTGCTTAGTCCAGGACAGGTCATCTGAGATGTTAACGCCCAGGAATTTGAAACTGCTTACTCTCTCCACCTCCGACCCACTGATGAGAACTGGCATGTGGTCTCCTGAGTTCCCCTTTCTAAAGTCAACGACTAGTCCCTTAGTTTTGTTGGCATTAAGCGAGAGGTTATTATTGCGATACCACTCTTTCATTCAAGTTGTAGAGTCATAGTACAGACCCACCATGGAATATCAACCACACCAACCCCACTTACCGACATTTGGTCCATAACCTTTTATGCCTTCTGTTCTGTATTTTTTACAAGTGCAAAATGACGCCAAAATATCCTCATGGTGACATTATGTTGACGAGCGTGACACATTCAGCCTCACAATCGAAAGGGAAGGTTTCCAACTTTGTTATTCCACCCCTTCCTTCTAGTTCCTTCTCATTGTGGGATAAGACGGGTGTTTGTCTGCAGGCTCCAGGAACAAGGAAGTTTTCTCAGTCTGGTCAAGCATACAGGATATCACAGATATTCTCGATCTCACATTCGGCTGTCATTAATGCAACAGAAAATCTCCCATTGGACACTGGGAAAAGAAACCTGGAGAACCTCCTTCCTCCAAATTTTAATATCAAGATTTGCTTTGTTGATATTAGAGTTTCGTTTATTCCTTCCTTGTTCATCCTCATGCCCCACCAACCCCACCTACCCACTTATTTAATCCAAGACCAGTGAAGCCAATTATTATGTCAACTGACCAATTTAAGCGAAAAGGACAGATTAAAAGTGAAGCTCGGGGAGTTTAGATAGTAGTGCTCTAGATGATTAGGAAAGTTTCCCAAGCACCTTTTGAAAGTTAGAGTCTCTTTCCATTCTAACTTGAAGGAATAAATGAAACTCTGATATCAAGAAAGCAAATTGGAGCCCCCACTAACTAAACTGAATCTTTGTATTTGGAGGTGAGTTCTTTCACTGCAGGGTATGTGAATATTTCTGGTGGACAAGAAGCTGCACTAGTTTTGTAAATTGTGCGTTTTGCTAAACCTTCTTTCCTCGTTATCCATTTTGCCACCCTTTGTGCAAACTCCCCAATTTTAACAGAGGCCAGATTTTTGGCTGAAAAGTTTAGGTTTCAGTTCAAATCCTCAAGCACTTGCAGGAAACAAAGAGAGTTCAGAAATTTCATTATGATAGCATTCCTGTAAGTCCCACTCCCATTTCCCTGGAACCCTCCAAGCTTTTCCAATTTAAGTGCATATCCAATTTCCTTTTGAAAGCTACAATTCAAACTAGTTTCACCTCCCTTTCAGGCAGTGCATTGCAGACCATAACAACTTTCTGTGGATGAAAATTCTCCCGATCTCCCTCTGGTCCTCTTGGCAATAATTTTATATCCCACCTTTGGTATGGCCTAACCTGCCAATGGAAATAATTTCTTCTTATCGTTCAAAACCTTTTGACAAGTCCAAGCCTGTTGCTGTTTCTAAGCTATGTCTGCTTGATAAGGAGAAATCAGATGAAAGCAAGGGATAACAGGCTGGAAACACAAGAGACTGCAGATGCTGGAATCTGGAGCAACAAACAATCTGCTGCAAGGACTCAGCCAGTCGAGCATCACTTCTGGATGCTGCTTGACCCACTGAGTTCTCCCAGCAGATTGTTTGTAGGTATAAGAGGCTGCTTCTTCTCTTCCACCAGGTGATCAGTTTACTGCCCCCGCCCCTTATCTCTTTCTTTCCTTTCCATTACCTTTATTCAGGATTCTCCCCACATTCCACAATTTTTGAGGCTTTACCAGTTCTAGGATAATAAAAGCTGCCCCCCACCCCCCGCTCCAGCACACACTCAGCAACGCAAAAAGACGCATTTCTCTGCAGGTTTCGATGTACATGTGACTAATAAATAAATGTCTTACCTTATATCTAAAATGTTTGGGGGATCCACAGAGGAGAGATTGAAGTGTACCCTCTGAACAACTCTACCTGCAGCTTTCACCTCAACTAACTTTTATGTTTCATGACCCACTACAGGAAGCCTTTCTGCTGTGGTGGATAATCAAGTTTGAACTATGAGAATTTTGGACTTCCCATCCTTGTGTGTGGCAAACTGAACAGCAGATTAAAGTCACATTACGAGGCAGTTGATCTTATCAATGGTTTCAGATGCAGTCATCAGGTGAACGTTCCAGCCATTGTTAACGACCACGTCGGGCTTCAGTTCACAGTGTGAGCCTTGTGCTGACTGGTGTAGCCACATTCATATCTGTGGCTTTCTCTCATTTTCTACAAGTGTAGCACCTTCCCCATCCCATTGTCAATTTTTTTTAATGTTGCGTGGTGTCTGTTTGCTCTTTACCTTGCTGTTCACTAAGGTAAGTAATGAGGAAAGGGATACCAACAAACATCCTGCATTGAAGGTGGAGAACACTCAACTAACAGCGATGCCTGGTGCACTACTGTATCAGAAGTCATGTCACATGCTAGGACATCCTTAAAGTGACTGACATGAGCATATGTACTATACTGCTTGGCCTGACAAGATTAACAGACACAGGCAAAGTACTATTTACATATGTAAAATGATGCCGATAGCACATGAAATTGTACAATTATTTACAGGGATATACTTAATATCACTTCTTAAATTTAACCAAACATCAAATTACTCAGTTTGTTATTCCTCTCAATTACAAACTCTGCCCTATAGTATAAACGTAAGATAGCAGCAGCATCCATTGCTGGTCCTGATAACTCCCAAAGATCAAATAAGCCCAATCCATAATGGATCTCACATTCTGTGTTATAAGTTTCACTTTAGCGATGCGTGACCATAAGTACACATAAACAAAGTTTCTAATTACAACTGGAAAACTAAAATTAACAGAGACTATTTATGTTTGTTAACCATTATTGCAGTAGCAATTATGTATTGCTTTCAGTACATTGCTGAGTACCATAAACGTAACCATACCATTTTCTACTTGTCCCTACACCTCCTCCTTCGTCACCATCCAGGGACCCAAACAGACCTTCCAAGTCAGGCAAGGGTGCACATTCACCTCCTCCAACCTCGACTATTGCATTCTCTGCTCTCAATGTGGCCTTTTCTACATCAACGAGTCCAAGCATGGACTAGGTGACCACTTTGCAGAATACCTATTCTCCGTCCACAATGACCATTATGACTTCCCGGTTGCAAGCTATTTCAACTCCCCTTTCCATTCCCACACTGACCTGTCAGTTCTCAGTCTTCTCCACTGCCAGGGTGAGGCCAAACACAAACTAGAGGAACAGTGCCTCATATTCCATCTGGGTAGCCTACATCCCAATGGTATGAACATTGAATTTCCAACTTCAGGTAACTCACACTTTCTGCACTCTTTTCTTGCTCCTTCCGGTTTAACCCTGCGCCCCCCACAAACCCCACCCCCCACCCCATCACCCAGTTTCATTCCCTACCCCCAAGTGGTTCCATCTGCCTGTCATCTGCCCCTTATCTCGTTCCACGTATCACCTTCCTTACTTATCAGATTCCAGCATCTGCAGCCTCTTGTTTCCACATCACCTTCCAGCCTCTGTCTCTACCTCCACTCCTCCCTCTCCCCCGACTGGCTCCATCTGCCCGTCACCTCGCTTCTCACCTGGTTCCACCTCTCACCTGCCAGCCCCTGCCTCTCAGCTCTTTGCACTGCCTATCACCCTTCTACACTCTCTGTCCTGATGCTGGGTCTCGGCCTGAAACATTGACTATCCTTTTTGATTCCACAGGTGCTCCTGGACCCACTGAGTTCCTCCAGCAGGTGTGCTTTTGGCTCCAGATTCCAGCATCTGCCGTCTCCTTTGATTCCTTCCTATGTCTCCTGATCTTTGTCCCCTGCTCCCACTCTTCCACCTTGGCATCCTACAGACAATGGACCTTTCCTCTTACCTGTTGTCCCTGTTGAAGTTAGGAAGTCATCACCTTTGACCTTCCCTCTCCGCACTGTATTGAGCTGACATCAGTAAGTCCAGACCTGATATAACATCACTCATGGTTTGTCTGGAACTCTTCATTCACCTCCACCCTGTCTCTCTCAGGTCAGCCAGTTCATCTTGAGCCTGATGCAACACGTTCAGTGACTCTGCACAAATACGGAAGCTCTGCAGACAACAAATTCTTCCCCGAGACTTGGTAATCGGTTTATTATCATCACCTGTACTGAGATACAGTGAAAAGCTTTTGATTGCATGCCATCCAGACAGATTATTCCGTACAAAAATATATCGAGGTAGTACAAAAGGAGAACAATAACAGAATGCAGAATATAGTGTTACAGTAACAGAGAAAGTGCAGTGCAGATAGACAAATAAAGTGCAAACTTGCAGCACCTCATCATGAGAAACATAAAATGACTGTGCCACTTCATGCCGAGCTTCGCTCCTTTCAACTTATCGCAGGACCTTGCAATGGCACAACCATTGTCCTGAGACTCCAGTAAACTGGCTGCCCTTGTACTGTCCTCTGACAGGTTTGTCCTCTGAACTGCTTGCTATCAACAATTGCAAACGTTTCCATTGTTGTGAAAATTCAAAATCTGTCTGAATTTAGACTGCTGATAATGGAGCGTCCTCCACTCTGGCATTCCTCACCACTGCCTCCTCCTTGTGTATGCTTGAGTCTGCACTGCACAGGCTTTTCCATTCACCTTGAGGGCTGCCTGCAGCTGCTCCAGGAATGGGTACCTGCTACCCAAGTGTTCTACAGCCACAGCACCTTACTTTCTGCCCCAGAGTGAGACGAAAGTGCATGCAGTTGTTGCTGGGGGGACAGCTCAACAGTCAAACCAATCAAAGAATGCTTTTAAGAGTTTCCTTATGTCCTGAAAAGTGTATTTTTCATTGGAAGGAGGCGGTTGAGTAAGATCTTCCTGAGGACAGAAAGGAAAACTCCTCAATAGTCACCCGATGAAAGTTTTTGACTCTGTTCCTGGAGAGGGGCTATGGAGAATCCTTCTTAAGTTTGTCTGCCCTCAAAAATTCATCTCCGTTCAGCATCTGTTACATGAAGACGTGCAAGCCACAATTCCAAAAACTCTGATGGTGCTAAGTTACAATGTCCCTTCAGGTCTTTACCAATGTCCTTATGGTCGATGATTGGTTGTCCTCCCCGGGTTCCAAACGCCTGGCTTATGGACACCCCTGTACATACGAAAGAGCATTTGGGATTCCAGCAGACAGATAAGGAGGGATTTGCTGGCTGCTGTGGGGGAGCAGGCACCTTCTGCTGGGTGGGAATGGGGCTCTTCTGCATGCTTTCCCCACCTCCACTTCCCCCGCCACCCCCTCCCTCCACAGAGCCGCAACAGTCAGGGGCTGGGTGGAGCCAGGCAGAGCTGGCAGTGCTGAGCAGACTCACTCGCTCACACACCGAGTCAGTGAGGTCGGCTGGCGGCCGCTCTTCCTGCGCATGCTCACTCTCCCGTTAAAGCTGTTTCTGTGATCCTCTCCCACGCACCATTTTTGTTCATTTCTGAATGGTTTGGCTTATGAGCTGTTCCGAGGAATGAAACCCTGTCGTAACCTGGGGACTTCCTGTGCATAACAAACGGATGAAGCCTCTTGTACTTCTCAAGTTCACCAATATATCACCATGTCTACTGTCATAAGTGCTGCTCTTCTTAGAAACCCCTGCCTGCATCACCTCACGCTTCACTCCTGCCCTGCTGCTCCCTCAAGCAGCTACACCCCATCCTCATCGTCAGTGTCGCATCCCTGAGTTATCTTATGTCATTGTTCACTCAGGCAAGCAGCAGGTTTCGAGCTGTTAACAAATCAGCACCTAATTAACAGCAGGGACTGGCATCAAAAGTCAGACCACTTCGTACATGTAGTTTTTAAAAGTATACACACATGCATGCACACACATACA
Organism: Pristis pectinata; assembly: GCF_009764475.1. Taxonomy (NCBI): domain Eukaryota; kingdom Metazoa; phylum Chordata; class Chondrichthyes; order Rhinopristiformes; family Pristidae; genus Pristis; species Pristis pectinata. The sequence continues at coordinate 65,535,149 of NC_067405.1, read as the reverse complement.
CACTATACACAATACCCATAATACACACAGAGCACACATAACAAACACACAAAGGCTAATAGCACACACAGAGCATGCAATACACACACACAACACACACACAAATACACACGCATTATACCCAATACACATAATATACACACACAGCAAAGAGCACACAGTACACATACACACACACACACACACACACACACACACACACACACACACACACACACACACACACACACGCACATATATACCACATGAATCATATGTTTTGAAAACAATTAAATCCAGGTATTCTTTTCCTGGGTGCTGTAATGTGAAGTGAGCCATTACAGCACAACGCTATTACAGCACCAGCGATCGGGTTTCGATTCCCATCGCTGTCTGTAAGGAGCTTGTATGTTCTCCTGTGTCTGTGTGGGTTTCCTCCGGGAGCTCCGGTTTCCTCCCACATTCCAAAGACGTACGGGTAGGTTAATTTGGGTTTAAAAAATGGGCGGCGCAGACTCGTTGGGCCAGAAAGGCCTGTTACCACGCTGTAAATAAATTTTTTTTTAAGACCAAGAACTGAGATATGGATTGGAGCGGTCTTGTATCCAATGAGCACAGCAAGCTGTCGACTTACCTGTGTACTACTTCGTGTAAGATTACGTAATCTCCTCACATAAATCTTGATCGCAAGAAAAATTGAAAGTAATCCCTGACTCTGTGGAGGAAACCTTCATCTTTAATGCTCCTGGTGCAGAGCTTGATGGCTTTTAGCACCATCTGGGAATTTGAGGGGCACAGTATAATAACTTTAGCTGTGAAATAACCAGTGAAGCAGGCATCAGGCTAAATTCTGACACTCTTCTCAAGTTGACACACTCAGGATCTGGTATTGGACTTTGCGGCCTGTGCCTTCATTTTATCATAATACTTCAATGATAATTCCTCCCGGTATTTCCTGTGCATGTGTCCATGGTTATAACAGCACAGGAGCCATGTCTCCTCATGGAATGTTTGACCACCTGTGTTAATACTACACCCTATAATCTTCAGTCCAATGTGTAACCAGACCAGATGGGAGGTCAGATGCTCAGGTGAGTATAAATGATGTTGTTGCACCATTTCAAAAAAGAACAGGAGAAATCTGCTCACTGTTCTGACCAATGTTTATCCTACAGCTAATACCAACTAAAAAAAAAATTGGATCACCTGCACATTATCTCTTGGGGTCTGTGGGATCTGTCCACGCAGACATTGCAACAGCAATCACATTTCAAAAGTTAGCTGCAAAACAATAGGGACATCCTATGATAGATAGTTTTGTCATTATTTACATATTTTGCTTTTTTTATTGAGAGAATAAAAGAAGAAAAAATCTCTATGTCATAAATTATAAAATGTAATCTTTCTGTGGCTTGGGAACAGTTAAGGGGGAACAGTGGTGTATTGAGTAAAATATTTGCAGCTGGAGATTGCAGATAAAGAGGTTGTTTGCCCAACAAATGACATAACTGGAAATACTTCAATACTTTTAAGAAAATCTTTAACAAAAGGCTGCCAGATTTGGCTCAGCTGCCATTCAGCATAAGTGTACAAGTCTTTGTACATTATTTGAAAAATGTAAGGAAATAAACCCAGTGTAATCACTACAGCTGTGCTCCATAACAGCTGTCCAAATACAAGGAAATGTTCATGTTTTCTGTCAAGGCAATTCAGGTAAGTCAATCTGATTACTGATGTGTCCACAGATTAGTCAGCCAGGCTGAGGGATGGGATTGGCTCTGGGAAATTTCTCTTGTAATTTTGCATCATTTGTTAAACACAGCCCACAGCTCAAGAAAGGGAGTGCCTGGCTCCTAACTAAAAAGTGGCAAGACCCAGTTCCTGGGCTACGCGTGACAGCAGCTCGCACTGTCTGGTGGGTTGCTGTGGCTTGTATCTGGGCTGCCAAGTAGAAGACCATGAGAGACCCTAATGATTTGTGAGGGTAATGGCAGTCATCCAGAAACCTTGTTTAAGAGACCTGTGTTTGTTTCATCCAGGTGGAAACGTGGTTATATTTATAAATGTTTACCAGTTGCATTCTGTGTTCACTGTCCAGTCTTTTCTGTATTGGGGAGACCCTTGTGAAACAGTTCAAGGACAGATGTCACTCAAGTTCTCCACCAGGTGTCCCTTCTGCCTCAGTCTCCTACAGCGCTCCACTGAAGCTCTGTGAGGAGCAGCACCTCAGCCAGACTCATGGACTCTGACCTCACAATCTACTTTGTTGTGACCTTGCACCTTATTGTCTACCTGCAATGCACTTCCCTGTAGCTGTGACACTTTACTCTGTACTGTTATTGTTTTTACCTGTACTACATCAATGCACTCTGTACTAACTCAATGTAACTGCACTGTGTAATGAATTGACCTGTATGATCGGTATGCAAGACAAGTTTTTCACTGTACCTCAGTACAAGTGACAATAATAAACCAATACCAATACATTTTTCCCAACCTCACTGTGAGTTCAGTACTTTCAGATCGGAGTTATTATCCCCATTTACACAGACAGCAACTGGGTAACAATGGCACTTTTGTCTTTTACACCTCCTGGCTGAAGTCAGCAAATGGACTTTTGGAATAGGAGTACTATATTGTGTGTTCAGCGCAAGTGACCCAGATAAATTTCTGACCTCACTGTGTCTATTAGAGAGCTAATTTTTTTCTGCTGTTTTCACATGCATAGCAACATCATTATTTGACACCAGTGGATTTGGTGATGTTGGTTGAGGCAGCCATGCTTACAAAAGTACATCACAAAGGCTATGGACAAAATGCAGGTAAATCAAAGTCAAAGTCAAAGTCAAAGTCAAAGTTGGGTGTATTGTCATATGCACAAGTACATGTATGCACAGGTGCAATGAAAAACTTACTTGCAGCAGCATCACAGGCACATAGCATCAGATACATAATATTCACAAGAAAAACATAAATTATACATAATTTTTTACAAGAAAGAACACAATTAGAACAAAAAAAAGTCCAAATAGGATTAAAAACAAGTGGGATTAGGATGGATAAATACAATGGTCTGCGTGGTCATGTTGGGCTGAAGGGCCTGCTTCTCTACTGTAGTACTCTAGACTCTATGACGTCCTTTGTTTGGTGTATCAGGTTTTAAACAGACACACTGAGCCTCTGTGTGCTATCTCAGTCCTAGACAGTGCCCCTGAATGCATTGTGAGGTAACTGGAATTATCATAGAATCATACACATCACAGCACAGACGATATACATTCAGCCAGTTCCTCGTTGACCGGTCCCATCAGTCCCATTCTCCCACTCTTTCCCTATCCCCCTGGGAATTTCACACTCTTGGATGCATATGCAGCTCTTTTTTAAAAACGTGAATTGATTATGCCTTCTCTGCCTGCACAGGCAGTGAGTTTCCGATGAAACCCAGATCATCTGAGAGACTCAAACCTCAGATATGAAGCAAGCTTACTAATCATTTCTTAGAGATCTATCTCTGGCATGGTTAATAAGTTTGCTGATGACACTAACATAGGTTAGTGTTACTAACTCTGTCTTTGTCCCAGGGTTGGGGAATCAAGAACTAGAGGGCATAGGTTTAAGGTGAGAGGGGAAAGATTTAAAAGGAACTTGAGAAGCAACTTTTTTACACAGGGGGTCGTATGTATATGGAATGAGCTGCCAGAGGAAGTGGTTGAGACAGGTACAATACAACTTTTAATGGACAGTTGGACAGGTACATGGATAGGAAAGGTTTAGAAGTATAAGGGTGAAACACAGGCAAATGGGACTGGCTTAGATGGGCATCTTGGACGGCAGGGACAGTTGGGCCGAAAAGCCTGTTTCCGTGCTGTATGACTCTATGATTCCATCAGCTAGGGGAAACAGAGACTTAAAGGGGATGGAAGAACTCAGAAGATTGTCGGAAGTGGTTAGGGATCAGTGTTTAGCATTTACGTGTGGCATTTATATATACAAAATATGCAAAATTAGTTGCCGACAATCAAACCTTGCTGAGCTATTGGCGTAAGGGGAGTTGCTGCTATTTGAAGGGATGCAAATTGCTCCCACAAAAGATTAAAACATTTGTGTTGATTTTAATATGATAAATGTAAGGCAATGCAGATTAGAACAGGAAACAGAAAATGTGTATGTGATAACAGAAGCCTATTATCAAGAGTTTTAATGTAGAAAAAGAAAAGAATTTGTGTGTATATATTGACCATTCATTGAAAGATGAGAATTGTTATCAGCCAAGCTAGACATCTACTGGGAAAAGTCTCAAGGGTATTTAATTGAATTTAATTTATTTTAACCCTGTAGAATGCACAGTGAAAGCTACATTAGGAGCACACTGTGCAGGTCTGAGCTCTGATTTGTTTCCCTACTTTTCCCAAACAGCTCAGTGATTAGAGAAGGACAGAAAGAATGAAGAAAGGCCCAGTGTGAAGTCCTCTGAAATTTAGGGGTCATAATCTGAACCAATCAATCACCCATCAGCACTATTCCAACTGGGAATGGGAGCGTTTCCTCCGTATTGGCAAGACATAACTGTTACTGACTCTCTTTTAATTCTCAAACTGACAATAATTCCCAGCCACCACAATTCCCAGTCCCTGATTTTTAAAATCCCCAGACTCTGACGTCCTCCCCACAATTCCTGATGGCACTCATGCCCTGTATTGGAGCTCTCTGGGAGTGACAAAGTCCTTGCAAAAATCTGGGAAATGATTCTGTTCGTAATTAATGTGGCTTAAACCTTGTTTTGACTCCTGATGCCAAGTTAATAGGAAATCAATATTTACAATGTACTGCACCACTTTCTGTTGCTCATGTAAGTGAACAGCGACAGGAAGTTCAGTTCAGTGACACCTTAAACTATGAGAAGTACCTCTCGGGATAATGATCTCAGATGCTGGGAAAATCCTAATCATTCCTGAAAGGCTGGAGCCCTCTTTGTGGTGCAACCTTGAAACAGGTAGAGAACAAGCAACTTGCATTTACAGTATATGGCACCTTTAATGTAATAAAATGTCCTGTGGTCCTTCACTGGCGTATTAGTTTGGCAGCGAGACGCATAAAGAGATGGCAAGATGGGCCCCGTATCTAAGGAAGGATGTGCTGGCCCTGGAGATGGTCCAGAGGAGGTTCGCAAGAAGGCAGGAGAATAGGGTTAAAAAAATCAGCCATGATTGAATGGTGGAGCAGACTTGATGGGCTAAGTGGCCTAATTCTGCTTCTGTATCTTATGGTCTTATGACAAAGGGCTTAGTGAAAGAGTAAGACTTTATTGGGAGAAAAGTTAGAGAGATGTTGGAAGGGAATTCCAATGTTTGAGGCCCTGGCAACTTAAGGCACAGTGGTCAATGGTAGAGCAATGAATATTGTGGATGCAGAATTATAAGAGTGCAGATAACTTGTGGGGCTGGGAGTGATGGCAGAGATAGAAGGAGGTGAGGTGGTGGAGGGAGTTAATCTACAGGCTTAAAATTTAGGAGCTGCTTACCCCAGAGCCTTCACTTAGGCAGAGTCAACATGGTTTTATGGAAGAAAAATGATGCTTGAGCAATCATTTTTTTTTCGAGAATTAACAAGTAAGATAGATTGGGGCTTGCAGTCCTTGTTGTTTTCCTAGATTTTTAAAAGGCATTTGTTAAGACCTCGGGTGAAAGACATAAAACAAGTCCTTGTTGAGAGTGCTAAGTGAATATTGATAGGGGATGAGTTAAAATTTAGAAAACAGAGAGTAGGAATAAATGGATCTTATTCAGTTGGCAGGTAGTTACTTGCGGGGTGTTACAAGGATCACTGCTAATTTGTAATTTATGTTAAAGGCATAAGTGAAAATACAGAACACAACATTGCCAAGTTTACTGATGATAAAATGCTCATTGGGAAAGTGAGCTGTGAGGAAAAGGTGAAGGGAAATGGACGGCTTATGCGCATTGACAGGGAGACGGGAGCGAGAGAACAGTGTGGGGAAAGTGAAGTTTCCACTGGTGGAAGAGCTGAGAAACATTTATTGAATGGAGAAAAGCTGGTAGCTGCTGGAGTAGGGAGAGACCTCGGTGTGCTGATTTGTAAGATACAATAAACAAATGTGTGCCTTCAGCAACCAACTGGGAAAGCAAATGGTCTTTATTCTAACTGGGGTGGACTACTGGCGTAAATCTTTCTGAAGCTGGTCGTGGTTTTTGTGAGACTACAGTGGAATACTGATTGGATCACCTTCTACCACCCCAAAGCTTTTGCTCCATCTGCAAGCATATGTCAGGTGAGATGGAACACTCTTCACTTGCATAGTTGGGTGCAAGCTCCAACAACTCTGAAGAAGCTCAACGCCATTTAGTGTAGCAGTTAGTGTAACGCTATTACAGCACCAGCAACCCGGGTTCAATTCCGGCCGCTGTCTGTAAGGAGTTTGTATGTTCTCCCCGCGTCTGCATGGGTTTCCTCCGGGTGCTCCGGTTTCCTCCCACATTCCAAAGACGTACGGGTTAGGAATTTGTGGGCATGCTGCGTTGGCACCAGAAGCGTGGCGACACTTGCGGGCCGCCCCTAGAACACTCTACGCAAAAGATGCATTTCACTGTGTGTTTCGATGTACATGTGACTAGTAAAGATATCATCATCTTCTTTAAGACAAAGCAGCATGCTTGATTGGTACCCCATCCACCACTCATAACATTATCGGTACATAGCGGCTGCAGTGTGCACCACCTGCAAAATGCACAGCTGTTACTCACCCAGGCTACTCTGACAGCACCTCCTAAACCCACAACTATCCCTCCAGGAAGGACAAGAGCAACAGGTGCCTGGGAAACAGCACCACTTGCAAGTCATCCATCACCCTGGCTTGGAAATAGATCACTAGTCCTTCGTCTTTTCTGGGACTGTCCTGGGACTTCCTTGCCAGAAGCAGTGTGGGAACACTTCAACAGAAGAACTGCAGCCGTTCATGAAGGCAGCTCACCACCACATTCCCAAGGGCAATCAGGGGTAGACAATAAGTGCAGGCCTTGCTGATGACGCTCAGATCCTGAAAAAATGAATAAATCAGTAATTTGGTGTTATACACTTGCCTTGGGCTCAGTGTAGTCTGGATTGAGTATTGGGATGAGGGTGTGGTCTGATGAAGAAGAGATATTGAGGAGTACTAGCCAAGACCTGAGTTTAGGAGAATAGGATGATCTTACTGAGACAATGAAGGTCCTGAGAAGGATTGACAACTTAAATGTTGAGAGGCTGTAACTATAGTTAAACCAGGATGTAATCGCAGGATTAACCATGTTGGGGTTGGTGGGAATGACTTGAAGTGCCACCTGAGGAGGCTTCTTTGGCGTAACCCTGGGCAGGCACAGTGGTTAGCGTAAGGCTATTACAGGCGCCAGCGACCAGGGTTCAATTCCGGCCACTGCCTGTAAGGAGTTTGTATGTTCTCACCATGTCTGCGTGGGTTTCCCCTGGGTGCTCCGGTTTCCTCCCACATTCCAAAGACGTACGGGTTAGGAAGTTGTGGGCGTGCTATGTTGGCGCCAAAAGCGTGGCTTCCGCTAGAACACTCTACACAAAAGGTGCATTTCACTGTGTGTTTTGATGTACATGCAACTAATAAAGAAACCTTATCTTATCTATGACTCAGGAAACTGGAGCAAACTGCTGCTTATGAGGTGGCGATGGGGAGGGGCAACAGCAGGGTTCTCATTCCGCTAACCCTGCCTCCACTCTCACTGGTCCCTGAGCAAACGTCTGGGTATCGTGGCTGCCACATGGACTTCAGTTCTGACGTGCAGCCACACGCTCATCGTGTTGTATCACTTGCCTCTGGAGAGGTAGACAGAGCTCCATCTCTTTCAAGGTAATTATGGAAGCTGAGGTAAACCACCACTTTCACTGAGCTGGTCCCATCAAAATTAGACCCAACGGGAAGGTTCAGGGGCTATAGATCAGTTCTTTTACTCTTCAGACTAAGACTAAAACAATGCTGCCCCTGGGTAGGAGAAATAGATGACAGCCGCGCTTGACGTCAGTTCAATCAATGATGCACAGCAGAGCAATGTGAGATTGACGATCTAGAGGACTCAGAGGTAATGAAGAAGGATTGGACTGCAGTCTTATAATGATGTCCGCATGACAGAAACATACAATAATTGTACTCGGTGAATGCTTCAACATCAACCAGATTCAATCTCTGGAAGTCAAACAAGTCAACAAATACACCTCTATGTTTCAACTGCTTTCAGTACGTATGTGTTTCTTTGAATCACTGGAGAAACTAATCAGCTTGTGATAAAGCTGAAAGCAGTCAGTTGGAAACCATCCATAGGAGAAGTACAACCTGCCATTCTACTTGTGGTAGCTGAATGTTATGGTTCTCTGATGCTCACACAAAGCAACTTTGTCATGTGGTTTAGATCAGAAGGTTTAGAGAAAGGTCAGGGCAGTGATTTACTTTTAAGGAATTCCAGCTCCTGTTTATTTTACCGTCCAGTTTTATAAATCTGTAGGTGTCTTTTATAAACCAGGCCCTTCTATTTTGCTATTTGTAAGCGTGAAATCAGTCACATTTTGAAGGAAAGAGGCTGGGTGTAAGAGGCGTGGAGGAAATTAAAGTGGAGGAGATGATGAGAGCTAAAAGTTATGCAATGCAAATAGCCTCAGAGAAAATTCTCTTTAATGTTGATGACAAGTTTGCAGCTGCCTGCAGTGAGAGGCAGGTAGGCATAAATACCATGATCATTAATTTTTTGTCATTGTCCATAAGTCAGGCCAAAAATAACACTTACTTTGTAATTTTCCTGCCATGTGTAGACACTACTTGTAATTAAGTAACTGCAGAAATGTCTGGACTAGTTCGATGCAACTCCCTGCGTCTTTCCTGCTGAAACCTGGGTATCAGCAGAAGTGCCGCTGATAACAGCTTCATTTACTCTCCAGCTTGTTGTCTACACTAAATAACCTGCCACTCTTCTGATGTGTCGCTCCAGCAGCTAACTGTCTGCAGAGATCCAGACTACCACTGTCCCAATACTTAGAGCAATAGGCACCTGATTTCAGTATCTCAGCAACCAAAGGTGGAGAGCAAGGGCAACCGTTAATCTGGCAGACTTTGTTCTTTGGGTGAAGTTTTGTGATGGGAGCCTTGCTGTTCATCGCCCTTGTGGACTAGCTGTCCAATAAACTGTTGTTTAAGAAATCAGTCCTCCAGTTGAGGAGAGTGGAGACCGGAGGTCACCTCTTGTTATTTTCCCGCTGCAATTACTCGTTCCAAAGAGCAACAATGACCACTTGTACTGGGGCGTCCTCTGAAAAAGGGACCTTTAACCCGAACAGGAAGATTTCCATCTGTGTGGCACCACAGTGCAGACAGCAGCCACCAGGGTCACAGTAACCCTTCACCTCCATGCTGACAACTCATTCTGAGCAACCAGCAGGGAGGAGGCTTGGCATTTATAGTGAAGCACAAATATGCTCCTGTGCTGATGACTCACGTATGCCGTGCCTCTGTGCACATAATAACCATGATGTTTGGTGAGAAAGGATAACCAGCAAGTGCAAGCTGACCAACCTCCCCCTGCTTCTCAGGGTAATGTCCACACATGCCAGGGACAGGGTGAGGACAAGCTGGGGAAATCTATCCATATCCCTCAACCATTATGTGTTTAGTTATCTCATTGCCATTTGTGGGATATTGCCATCTGCAAACGGTAGGTCCTGATGCGGAGTAATAGTGTTACAGAATGCTCCAGCATTCATTTTACTTATTTATATTTTCCTTTCCTTTCTTTTCCTTCTCTGCTTATTTTCTCCCTTTCCTCCTTGTTCTTCCTCCCTTTCTCTCTCTCTCTCTATCTCTCTCTCTTGCTTTGTTTCAATTGGTGCATTGCGACCCAGTAATCAGTTCCTTCATGTGCATCAACTGAGTGTGTATTTTCCCTGAAAATCCTTATCCTCAGATCCACTCCCACTCCCTCTCCCTCTCCACTCCCTCCCCACACGTCCCCTCCCTCCCCTCTCCCCTCCACTCCCTCTCCCTCTCCTCTCCCACTCCCTCTCCCACTCCCTCTCCCTCTCCCTCTCCCACTCCCTCTCCCTCTCCCTCTCCCACTCCCTCTCCCTCTCCACTCCCTCTCCCTCTCCCTCTCCCTCTCCCACTCCCTCTCCCTCTCCCTCTCCCACTCCCTCTCCCTCTCCCTCTCCCTCTCCCACTCCCTCTCCCACTCCCTCTCCCTCTCCCACTCCCTCTCCCTCTCCCTCTCCCACTCCCTCTCCCCACTCCCTCTCCCTCTCCCTCTCCCTCTCCCTCTCCCACTCCCTCTCCCACTCCCCTCTCCCTCTCCCTCTCCCACTCCCTCTCCCTCTCCCTCTCCCTCTCCCTCTCGCTCTCCCTCTCCACTCCCACTCCCAACCCCACTCCCACTTCCTCTCCCTCTCTCATTCCCACTACTCAGAATGGCTTTGGGAAGAACAATTACTCCTGGCTGGTTGACCCCGTAAATATTCCCTGATAACCACTGGTCAAGGTGTGTACCACTCCAGCCTTGGTGTAACTTGTACTGACCAAACTGAACATCTCCTTGTCTGGATCATTCCAGGACATTGCATGACCAACGAGCTTTGTCATTATTCGAATTCTGCAGAAAATTAGTCTAAAATAGTTACTGAAAAGATTTGTAGGCTTTCTAGACTGGAACTGTTTTCCTGGTGCTAAAGTCTTTCTTGTGCCAAGCTGAGATAGCAAATGAAGGCGAGATAGCATGTTGTTTTAATTTTTCCAGAGTTGTTTGTGCCATTTCACCTAAGTAGAGTATGTTTGCAGTAAGCAGGGCTGTGCCAAAAGTATGAACTTCTGGGAAAGCAGTTGACTGCCAGCAAGCTGAGCAGAATTTAATCTTCCTGGAGGTAGTGGAAAGAACATTGAATGTAACACAGACTGGGTGGTATCGAACTGTAATTAACTGTGTGGAGGATTTCTGTTCTGTAATGGTTTCAGTCTACCTGAAAGGACAGCTTTTGAATCCTGCTGGCAGTGCGACCTTATTGGCAACGTACTCATTTGAAAACGCCTTGTATTAGTGGAAATGATGAAACTGTTGTCCACGCTTTGATGCCACTTATTACTTTCAGCCTGTTGTTCAGCTTCAAAGTGTTCTTGGTTACCCGGAATCCCGTCTGCACTGACAGACTGGACCTTTCTGACTGCCTGTTTCCTCTGATGCACTGTCCTTAGTGTTTTTATGGATGGTGTGTGCTTCAGCCTTGTCGAACTCTTAATTTCAAACTTTCCCAATTGCTGGGAGACACTAAAAGATTCAGAACTAACAGCTAACACATGTGCTTACATAATAAGTATGATGGTGTCATTACATTACTTTGCCCACATGACTTATTTACATGCCAACATACCACAGTGTCTTTTCCACTGTTCAGTGTTTTCACAAGCCAAGGGACAGGTTGATTGGGTTCAACCAGACAAGAGTCAAGTGTGGAGAATTTCTGGTATGCTTAAGAGCACAGTTTGATGAGTTACACTAACTAGTGGACAGGAGAGGGGGAAGAGATCCCCTGGCCTTTCTTCGAGTAGCTTTGTGGCAGCTTTTCTTCTCTTGAGACGGGGCCTTGATTTACCGTTTCATTTGATTGCTGGCACCTCTGATCAGTCAGCACTCCCTCAGTGACCAGCATGTTTCAAAAACTGCTAACCTACCTCAATGATTTTCCCTGAGGGATAAGCCCCTTGTTTCTCGATACTTCTCAGTTCCCTGTGTTCCCTTGCTTTCTTCCGCCTCCTCGGGATCATTGCCCTGTGTCAATGACAAGTAGTTGGTGGGATACAACCCAGCACCATCTTGAATTTTCTCCTCTTTCTCTCCACTTCCTCTTCCTATATGACGCTATGTGCCTGGTCTGCTGCTGCAAGTTAGTTTTTCATTGCACCTGTGCATCCATGTACTTGCACAGATGACAATAAACTCGACTTTGACTTTGACTCTGCGCCAGACAACTTGATATTGCACTACAGAGGCATTGTAGCTGAGATGAGGAGGAAATTCTTCTCCTAGAGGGTCAATTGCACAGTCAATCCAAGGGCCAAGAACCAACTGGATTTGCAATGAAACCTGGCCAATGGAGATGTTTAATTAAAACGGAACCAGATTTACTGACCTGTGGAGAAACTCCTTGACGCAGGGTGTGATTGAAATCTGGAATGTGCTGCCTGTTGAAGTGGTGGAGGCAGGTTCTACTGTGGTGGTCAAGAAGGAATGAGATGAGTAGATGGTGAGGAAAAAATTGCAAGGCTATGGTGAAAGGGCTGAGGGGATTGGTGGAAATGGTGAGTTGCTCTGGTAGAGGGTCTGCACAGACAAGGTGGGCTGAATGGCCTCCTCCTGTTCTCTAGCCATCTGGTGATTCTCTGATACTTAGGTCACCATCATTACACTGTCAGCTTTCAACCTCCAGTTGCTGAGTATTGGAGAATTGGGGGAAATTTGCTCAGAACACTCACTATAAGCCATTCAAAAAGAATTGGATAAATACGTGATGTGCAGGAGGTGTGGCTAATTGGATCGATCTTTGTCAGGTTGAATGGGGCAAACCACCCATTGCTATAGGCTACCATTCCACAGTTCTAAGCTATCACTTGCGAATGACTAGTGGAACCTCCATGCCTCTAGAGTCAAAGGGTATCATGTGCTGATTTTGGGTTTCCACTGTCACTAAAGATAGTCAACAACAACTGGGCAGTGAGGGCACCACATGAAAACTTGAACCAGGATTCCTCAGTTCTAACCACTGATGCGTTTTGGAAAATTTGGGTGCAGACATTTGAGTGAAGACAAGACCAAAGCAATAGCCCCTTGTGTGAGCTGTTAAAATGACCACTCACCAGTAAAGCTGCTGTCTTTTTTATGGATCCATTAAAGAGATGGTTAGAAAAAAGTGTTGCAGTGCTTTCCTAATATGTAGGTGTTGTAAACAGTCTTCAGTGCATCCAGTGGTCTCCTTAGTCTAAACAGACAAGGTCTTATTTTTCAGTCTGGCCTTTCAACTCAACTATAACAACAACATCAGATTTCTGAGTTCAAGGATTTATTTTCATTTCTTTTATTTCCTTCCAGAATTTCGTTTGGACAGTCCTTTAACTAAAAACAGACTGTCAGCTGTCAAAGCCTATGATTTTTTTTCTCTCTCTAGTTAAACTGTGAGCATTATTCTTGCTGCAATTGGAACGAGCCTTAATTACCTCTTCTGAGAATACTTCCACCCAGTGTATGCAGTGGTGGAGAGTGGAAGGGTCAGTTATAATTAGACTTGTTGTAGCTGCTGAGCTGTCATCAGTAGTCAGACGTTTCAGGTGCATGATCTCCCAGGATCCTCAGGAGGGGAGGGGGGTGAACGCAAAAGCCCCTCATAATGTGCTGCTGATCTTCAAGATAAGGCAGATCCTTGCCTGGACTGAGTTAGCAAGTCAGAAGCAGATCTGTAGTTGGCAAGCCGCGAGCTTGGAAGGTGATAATCAACAGTCTTCCGGTGACGGTGCTGATCCTCACTGAAAGTCTATTTGAATGTGGGGCATCAGCTGTGATATCTCCCTGCTTCCATATCCTGCTGCCACTGTTAAGAGTAAAGGGCAGGGAATGCTGGAAGTTTAAGATGGAAATGAGCAGGAATTTCTTCTCCTGGCAGGTTGTGAGCCTTTGGACTTCTCCTCCCCACTGAAATGAAGACATTCTCTGCTGCACTGAATCATTGGATATATTCAAGATTAAGATAGCTTTGTGGATACGTGGCAGTGGAGAATGACAGGAATGGCTAGGAAAGTGGAATTGAGGCAAAAATCTGATCAGCCATTCAATACTGGAGCAGGGCAGACAGGATCCATGGCTTACTTTTATGTCCTTAACACACAACAGCTCTGGTAATTGGTAATTAATATTTGGTTTGTTATTATCACATGTACCGAGGTACAGTGAAAAGCTTTGTTTTGATTGCCATCCATACATATCATTTCACAACGTCAGTACATCGAGGTAGTACAAGGGAAAAGCAATAACAAAATGCAGAATAAAGTGTTACAATTACAGAGAAAGTGCAGTGCAGGCAGACAATAAGGTGCAAAGACATAACGAGGTAGACTGTGACGTTGAGAGTTCATCTTACTGTGCAAGATGTCCGTTTGATAGTCTTATGACAGCTGTCCTTGAGCCTGGTGGTAGGTACTTCCAGGCTTTTGGATCTTCTGCCCGATGGGAGGGGGGACAAGAGAGAATGTCCGGGGTGGGGGGACTTTGATTATGCTGGCTGCTCTTCTGAGGCAACAAGAAATGTAGACAGAGTTCACGGAGGGGAGGCTGGTGTTCATGATGTGCTGAGCTGTGTCCACAACTTTCTGCAGTTTTTTGCTGTGTTGGGCAGAGCAGTTGCCATACCAAGCCGTGAATCATCCAGATAGGATGCATTCTATGGTGCATTGATAAAAATTGGCGAGGGTCAACGGGGACATGCTGAATTCCCTTAGCCTCCTGCAACATAGGAGATTGAGGGGTGACCCAATAGAGGTATATAAGATCATGAGGGGTATAGACACGGTGAAAGCACATGGTCTTTTTCCCAGGGAGGGGGTGCGAAAAACAAGAGGGCATAGTTTTAAGATCAGAGGCAAGAGATTTTAAAGGGACATCAGGGCAGCTTCTTCATGCAGAGGGCGGTACGTATTTGGAATGAGCTGCCAGAAACAGTGGTTGAGGCAGGAGAGGTTTAGAGGGCTGTGGACTAAATGCAAGCAGATGGGACTAGCTCGCTGGGCAACACCGACGGCATGGACAAGTTGGGCTGAAGGACCTGTTTCCATGCTGTAAGACTCAATGACTCTATGAGGAAGTCGAGGTGCTGGTGTGCTCTCTTGACCATGGCATCTACATGGTTGGACCAGGACAAGCTATTGGGGATGTTTACACCAAGGAACTTGAAGCTCTCAACCATCTGCACCTCAGCACTTTTGATGTAAACGGGAGCGTGTGCACTGCCCAGCTTCTTGAAGTCCCTTCAGGGCTGCATGGTAGCGTAGCGGTTAGCGTAATGCTATTACAGGGCCAGTGATCGAGGTTCAATTCCCGCCGCTGTCTGTAAGGAGTTTTTGTACGTTCTCCCCGTGTCTGCATGGGTTTCCTCTGGTTTCTTCCCACGTTCCAAAGACATGCGGGCGGGTCGTTAACATGGGTGTAATTGGGTGGCGTGGGCTCATTGGGCCGGAAGGGCCTGTTACCGTGCTGTATAAATAAAATTTTAAAAGTCGTGCCCTGCTTCCTGAAGTCCGTTAGCATGCCTGAGAGAAAAGAAGTATTATTGATCTGGATTGAGACTCATGAACTAAAGCAAAGCACTGACCCAAAATATCAACCAATTTTTTTCTTTTCACAGATGTGGACCTGGTATACATCCATCTGTTCTGACAATGGGTCTCCGACCTGAAACATTATCTCTTTTCCTCTCCCCACAGACGCTGCCTGACCTATTGAGTGTTTCCAGCACTTCTTGTTATTCCAGCAATGTTTTAAATTTTCATGCACCTCCTTCTTTTCTCCTTCAATTTTAGACTCTCAGTGTTTGCATGTTTCTCTTTACAACCACCGCAAGTGAGTGCAGGGTTACTGGTAATGGGAAGTGGGGATTGGCGGGTGTGGGGAAAGTGGGAATTAATTAATTGGGAGTGATGACACTGCGTCCACAATTTCATTCAGGAAGCCAGCAAGCAGGCAGTGCCACAGAGTGGACAGGTTCTGCATCAGTAATCAACACAGAGTAAATCAGACTCAAATCAGAATCAAACACATATGTGAAAATGAATACCGCATGTTTGAAAGAAAAGAGCAAATCCATGGGCAATGACTTCAAGGTTTGAAGGATGGGGTTAGACTACTCTTGGGGCTTGTGATAAAGTCCAGGAAGTGCTATTTTATCCTCAGTTTCTTGTGTTAAACACTCAGTATAGTAGCAGCGGCTGTGTGTAATATTCTGCTTCTGAAATTTGGTTCCTTTGAAGTCAATAGACTCAAAATTCAGAAATGGGGTACAGGCCACAGCTGTTATTCCATCGTACATTGAGTGGAAGTGAGCAGGATGAATTTCCCCCCTTCTCAAATGTTCTGGGGAGGTTCTTGCCCTTCGTCCACAATAAAACATTACTCATTGCCTCTCTGTTAAAGGTTCCATCATGCAAGCCCAGAGGTTAAGATTATACAAAAGCTGAATTGTCTTTGCAGTGCGAAGTGTGTGGAAGGATGTTATTGACCTTACCAGGGCACACCAGCTTGGACTTTTTCATCGGCATACATGATGTGTGCACCACCTGTTGTCTGTCCTAAACAGTCCTGAGCTGAGGAGCATGGCCAGTTCAGGGGGTTGCTAAGAGCTGACCATATTGGTGGGTCTGGAGTTTACAAAAAGGCAGGACAGGGTTAGAATGGCAAACTTCCTTTTTTAACAAAGGCACTTGTGATCCAGATGTACTTTTACAGCAATCCATGTCACCAATACTGAGACTTGTTCTTTTAATGAAGAAAATCATAATCTTTCCTACTGTTCTGGTGGAAATAAAGCTAATGTTTTAGAAGCTTTTGTTCAGGCGTCTGGATAGTTAACCGCAATGTTATCACGCACTTGTTTTGAGCAAGGTCACATACTCTCTGTGTTCTGGATTATTTAGTAATAATGTCACTAACCTTCCTCCAGATACTCTCCCTGCTGTTAGCTGCCACAGACCTCCACACATACACTCCCTCCCTTGCCTTGCTCAAGTGTATCCAAGATACCATCCTGGGTGACTTTCCAGGGTCACCCAACTACCACTTTATTATTTGTCACAATTCATGTTTCCAAGTGTCTTCCCTGTTGTCACTTGACCGAAACCTCATCAGAATAATTTGTTGCTAATCAATTTATTGTGCATGAAGTTTATTTATTGAATAGTCAGGAGGTAAGTATCTTGCATGGTTCAGAAATACAAACTGTAAAAGGGTCCATCCATAAACCAAGGGACCTGCCATTGATGTTAGTGAAGTACTTATAGATTGCAGCCAGGTATTCAGTCTGGTCTTAGTTGAAGTCATTCCTTTGCTTGGTATTGTTTAGCATCTTTGGCCAGTTGGTCAAATGTTATCCTGGACCCAACTCATAGGGTGACAGAAAGGTTACAACACTGAAAGAGGTAATTCTACATCATTATCATCATCATCCTCGTCCTCGTCATCATCAATAAGATATCTTTATTAGTCACATGTGCATCGAAACACACAGTGAATTGCATCTTTTGCATAGAGTGTCTTGGGGGCAGCCCGCAAGTGTCGCCACGCTTCCAGCACCAACATAGCATGTCCACAACTTCCTAACCCACATATCTTTGGAATGTGGGAGGAAACCAGAGCACCCGGAGGAAACCCGTGCAGACACGGGGAGAACATACAAACTCCTTACAGACAGTGGCTCGAATTGAATTCGGGTCGCTGGTGCTGCATTAGTGTAACGCTAACCACAACACTACCATGCCTGCCCATTATCATTATCAGTTTATTTTATACCATTAATACTTAAAATTAATGATATTAGTGCCTCAGTTTAGGAATTCATTAGAAGTTGCTGCATGCATTCTTTCAGGCAACTGCCAAACAACAAAGCAATGAGACTCTTTAAATTCCTTGAGCCCATTTGAGAAGTCGTGCTGCCTCAGCAAAGCCACTGGGGAAAGATTCTACTTATGAGAGTAAACAATGATCGCATCTTAAAGAAAATGAGCAACACACAAAATGCTGGAGGAACTCAGCAGGTCAGGCAGCATCTATGGAGGGAAACGGAAAGTTGATGTTTTGGGTCGAGACCCTTCATCAGGACTGGAAGGAAAGAGGGCAGAGGCCAGAATAAGAAGGTGGGGGGACGGGGAGGAGCACGTGCTGGCAGGTGATAGGTGGATCCAGGTGAGGGGGGAGGGGGAGAGTGGGAACGATGTAAGAAGCTAGGAGGTGACAGGTGGAAGTGACAAAGGGCTGAAGAAGATGGAATCTGATAGGAGGGGACATGGAATAAAGGGAAGGAGGTGAGGAGGGGGAGGAGTGTGTGTGGGTGAAGGGCAGATCGAGAGGGTGGGGAGGGGAAAGAGAATGGGTGATAGGGCCAGTGGGATAAGGGAAAACAAAGGGGGGGGGGACAGAGGGGAATGGCTACCGTAAGTTAGAGAAATCGGTGTTGATGCCATCAAGTTGGAGACCACCAAGGCGGAATATGAGGTGCTGTTCCTCTACTCTGCGCCTAGCCTCAATGTGGCGGTAGAAGAGGCCGTGGACAGACATGTTGGCCTGGGAATGGGAAGTGGAATTAAACTGGCTGGCCACCAGGAGATTCTGGCTGTTATGGTGGACGGAGTGAAGATGCTCGACGAAGCGATCCCCCAATCTGCGTCGGGTGTCACAGATGTAGAGGAGGCCGCACCGGGAGCACCAGATGAAACAAAAATGAAAGTGATGTTACTGGACCTTGTTGTTTTTCTGATGGAGGATGTTATAACAAGAGGATCTCTGACCTTCCATTCTTTGACAAGATGTCCTGCTCTCTCAGCTTATCATTTGCATTGAGATAGGATGGCATGTACAGTGCATCTGCTGATCAAGTTAGGATTGGTATTGGTTTATTGTTGTCACTTGTACCGAGGTACAGTGAAAAACTTGTCTTGCATACCGATCGTGCAGGTCAATTCATTACACAGTGCAGTTACATTGAGTTAGTACAGAGTCCATTGAGATAGTACAGGTAAAAGCAATAACAGTACAGAGTAAAGTGTCACAGCTACAGAGAAAGTGCTGTGTAATAAGGTGCAAGGTCACAACAAGGTAGATCGTGAGGTCAGAGTCCATCTCATTGTATAAGGGAACCGTTCAATAGTCTTATCACAGTGGGATAGAAGTTGTCCTTAAGTCTGGTGGTATGTGCCCTCAGGCTCCTGTATCTTCTACCTGATGGAAGAGTTTAGACCCACATTGAGGCTACCAGTCAGACTTTTATTTTCTCCACCTTCCTTTTATCATGATCCATTGCCAGACTTCATAGGGCTTAGGAACAGTGGGCCCATTCATAGGTAATACAGAAGCTAATTAATGACTTGGAAAACTGAGAAAAAAAACTCGTTAATCCACTTTTCTTGGATGGAACACAGCAGCATTGTCGTGGAAGGAAGAAAAATGCAGTAACAAGCAAGGGCACTGCAGGATGCTGTAACTTCTCCACCAATTAACGACAAATTCAATAGTGCAAATTAAACGCTTGCCAGGGCATCATGATATGCCTTTGTTGCACTTCTAATGTGCTGGTTCCCCTCATTCCACGCTCCATAAACCTGTGGTCACTTAGATTCTGCTGCTGATCACCTGAATTACTCCGAGTTCCACCCACGTAACAGTCCTGGTCACACTGACCTTCACTGGCTTCGAGAGTTTAAAACTTATATCCTCGTTTTCAAATCCCACTGCAGTCTTGAACCACCTCTTCTCTATAATCCTCCCCGGCCTTATTACCCTCTGAGATATCAGCCTCTTGATCATCTCCAAATTTAATCACTCCAGCACCAGTGGCTCCCACATGCTTACGCTTTGGATTTCACTCCTAAAATCTCTCCTCTCTCTCCTCCTTAAATCGCAGTTCTTTGATTGAGCTTTTGGTTATCTGCCCCAATATATCTTATGTGGCCTGGTGTAAATTTTTCATTTGATGGTGCTCCTTTGGAATGCACTGGGTTGACGGCGCTACGTTAAGGATGCTATATATGTGGAAGCTTTATTGTCGTTGTGATTTTATTACAGAACTGGGAAACAAGTACAATGTCCAGTGATGCTTTACCTGATCTCTTGAATGCTCTCCATTTATTATCCTCAGTCACCTCTTTTACTAGGCCACCTGCGATTCAACAAATGATTTCCTTGGTCGGGATGCATCGAGACAACAACTCATTGATCACAAGTTTCTCTCTCTCTCTCTCTCTCTCTCTCTCTCTCTCTCTCTCTCTCTCTTTCTCTCTGTCTGTTCCTCTCTCTGTATCTCTTTCTCTGCCTCTCTTTTTTCTCTGTTTCTCACTGTCTTTCTCTCTCTCTCTCTCACTTTCTCTCTCTCTCTCTCTCTCTCCCTCTCTCTCTCTGTCTCCCTATACCTCATTAATTAATTTAGAAAACCCCTAGAGACACAAAATACTGCAGATGCTGGAATCTGGACCAGCACTCAAGAGTCCAGATAAAGGGTCTCGACCCAAAACGTCAACTGTCCAGTTTCCTCCATACATGCTGCCTGACCCACTGAGTTCCGCCAGCTTTTTGTGTGTTTGAAGTCCTCTGGTTCACCATTTAAAAATGCTGGCACAAAATATAAAGTAAATCCTGCAATAGAATTGCAGAAACAATATGAGGCATGATTATAACATGAAGCATGAAAAGGCAGTTTTACAAATATTTCTACTTGTTGGGAAATTTGAAGTAGGAGGCTAAAGAAATTTGGCATGTACCCTTTGACATTCACCAACTTTTATCGATACACTGTAGAAAGCATCCTATCTGGATGCATCATGGCTTGGTACGGCAACTGCTCTGCCCAGGAAACTGCAGAGAGTTGTGGACACAGCCCAGCGCATCACGGAAACCAGCCTCCCTCCTTGGACTCTGTCTTTACCTCTCGCTGCCTTGGTGAAGCAGCCAGCATAATCAAAGACCCCACCTACCTGGGTCATTCTCTCTTCTCTCCTCTTCCATCAGATAGAAGATACAGGAGCCTGAGGGCACGTACCACCAGGCTAAAGGACAGCTTCTGTCCCACTGTGATAAGACTATTGAACTGTTCCCTTATACGATGAGATGGACTCTTGACCTCACAATCTACCTTGCTGTGACCTTGCACCTTATTGTCTACCTGTACTTCACTTTCTCTGTAGCTGTAACACTTTACTCTGTACTATTATTGCTTTTACCTGTGCTACCTCAATGCACTCTATACTAACTCAATGTAACTGCACTGTATAATTAATTGACCTGTACGAACGGTAGGCAAGACAAGTTTTTTACTGTACCTCTGTACAAGTGACAATAATAAACCAATACCAATACCAATGTATTGAAAACTTAAGCACTTACTAACTCGATGGCACTCTCTAAATTCCTTCCAATGAATCAATGTATGTAAAATGGTGGAATGTGGTCCAGAATTCAGTATATGTGCTCCAAGTTCTTAAAACCATGTGCATGTAATAATAAAATTATCCACCTGGTTCCTTCAAGGCAGCTTCTGATGAGCTATTTTGTCACTCTTTAGGACAAGTTGACCTTAGGACAAGTTGCTTTTGAAGCAAAGTTGCTGAATGCCTTTGAACTGTGCAAGTGTTGGAAAAATGGGAATGATGATTGATAGGAGGAGGTTTCAGCAGTGAAGCTGATGCAGAGAAATTCGCTATCTGTGCTGAAACCTGGTCAGATGTTGTAAGGTTTGGAGCATGAGAATGCAATCAAGGTGAGGGAAAAGTAAACAGGCACGAGAATAAAAGTTAGGAGTTAGAGCAGACATTTAGAGAATTTCTGCGGTAGAGGTTGGGTTTTGGCTCACCAGGTTTTGTTCTGGTCGTATTTTTTTATTTGGGGAATCATTTTATTTCTTTTGCCAGTTGTAATTTTTCTGCCTGTTAAGTTAGGTTTTCTCAAGACCTTGTGTGCACTAGAAGACAGTCATTTCTTTTGTTTTCACATGTTTTCTTTCAAAATAGAGACCTGCTATTGGAGGGGGTGAGCAGAGATGGTGGGTGGGAGATGAGGTAGTGGTAGGACACTGAGGAACTGAGGAAGCCTTTCAAAGTCAAAGTCAAAGTCAAAGAAGTCGAGTTTATTGTCATACGCACAAGTACATGTATGCACATAAGGTGCAATGAAAAGCTTATTTGCAGCAGCATCCCAGGCACATAGCATCATATAAACAGCATTCACAAGAAAAACATAAATTAAGCTCAAACTATACACAATTTTTACAAAAAAGAACACAATTAGAACAAAAAAAAACAAAGTCTATTTTAACTCAAAGTGATCAAAGTGGTCATAGTGTTGCTAAACTGTAGTGATTAGGGTTGTACTGGTTGTTTCAAGAACCAAATGGTTGAAGAGAAGTAGTTGTTCTTGAACCCGGTGGTGTGGGTCTTCAGGCTTCTGTACCTTCAGCCCAATGGTAACTGTGAGAAGATGACATGGCCCGGATGGTGGGGATCTTTGATGATAGATGTTGCCTTCTTGAGATGTTGCCTTCCAAGCAGCCAAAGCTACAGTTGCTTTTTGTAGCAGCACACACAAAATGCTGGAGGAACTCAGCAGGTCAGGCAGCATCTATGGAGAGAAGTAAGCAGTCAACGTTTCAAGTCGAGACCTTTCATCAGGACTGGAAAGGAAGAGGGCAGAAGCCAGAATAAGAAGGTGGGGAGAGGGGGAGGAGCACACGCAGGCAGGGGATAGGTGAGTTCAGATGATAGGCCAGTCCGGGTGAGAGGGGGAAGGTAGGAGGGTGGGGGTGGGGATGGGGGAAAAGTAAGAAGCTGAGAGGTGATAGGTAGAAAAGGCAAAGGGCTGAAGAAGAAGGAATCCAGTAGGAGAGGGCAGTGGACTAAAGGGAAGGAGGTGGGGAATAGATGGGCAGGTCCTGTGGGCGGGGGAAGGGATGGGCAGGTCATGATGGTGGGGGAAGGGGAAAGAGAAGGGGGCCTCAGGAATGAGGGAAGACAAAGGAGAAAAAAAAGAAGTGGGGGGGCGGTGCGGTTGGGAAGAAGAAGGGAGGGGTTACCGGAAGTTAGAGAAATCGACTTTGAGGCCATCAGGTTGGAGACTCCCAAGATGTTGCTCCTCCAACCTGCACCTGGTCTCAACGTGGCAGTAGAGGAGCCATGGATAGACATGTCAGTATGGGCGTGGGATGTGGAATTGAAGTGGGGGGCCACCGGGAGATCCTGGCTGTTGTGGCAGACAGAGCGAAGGTGCTCAATAAAGCGGTCACCCAATCTGCGTTGGGTCTCACTGATGTAGAGGAAGCCGCACCAGGAGCACCAGATGCAATAAATGACACCCTCGGACTCACAGGTGAAGTGCTGCCTCACCTGGAAGGACTGTCTACGGCTTTTTGTAACTGAGATGGCCAACAAGGAACAAAGTACATTTTACATGAAGCAGAATTATGGGTAGATAGTCAGTCTGCTCCCAAATTCTGACTGGAGAACCATCACAGGAGGAGATAGAGCCAGGCTGGTCTGGGCTGATGATGAGAGTGTAGAAGGTATTGCCGCACATTTTGGACTCTGCAGCTGCTTACCAACACTAAACTTTATGTTTGTTTCTCAAGATTCCTCTCCTAATCCGAGCAAATACCCAGAGCTTTAACCTTTGCTTAAAATGTTGTGATGGGCTCTGATCACTGTAAGGTCCTGGGGTTTCTCTAACCTCAGCAAGAAGTTAAATCAAGAGCTGTTGTGCTCTAAAGTGGATGTAAATGATCCCACACCCATGATTGAAGAAGAACAAAAGAATACTACTCAGGTCAATATTTGTTATTCAATCAACATAATACAATGAGATTATCTAGCATTACCATAACAGTGTTTGTGGCATGTTGCTTACTGCAAATTGGCAGTTGTCTTTACGTATGTTACAATAGTGACTACACAATTGGTCTTGAAACATTTTGGGAGGGTATACATGTACAAAATGCAAATAGATTTCTTTGAAGTATTTCTTAAGGAAGAAAGGTCTACACTTGCTTGCTACCTTTTATGGTCTTGGGTAATCCCAAGAGTTTTACAGGCAATTAAATACTTTTGATGTGCAGGAAACTAATTTGTGATTGGATAAGTAATACTGGAGAAACAAAGGACTGCAGGTGCTGGAATCTCGATGAAAAAACAACCAGATTCTGGAGGAACTCAGCAGGCCAGGTAGCATCCATGGAGAAAAGCAGACGGTCAACATTTTGACCCAAAACGTTGACCGTCTGTTTTTCTCCATGGTTGCTGCCTGGCCTGCTGAGTTCCTCCAGCATCTTGTTGTTTTTTTCATTGTGATTGGATGATCTGTTTGATGATGTTAATGAAGGAATAGATGTGAGGGCAGGAATTGGGAGTTGTTTCATATTTTTGTCTTCCTGTCAAGTTGGTTTTCTCAAGACCTTGGGGACATCTCTGAAGCAGTGTAGTGGGACTTTTTTAAGCACATCTGTGAGGCACTGTCACTAGTGAAAGAAAATGCAATGATCCTTCACACCATCAGCTCAGGATTCTGTGCTCAAAGTACTCCACCCTTTCTCTATACGAGTTAACAAATTTTCTTTCCTTCTTTGCAGGAACTGTCCGATGTTAGAGTTTGAAAGAGGCAACACCTTCCCTTGGTATGGGAGTTTGCAGAAATGGCCATCAGAGAGTCCCCTAACCCTAACCCTAACCATCTGGCAGGAGGTACAGAAGCCTGAAGTCCCACACCACCAGGTTCAAGAACAGATACTTCCCTTCAACCATTCAGTTCTTGAACCAACCAGCACAACCATAATCACAAGCATTTAGCAACACTATGACCACTTTGATTGCTTTGCACTAAAATGGACTTCTTTTTTATTTTAATTGTGTTTTCTTGTAAAAATTGTGTAGTTTATGTTTTTCTTGTGAATGCTGCTTATCTGATGCTATGTGCCTGAGATGCTGCTGCAAGTAAATTTTTCATTGCACCTGTGCATCCATGTACTTGCGCAAATGACAGTAAACTTGAATTTGACTTCGACAAAGTCCAATTGAGCAGCAATATTTCACCGGTGCTCTTTGACTGCCATCTGCTGGGTGATCCTCGCCACGCACTGCCCCAGAAACTGAATTGAAATAACACATTTAGTCAGAATTAGGTTTTTATGCACAAAGTGAATTTAAAAGTGACTGAACCCAGAGTGGATATTGCTGGCAATTAGTTCCAGGTGAAATTGTGGCCCTGGCAGTCCCGTGCAATCACATTCGTTCTTCCGATGTTCAGTTGCACATCTAACGATGTCACCAGTTGCTCAGTGCGGGTGTCCTATCTTAACTGGCATAAATTGGGGCTTCTTGGTGCAGCCTAAAGTCACAGTACAACAGGGAGGACACTGCTTTTCTCCACGGCAATGGCATCTCATTAAAGGGACACATTGCTGACCTTAGGAGACCTGACTGGGCAGCTTCTCAGCTGGCTGCAGGCTATCAAGCACCTTTACAGAGTCCATTGTGAGTGCAGCAACCAACAGGCAGGGCTCTCTCCAGCGTTTAGCTGCTGAGAGACCCGTCGATGCATCGATGGTGACAAATCTGGCAGCATCCCTTAACTGGAGGTGTTGGTGTGGCACGGGATGTAATTTGAGGACAGTGCAGGGAAGTAGTGTTGAGGTAGAAGAACAGCCATGATGGTGATGAAGAACGGAATGGGCTGGAGGGAGCGGAAGTCCTCTTCCTGTTGCTACCTCAGGCATTTGGAGTTGCCGACATTGCTGGCTGCCCCCAAATACAGGCAGCCAATGACTGCCCCTGTGTGCCAGCCAAAGTCCTGATGAGGGGTCTCGACCCCAAACGTCGACTGTTTATTTCGCTCCATAAATGCTGCCTGACCTGCTGAGTTAACATAGAACACAGAATATTGCAGCACAGTACAGGCTCAACCACCTCCTCTGGCTGCTCATTCCATATACGCACCACCCTCTGTGTTAAAAACTTGACCCTCAAGTTCCTATTAAATCTTTCCCCTCTCACTTTAAACCTATGCCCTCTGGTTCTTGATTCCCCAACCCTGGGAAAAAGACTTTGAGTACATTCACCCTATCTATGCCCCTCATGATTTTATACATCTCTGTAAGACCATCTCTCAGTTCCCAATGCCTTCGGCCCACAATGTTGTGCCAACATTTTATCCTGCTCTAAGATCTATCTAACCCTTCCCTCCCACATAGCCCTCCTTTTCTCTATCATTCATGTGTCCATCTAAGAGTCTCTTAAATGTCCCTAATGTATCTGCCCCCATAACATCTGCCGGCAGTGCGTTCCACACACCCACCACTCTCTGTGTAAAAAACTTACCTCTGACATCCCCCTTATACCTTCCTCCAATCACCTTAAAATTATGCCCCCTCATGTTAGTCATTTTCACCCTGGGAAAAAGTCTCTGACTGTCCACTCGATCTATGCCTCTTATCATCTTGTACACCTCTATAGAGTCACCTCTCATCCTCCTTCTCTCCAAAGAGAAAAGCCCTAGCTCACTCAACGCATCCTCATAAGACATGCTTTCCAATCCAGGCAGCATCCTGGTAAATCTCCTCTCCACCCTCTCTAAAGCTTCCACATCCTTCCTATAATGAGGTGACCAGAACTGAGCACAATATTCCAAGTGTGGTCTAACCAGGGTTCTATAGAGCTGCAACATTACCGCTCGGCTCTTGAACTCAATATCCCATCTAATGAAGGCTAACACACCATACGCCACCTTAACAACCGTATCGATCTGTACGGCAACCTTGAGGGATCTATGGACGAGGACCCCAAGATCCGTCTGTTCCTCCACACTGCTAAGTGTCCTGCCATTAACCTTGTATTCTGCCTTCAAGTTCCTCCAGCACTTTGTGTATATTGCTTCGGTTAATAACCCTGGATCTCTTCATCCATGTGAAAGGTTTCCACTCCCTCAATGGCTGTGGATCATCAGGGGAATGTCCTGATGGTGAGTGCCCTGTGTCCAGGAAGCATTAATGACCACTATCCCCAGAGACCGAAGTGCTAGTCATTTTCTCTGGTCAGCACTGGCTGTAAGGATAGATCCTGGGGGACAGGGCTTCCCCCTGTCTCCCTGGTGCCTGAGACCAATGTGCAGCCCTACCACAGCTGCTGAATGCTGCTACAATGAGAGCCACACAGCACTAGAATCATTCTGGGGAACACCACTGGTTGTCTGAAAATGAGACCCCGGTGCTTGCATCAATCTGGGGTCTCCCTGCAGAATATGCCCAAGGATGTGGAGACTTCACCTTCTTGTGCTGCATGCTGTACAACCTAGTGATCAAGAGACAACAACTGGCACCGGATCTGCATCCTGAGGGACATGAGGTGCAAGAGGGAGCAAGTAAATGAGGAGGACTACAGGGTGGGGTAGCCAGCAGAAGGACCTCAGCTTCCAAGCAGATTATAGATGGGTACATAACGGTTGGCATGGATGTGGTGGGCTGAAGGGCCTGTTTCTGTGCTGTATGACTCTGTGACTCAAGGCAAGCATTGACTGCACAGGCACCTCCTGATGGAGAGAGGCTTTTCACGATCCTGCTACATCATGGTTCTCAATCCAGACAAGCTAATTCTCTCCACACTCCAATCCAATACCCCTCACCAGTAATAATGCATGTTACTGGTGTCTGATACCAGTGGGGAGCCAACCTTTACAATGCACAGGTTGGTAGGCAGCGCGTTGTCGGGTGTGTGTTCAGCTGGGACTGCTCCCTTTACCACCTTGCATAGGTCCCATTTTAACATACGATTTTGGACAGAAACCACCATTGCACTTCTTCCAATATGCCTTTGGACAATTTTATGAAATTTTGGAGGGACTCGTTTTGGTTTCAGCTCTCTAGTCATAGAGTCACACAGCACAGAAGCAGGCCCTTTGGCCCAACTTGCCCATGCTGACCAAGATGCCCACCCAACCTTGTCCTATTTGCCTGTGTTTGGCCCATATCCCTCTTGAACATTTCCTATTCATGTACCCGTCCATCTGTCTTTTAGAAGTTGTTATTGTCCCTGCCTCAATCACCTCCTCTGGCAGCTCATTCCATCTGTGTTAAAAACTTGTCCCTCAAGTTCCTATTAAATCTCTCCCCTCTCACCTTAAACCTATGCCCTCTGGTTCTTGATTCCCCAACCCTGGGAAAAGGACTTTGAGTACATTCACCCTATCTATGCCCCTCATGATTTTATACATCTCTGTAAGATCACATCTCAGTTCCCAGTGCAGCGTATGTTTAGCATGCCATATAGGGTGAAATCCAATTTCTAGGCAACATTAGATGTATGCTCCAGGGAATGAGACACTTCCCATTAATTATATCTGGAGAGTTTGGCCTCTTGAATTTGCCATTCTGGGAATTACTTCAAAAGGTCTTGGGGTTTTAAAAATAGGGGCACATAACATGCTTCCTAAAAGAGTACCTGGGAATATGTTGAATGCAACTGGCATTTATTTGTCAAAACAATCGATGATTGCAATTTATATGATTTATACAGTGACTGCACAAAGACATGCCTGAATGATAATTGATCCTTTCCTGTGGATATCATTCTAATATCCTCTGCACCCAGGTGATCTGAAACTAATGGAAAACACAAAGGCTGGCTTTGGGTTTAAGGTTGGTTTGCACTTCCCTTGAATAATTGATGTTAACAGGAGCCGCGTGACTGAGCGGATGGAAGGGTTTGGGATTTGACGATCGATTGTGTAAACTGGGAATGTCCTCAAGAGAAAGGGGAATGTTGAAAGGTGAGAGGATCACTGTTCGGAGAATTCTAAAGGGGCCAGAAACGTCGACTGTGGAAAGAGGTAGAACCAGAGACGGCTGGAGTGGGTGTGTGGTGAAGGCTTCAGTGAGCAAACAATTGGGACACGTTCCCCAGTGAGACATAGTGATTCTTGGCTGGGCTGGGGTGCAGTGCAGTTGAATGAATTTTGGTGAGCTGAAAGGTCCTGGCCAGCCATGTATTGGAGTGGTCAAAACACATTCAAAACTAAGCCCCACCCCCACCCCACCCAGTCTTACTAATATTAACCAGCCACAGGTGCCAAGATGTACCTTGACAGATGAAAGCCTTACGTTTCGACCAAGGTGAACACCAGCAAAGTGATTCACAAGATGGTGGAAGTTGAGGGTTAAGCTGGGGGGTGCGGCAGTTGAATCTCAGGATCTCAGCAATCCTACACCTTTGTGGCTCATAATGATATCGTATATCCCTTTACTGGGCTCCTTTGTTCCATTGTGTGTAAGTGTAGAGTGCACGCTTCATCCTGATGCAACCTAATCTGTTCACTGAAGTCTCATGTTGCATTAAAGAGGGGGTTGTTGTGCAAAATGGTGGATGATGCCAGCTCTGGTAAAATGGAGCAACGCACAAAGGTGCTGGGGGATTTCAGCAGGTCAGCCAGCACCTATGGATGGAAATGGACAG
Organism: Pristis pectinata; assembly: GCF_009764475.1. Classification (NCBI taxonomy): domain Eukaryota; kingdom Metazoa; phylum Chordata; class Chondrichthyes; order Rhinopristiformes; family Pristidae; genus Pristis; species Pristis pectinata. The sequence continues at coordinate 65,505,898 of NC_067405.1, read as the reverse complement.
TCGATGTTTCAGATTGAGATCCTTCATCTGGACTCAGATGTCCAGATGAAGGGTCTTGACCCGAAATATCAACTGTCCATTTCCCTCCATGGATGCTGCCTGACCCGCTGAGTTCCTCCAGCACCTTTGTGCGTTGCTCCAGATTTCCAGCATCTGCAGTCTCTTGTGTCTCCTGGTAAAATGGAGCCACCTACGTCACCAGCGTTAAGAGGGCAGTATGACCCAAACTATCGCTGGTTCTGCATCTCCCAAACTCACAGCTTGCACCATCGAGAAGACCAACAGAAACATGGCAAACACCACCACATGCAAGTCATCCTCCATTTCACATATCACCCTGAAATGTAGCTTCATCAACGTTAGGTCAAAATCCTGGAACTCCTTGCCAAATTATGCACAGGGAGCTCTTATGATACAAGGTAGGGTTTAGACATGAAACATTGACAATTCCTTTCCTCCCGCAGATGTTGCTTGACCTGCTGAGTTCCTCCAGCAGATTGTTGATCGTGGACCGTTATGGTTCATTGTCATAAAGGTAGTGGGACAGGGACAAAGAATGCTGGGCCTTGCCAATAACGTCTTCATTCTACAACATAAAAGGACTTGTGGGTTTGGGGTTTAACATTTCATCTGATGAACAGCACTCTCATGGTATTTTACTGAAGTTCCTACATTGAGGCTTAAAGCTGTAACCAGTTGACTCTGAGATGAGATCCTTGCCACAGAATTGATCTGAAACTCAGGTGCTATCATCACTTATATGGTTGTAACATTTCAGCCAGATCTTTTTGAAACCTCTGCTTAAATTCTTGAGGCAGTTGAATTGAATAAATTATATTGGGGATTATGTTGCTTTTACAGTATTTTCCCTTCGTCCTACAGTTTACACACCTTTGCATTATTTACTGCTCCCAGGGCTTTGCATGGTCTGAGAAATAAAGACATGCTCCATTTTGTTACACAGGTCAGGAGGCAGCTCAAACCAGGTGAAGTAGCTCAATGTTGCCTGGACAACACAGCGGGAACTCTATCTTGTGATGAGTGAGATGGACTGAGGTGGTGACATTTATATTCTTAAGGTGCTGACAGTCCGTGTCTCCAACAGAACAGAGCGCCTCCCCCCTCAGAGCCGTCGGGATTCTGGAATGGACAAAGGCTTCACTGGATCAGGAAGTGGGTCCATGGAGACAGCATTTACTTCTCCTCTGCCATAATATTCCAGAAATACTTGTATCATCAAAGCAAGATAGGGTTAGAAATTGTAAATGGAAACAATTTGTTTTGCATTAAGGATTTCTTCAGAATAACTTCATTAATGGTGATTCTAATGTCAAAATGTTATTGCTCTTTGGGTATTTTGTAATTGTCAGATATTTCCTCCTGCCTGCTGTGTTCTCTTCTAGTAATTCTACTGTTCTGCATCTTCACTGTTCTTCGGTGGCACTGGTTTTTTCTTGTTGGCATTGCTTGACAATACCTCTATTTGTAACCATTATCAATACTATACAGATAATTGGGCTACCAGATATTTTTTGTTATAATTCTGACAATTCTTTCGCAATGCATTAATTGACAGCACAGGTAGATGAGGTGATGAAGAAGGCATACAGATACTTGCCTTTATTAATCAGGGCATCAAATATGAGAGCAGGGAGGTTATAGTACAAACTTATGAAACATTGGTTGGGCTACAGCTGGACTACTGTGCAAAGTTCTGGTCGCCACATCATCAGAAGGACACGACTGTACTGAAGATGGTGCAGAGGGGATTCATCAGGATGATACCTGGGATGGAATGTTTCAGTTATAAGGAGAGACTGAACATGCTGGGTTTGTTTTCTTTGGAGTGGAGAAGGCTGAGGTGGGGGTGGTTCTTGACAGCGGTACACAAAATTATGAGGTGCATAGATAGGAGAGGTAGTAGGAAAATTTTTGCTATGGCAGAGATGTCTAAAACTCAAGAGCATAGATCTAGGGTAAGGTTTATAAGGGATCTGCGGAAGAACTTTATTGGTTACAATCTGGAACACACTGTCTGAGGGGGTGGTGGAGGCAGAGACTCTCACAACATTTGAGTATCTAGATGAGCACTTAAATTATAAAAGCACACTATGGACCAAGTGCTGATAAATAGGGTTAACGTAGATGGGTACGATGGTTGGCATGGCCAAGGTGGGCTGAAGGGCCTATTTCTGTGCTGTGTAACTCGACTCTATGGCGACCAGGCTTGTGGCTGGATAACGATACATTCCTTCACTGTAAGGAATGTAAGTAAGTGCACTCCCTCCCAGGGCTGCAGTTATTGGCTGGAGATCATTGCCACTTGCCTTTGGGCCATGTTGTTTCTTCCATTGTGGCCCTGGACACAGTCTTCTGATGGGACGTCAGCTCCCAGCTATTGGCACAGTAGAGGGACGAGCAGGCACTGTCACAGAGTGGACAACTTGTTGCACTCACAGAATGGCTTTGACTGCTGGTGAAGTCCCACCCCCAGGCTCGAAACTATTACTGGCTTTGAATGGTTGTGAATGTCTCGCATACACAAATACTCAAAAACATACAGGATCTGTTAATTAATAAAAACCATCCCAAAAAAATTAAACATAAAAAAAAATAACTGTGAAAAAGAAATTAACGACCAAAGCATGCACGCACAAACATTTTGAAAAAAAACATTTAAACTAACTTAATCAAATCAAATATAAAACTTTTGACACAAGAGATCCTGCAGATGCTGGAATCTGGAGCAACACACACAAAATGCTGGAGGAACTCAACAGGTCAGGCAGCATCTATGGAAGGAAATAAACAGTCGACATTTCAGGTCAAGACCCTTCATCAGGACTGGACTTTTCTTCCTTTTCCCTAGCAGCCAATCTCTCCCATTCTTGGTTCTGCAGTACTAGTTCCAGGAGTAACCCAGCACAGGCTCATTGGCTGACCTTGTTATCTTATAGTCATACACACAGAAATGGGCCCTTCAGCCCACCACGACCTTTTTGCCCATCTATACTAACCCTAATTACCCACATTAGATCCATATCTTTCTATGCTTTGCCTATTTAAGTGCCTAAGTGCCTCTTAAACATAGTTGTTGTATCTGACTCCACTAACTCCTCTGGCAACGCAAGAGCTGCAAAGCCAGGCGAAGACGGTGTAGCTGATTGGAATCTCCAGCATGGTGCAGGGGACCAGCAGACTCTCTCCTCAGACAATGGGACTGGCAGACCATTTCGTCCATCAATGAAACCAGCAGACCATCTCCTCAGTCGATGGGACCAGCAGACCATCTCCACAGTCAATGAGACCAGCAGACCATCTCCACAGTCAATGAGACCAGCAGACCATCTCCTCAGTCTATGGGACCAGCAGACCATCTCCTCAGTCTATGGGACCAGTAGACCATCTCCTCAGTCAATGAGACCAGCAGACCATCTCCTCAGTTAATGAGACCAGTAGACTCTCTCCTCAGTCAATGGGACCGGCAGACCATTTCCAAAGTCAATGGGACCAGCAGACCATCTCCTCGGACAATGGGACTAGCAGACTCCCTCCTCAGACAATGGGATCAGTAGACCATTTCCTCCATCAATGGGACCAGCAGACCATCTCCAAAGTCAATGGGACCAGCAGACCATCTCCACAGTCAATGGGACCAGCAGACCATCTCCTCAGTTGGTAAGGTTTCAAGACTGGAAAGCAGAGGAAAGGAAATAATTGGAATTAGAGTCAAAACAGAAAGGACACTGGACTAAAAGAACAATTGAATTTAAGAGGGACAATTCACTGTCTGAAGAAGCGAGTCATATTTTAATTGTCCTGTGTCGGGGATATTTATTGGTAATCATTAACAATTACAAGGTTGTTAAAAGGGTATTTGCTCTGTTAATTAGTGGATTTAACTTCCAGTGAAGAATTTAATAGGCAATAAATGTGCAAAGTCCAGAAAGCTAGTTAAGAATAACGGGGAGGCTAAGCCCGCAGTCATTTGTGTGAGGCAGATGACCACATAGAGTGAAACAAACATTGCAACCAACGACATACCACTTATCTCCTGAGTGTGTGGCCAATTCTCATGTATCATTAACATGTGGTTATTTTTTCCAGCAAGATCTGGCCCAATGCCTTAATTTGACTTTATTACTACAACAGGACCAATATTGTCCAAAGCAATGACTTGGTTTAATGAGATGCTGAACCTTGACCCCATATTTACTGAGAGACAAAAGCTGGTTGCTGTAGCAATGGCTGCTTCCTGTACATATCTTTTGTAAATTTAAGCAACAGAAGAGGAAATTTACTGCTTCAAGAGAGCGAATACTTTATAGGGTGTATTGTTGATGTGATGTGCCATTTTCTTTTGTGCTGCAAAAGATCTCCTTCCCAGCATCCTGCTGCACTTTTGTATTTTGCGTGGCATCAATCACAGACTCTATCAGCATGTGTCTCTTTTCAAGAAATGGAGATTGCGTTGTTTGCTTTTTGTGAATGCCAGTTCAAAACTGTCAATTGTTGAGTAGGTCAGCTGCTGTGCACTTGGCTGGTACTGAATACTTGATGAGTCATGGCTTTGTATCCATATCCAAGAAGGAAATGGAGCCCATTGTTTTAATGATGTCTGTTTGCAGATAGGGTCTTAGGTTTACATTAACTCGAAGAGACTATGTCAAAATTGCAAGGGCATAGGTGGGTGAGCGCATGATACCAGCAAGCAAAAAGTCTCCTCAAATTTTTTTTATCATTTTACTTACAGTTAATGCATTTAATGTGAAACTACTTTTGGGCCAAGTTGTCTGCACTAGCGTTTTCAACACTCTGGCCAAGCCTCCTCCTCATTAACCCCATCATTATACCTTTCTCTCACGTGTGTTTATCTATTTTCTCTTTAAAAAGATTAGATAAAAAAATATACAATCCCATCCACTCCAGCCAATGTTCTGCTGGAACTCGTCACCTGTAGAATCCTCACTTGTGTCCCTGATGACCAATTCCTTTTCTCAAATCAGCCCTCGTTATCACGTCTCCAAGTTAGACTGCACAGAAATCAGGAAAAATTAGTACTGAATTAGCAAATGATCAATCAGGAACTGGATTAAAGTGGAACGTCTCAAAAATAAAAGCAAAAAAATAGAATTACTGACAAATGTACACCTGTCTGGGCTTGATGCACATCCAAGCCCCAATGGTGCAAAAACAGTGATCATAGTCAGCCTAATCTTCAATTGTAATTAATCAGGCTCTTGTTCACCTTCAAGCTGTTGAAATATATCAGCACAGGGGTTTGGAATAAAGCCATGTTGTTCAGTCTTCAGGTGTAACTAGTGTAGCACTTAGTGTAATGCTATTACAGTGTCAGCAGCCCAGGTTCAATTCCTGCCTCTGTCTGTAAGGAGTTTGTACGTTCTCCCTGTATGTCTGTGCGGGTTTCCTCTGGGTGCTCCGGTTTCCTCCCATGTTCCAAAAAGACATACGGGTTAGGAGCTGTGGGCATGCTATGTTGGTGCTTGAAGAGTGGTGACACTTGCTGGCTGCCCCCCCAGCACATTCTCAGTAACGTGAAAAGACGCATTTCAATGTGTGTTTTGATGTATATGTGACTCGTAAATAAATATCTTATCTTATCTTAATTTACTTCTTTGCAAGGGCCTCTAAACTGCAGAACCCACTCTTGCCTTTGATCTTTTCCAACCTGCCCCAGTCTTCAGGTTTTTGAAAGTGAAGTTGATATCATTTGATTGTTGATTTTTATTTAATAACACCTTAAATGGATATTGTACCTTTAATGTGGTGAAATATTGTTAGATGCTTCATAGGGGTGTCATCAAACAGGATTGGACAATAAGTCACATGGGGAGATATTGAGGCAAATGAACAAACTTTCAATCAAAGAGATAAGTTTAAAGGGACATCTTAAGGATAAGAGGAGTAGAGAGGAACAAAGGTTTAGGGACTGAATTCTGGAACTTAGGGTGTTGGCAGCTGAGGGCACAACTGCTGATTGTGGTGTGATTAAAACCAAGGGTACAGAAGAACCTCATTCGAGCAAGGAAGAGCAGCCTATAGAAATAGGGTGTGCGGTCCTGAAGGTGTTCGAAAACAAGGTCAGGAATTTTAAAACAAGAGGTTTACCAGACTGGGTGTCAGGATATGGGCAGAACTTTGGATGACCTAACTTTTATGAGAAGTTGGGATAGTCAAATCTTAAAATACAAAAGCCATTGAAGGCTGAGCAGTTCACCAGTCCTGATGCAGGCCTTTGACTCGAAACATCGACAATTCTTTTCCCCTCACAGAGGCTGCTTGACCCGTTGAGTTCTTCCAGCAGATTGTTTGTTGCTCCAGATTCCAACATCTGTAGTCTCTTGTGTCTCCTGAGTGTTTCGTCAGTAGGTCAGCTGAGGCAAGGACAGAAGTTGACAATGCCACAGGGGGGAGAATAGATGGTCTCAGTGAGGACATGTGCTGTGGTTGATTACTTAATTGCTTGACTGGTTATTCTCAAACAGGACTGTAGCAACCCCCAATTATTTTGTTCAGTCTCAGGATGATGGAATTGCTGCCAAGGCCAGATTTGACTTCCAGTCCCTAATTGCTATTGAGAAAGTGATGGTGGGCCACCACCTTGAAGGTACTCTCACAGTGTTGATGGGGAGGCAGTTTCACGGTTTAGGTGCTGGTGTTCCTGCTGTCCTGGCCTTTATTGGGAGATGTTGTCAGACTGGTTGTATTTGAGTAACTGTGCTTTCATATGGACTGTAGCTGAACTATAACTTAATTCCTTCTGACTATACTCTTTAATACTTTTGGGTAACAAAAATCAATCTCAGATTTAAAACTTACTGTTTTTTTAATATAAGATTTCTTTATTAGTCACATGCACATCAAAACACACAGTGAAATACATCTTTTGCGTAGAGTGTTCTGGGGGGCAGCCTGCAAGTGTCGCCACGCTTCTGGTGCCAACATAGCATGCCCACAACTTCCTAACCTGTACGTCTTTGGAATGTGGGAGGAAACCAGAGCACCCGGAGGAAACCCACGCAGTCACGGGGAGCCAACAGCCACCTGTGTAAAAATGTCTCAAACTTCTTCTACATGTAGAGATGTAAATTTGCTTCTGTAAAACTTTCGGGATTTTGTATCCTAGTCTTAGACTTTTCCCACCTAGTAGAAATAATTTCTCTTTATCTATCCCATCAGTTCCCCTTAATATCTTAAAACTCAGATAAAATCACTCCTTATTCTATATTTTAGGTAAAACAACCCAATTTCTGTTAGCAGTCATTATGATTTAACCCTTGGAGTCCAGATAACATCCTGCTGAATCTATCTTACACATCCTTCCTAAGGTATGGTAGGCAGAACTGCTCACACTACTCCAACTGTGGTCAAACCAGAGCCCATCACTTCAATGGGCTTTTATATTCACACATATCTAATTATATAATGGTAGGCATCTGCTCCCACTTTACATAGGAACTTGTACCATATCCATTGCAATCACCCTCTAATGTATGCCATTGCTCTATGGAAGTTATTTCATTCAATAGTGAATAGAACACAGAGAGCAATAACTATGAACCACTTAATTTCATTGATTTAGCACAATTTATCGTAAACTTGAAGATAAAGAACATTCCACACTGCCCCATATCAGTAAGTTGCCTTATTCAACTTTTTCAAAGGCATTTGGACAGGTATTTGGTTTAAAAGGCATTTGGACAGGTTACTACCTGGAAAAGGAATGGAGGGATATGGGCCTAAATTGGGCAAATGGGATTAGCGTAGACAAGAGTCACGGTTGGCATGAATGAGTTGGGCCTGTTTCTGTGCTGAATGTCTCCATGACTCTACAACTTCAACAGCACATCCAACTTTCTAAGTCTTTATTCCAGATTCTATCTGATATCTCTTTTCACAGCAGATCAGGGTCAAAGTGTTCCCTAACAACATGGATATGGGATGTTTACCAATAAGCAGGACAAAATATCCAATTCCTACTTGAGGAAGAAATTACTTCCTATTTAGTTTTATCAGCTACCTTGCAAGTAGATAGCTCTAATTTTAGTACATTTACCAATTGAAAGCCCCAGATCTCTCTCCTGTGTAACATCCTGCAGCCTGCTGCCATTTATTTCATATTCTCCATCTTTTTGCCTTTCCTGATCTTCACCTTGCTTTGGTCGACATTAACGTTCATCAACCTACATTGCCAACAACCCTACTTATTGCTTCTTCTCATCTCTAGCACAATCCTCCATTACAGCTAAGTAGCCCTCACTACCGGCTCTCTCTCTCTCTTTGTTGTCAGGTCATCGAGTCATAAAGTTGTACAGCACAGAAATGGGCCTTTCAGCCCATCATGTCCATGCCGACCTTTATGCCAGCTACACTAATCCCATTTGTCCGTATCTTTCTATGCCTTGCCTATTTTAGTTCCTGTTTAAATGTCTCCTAAATGTGGAGATCGTATCTGATTCCACCACCTCCTCTGGCAGTGAGTTCCAGATACCAACCACTCCCTGTGTGGAGAAATCCCCACCCATAATCAAAGACCCCACCCACCTGGGTCATTCTCTCTTCTCCTCTCTCCCATCAGACAGAAGACACAGGAGCCTGAGGGCACGTACCACCAGGCTCAAGGACAGCTTCTATCCCACAGTGATAAAACTATCGAATGGTTCCCTTATATGATGAGATGGACTCTTGACCTCACAATCTACCTTGTTGTGACCTTGCACTTTATTGTCTACCTGCAATGCACTTCCCTGTAGCTGTGACACTTTGAATTCTGTTATTGTTTTTACCCTGTACTATCTCAATGCACTGAGTAATGATTTGATCTGTACGAACGGTATGCAAGACAAGTTTTTCACTGTACCTCAGTACAAGAGACAATAATAAACCAATACCAACTTACCCCTCAGATCCTCAAAATTTGACAGATTTATCCATGTCCCTGCTGCAGTGATCAAAGGAGAATGCATGATTCTGCATTCTAATGGAAAATGGGAATGGCAACTACAAACAGACATTCGTCAACATAAAACAATAGAGGGCACAACACACAGATCCCTGTGGTACTCCATTCTACATCCCTGATCGCCATCTTATCCCTGATCACAAGCACCTGGGTGGTGACACAATGACATTGCTGGGGCAGCACAAAGGCAAAGTTGGTAGAGCCACTGTCTCTCAGCTACAGATACCAGGGTTCAATCTTGACCTCTGTTGCTGTCTGCGTGGAGTTTCTCCCTGTGACCACATGGGTTTCCCCTGGGTGCTCAGGTTTTCATCCCAAATACATGCAAGTTGGTAGGTAGCAATTTAGCTGTAAATTACCCCTGGTGTGTATAATATGAGTGCATCTGAACATAAATAGTAAGTGCTAATTTAGCAAGATTAAGAACAAGGAATTGACTGACAGCTTCCCAAGCCCATGGATGATCACAGCATCACTACTATATCAGCTCCAATTTGTACCCTATTTCCATATCCCTTTAAAAGCTGCAAAGGGTAGTGGATTCAGCCCAATACATCACGGGCACATCCCTCCCCACCATCGGTAGTATCTACATGAGGCACTGCCTCAAGAAGGCAACATTTATCATCAAAGATCCCCACCATCTGGGCCATACCATCTCCTCATGACTACCACTGGGCAGGAGGTACAGAAGCCTGAAGTCCCAAACCACCAGGTTCAAGAACAGAGAAACAAGAGATTCTGCAGATGCTGGAATCTGGAGCAACACACACAAAATGCTGGAGGAACTCAGCAGGTCAGGCAGCATCTATGGAGGGAAATGAACAGTCGACGTTTTGGTCCAAGACCCTTCATCAGGACTGGAAAGAAAGAGGGCAGAAGCCAGAATAAGAAGGTAGGGGGAGGGGGAGGAACACGAGCTGGCGGGTGAGTCCAGGTGAGAGGGGGAAGGTAGGTGGGTGGGGGAGAGGGGGATGAAAGGGAGTGGTGTGAGAAGCTGAGAGGTGATGGGTGGAAGAGGCAAAGGGCTGAAGAAGAAGGAATCCAGCTGGAGAGGATAGTAGACCATGGAATAAAGGGTAGGAGGTGGGGAACCAGAGGGAGGTGATGGGGAGGTTGGGCGGGAGAGGGGAAAGAGAAGGGATGAGGGGGCCACAGGAACGAGGGAAAAGAAAGGGGGTGGGGAACAGAGGGGAGTGGTTACTGGAAGTTTGAGAAATTGATGTTGATGCTGTTAGGTTGGAAGCTACCAAGGCTTCTCTGTGAATTGTCACCTTGTCGTGGTGGAGAAGCTTGTGTGGTCCTGAGATCCCGAGAGTGATGCCGTCTGGAGCTATGCTCCTGGTAGGGTCACCCATGGCGGTAAGGTCGATGATGAGGTCCCTGACAAAGAACAATCCAACCAAGACCTCAATGGTGGAACAGGCGGATGAAGTTATTTCAAACTCAACGGCTGTGAAGGCGGATGAAGGTTGCAACAAATCCGTCAGCTCCAATCGTCGTGGTTTCCATGTCATTGGAATCAGTTGGTTGATTTGTGAAGTATCGTGTGCTTTTTGCAGTGCAACATCAAGTACACGTTAAACAAATACACGCACAGGCGTCTTCGCTCTGATCAACGGAATGAAGACCATCATCCTTGACCTCGAGGGATAGCCACAATGACGACGACCAAGGTGGAATATGAGGTGTTACTCCTCCAACCTATGTCTGGCCTCAATGTGGCAGTAGAGGAGGCCGTAGATAGACATGTCAGTATGGGAGTGTGCAGTGGAATTGTAGTAGCTGGCCACCGGGAGATCCTGGCTGTTGCATCAGACAGAGCAAAGGTGCTCGACGAAGTGGTCACCCAATCTGCATCGGGTCTCACCGATGTAGAGGAGGCTGCACAGGGAGCACTGGATGCAATGAATGACACCCTCAGATTCACAGGTGAAGCGCTGCCTCACCTGGAAGGACTGTCTAGGGCCCTGAGTGGTGGTGATGGAGGAGATGTAAGGGCAGGTGGACCAAGGGGGACAAAATGGAGTTGAGATATGAGGACACAGGTTCAGTGGGGCAGGAGCAGACAGAAACAATGGACGTACTGGGGCAGTTGGGTTTGTGGTTCTTGGGTAGGAGGTAGAAATGGGCAGTGAGGGGTTGGGGAACTATGAGGTTGGAGGCTGTAGGTGGGAGATCTCCAGAGGTGATGAGGTTGGTGATGGTGTGGGAGACAATAGCCTGATACTTCTTAGTGGGGTCCCGGTTGAGTGGTAAGTCAGAGGAGGTGTCCGAGAGCTGATGTCTGGCCTCAGCAAGGTAAAGGTCAGTCTGCTTCAAGAACAGCTACTTCCCTTCAACCATTCAGTTCTTGAACCAACCAGCACAACCCTAATCATGACCTCAGGATAGCAACACCATGACCACCTTGCACTACAGTGGACTTTTTTTTGTTCTAATTGTGTTCTTCCTTGAAAATTTTTCTATATATTTTACGTTGTTAATTTATGCTTTTCTTGTGGATGTTGTGTATCTGATGTTACAGGCCTGTGATCCTGCTGCAAGTTTTTAATTGCACCTGTGCATACATGTACTTGTGCATATAACAATAAACTTAACTTTGACTAAAATCGTGAGAGGCATAGATAGGATAGACAGTCAGAATCTTGTACCCCAGGGTAGAAATGTCTAATACTAGAGGACATGCATTTAAGGTGGGGGAGGAGGGGAGTTTAAAGGAGATATGTGGGGCAGATGTTTACACAGAGAGAGGTAGGCACCTGGAACCGGCTGCCAGGGGTGGTAGTGGAAGCAGATATGATTGTGGCGTTTAAGAGATAGACACATGAATATAAGATATCTTTATTAGTCACATGTATATCAAAACACTCAGTGAAATGCACCTTCTTTTTTGCGTAGAGTGTTCTAGGGGCAGTCCACAAGTGTCGCCACGCTTCCGGTGCCAACATAGCATGCCCACAACTTCCTAACTCGTACGTCTTTGGAATGTGGGAGGAAACCGGAGCACCCGGAAGAAACCCACGCAGACACAGGGAGAACGTACAAACTCCTTACAGATAGCAGCCAGAATTGAACCTGGGTCACTGGTGCTGTTATAACGTTGCACTAACCACTACACTACCGTACCTGCCTGTTTTGTTTCAGGTTAGGGAGGGGCAATATTGCATCAAGACCACATTCCTGGAATCTCCTGGAATCTGACTTAATATCATTTAAAATTTCCCTCCCTAGTCCTCAACATATTGAATTAATAGTCAACTGGAACTTAAGGTATTTTTTTCATCGTCTTATAAAAGTTAATCAGCTCACCCTTAAAGTCTGTTAAATCCATGCTTCTCTTGGTAATTAAGATGATTTGTACTTGTAATTAGTTTTCATACTCCAAGTGTGGAGACCAAAATTAAACATGATTTTCTGAATGAGACCCAGCTAAATCTTGGGACAGGGTCAAATAGTGAGCCTAAACCAACCTTCAGTTGTCCTGTGAATGCGTCCCAATGATCTCTCTAACTTTGCACACCCACTTATCAGATGGTGCTCCATGATCAACAGTCAATTCATTCATAAAAATAGTAATGAACAATGGTTCCAGCACCTATGGACACCACTGGACTGGTATCCAAACAGATCCAAATCCATTTCTTACTGCCTGGCCATTTCCTTCCAATCCAGCTCAATATATTCCCGGTGACTTTGACCTTGTAAGGAAACCCCTTGTGGGGTATTTTCCCACAAATATCACATAATATGTTTATCCCATTTCTTTTTGAAAGCTATAATTGCATCTATTTCCAGCACCCTTTCACACGGTATATTCTGGATTGTAATGACTCACCCCCCCCCCCCCCCCCCTACTCTTTATTCTAGCCAGCCAGGCTGAAATAATCCATTTTTTTGTGCCGTAAAGAAATCACAGATTTCAATGCCACTTTCCTCTCTGGTATATGCACTCCACAGCTGGTCGCTATCTCACTGGTAGTTCAGTCAAGCAAGCCACATGCCTATAAAGCATCCAGACAAGATGAAATGTAGTAAGGACTTTGTTAAGGAAATAGTAAACTGCTCTGATGCTGAAGGTAACACTAACACAGTGCCACTTCTCACGTGATTAACCATTCACAAACTACCTCATGTAGTTTCACACTCCCACTATCATTTCGCACTCAGAAATTTAAAAAGCATCTTTATTAAATATGAGCTAAAGCACATGAGCAAAGTTAAACACATTTTTCCAAAAAAACAAATAAAACGTCTGCACTGCCTCATAATATCCGCATTCAACTGCTAATCAGCTCCATCCCAATTATACCAATAAAACAGATACAATTGCCAAAATATCTTTAAGTGTGTTAATTGCTGTTCCCAATCCATCTTCCTTGCAGTAATAGCAGCACTAACTTCTATGAGATAGCATTCTGTGTTAATAACTGCATTTTTACAGTGTTAACCCAATTGGATGAATTTACTGATGTTAACTTAACCAAAACTGTATTCAAGAGCGACTTCAGCGTTCTGAGAGTGGATCTTGCTGCTATAAGTTGAGGTATAGATGTGTTTGAAGAAAGCCAGATAAATACTTAGAGGGGAAAGGTACAGAAAGATGCATTGATGGAGGTTGAGGTGAGGATTGAGAATTATGTGGACTGCTAAGCTAGCATGGATCTGTTGGGCCAAATGGCCTGTTGTTAAGTGCTGTAAGTACCGAGCAAATTATATAAAACAGTTAATGACTATTTATCTATTGATATTAATTGAGCTCCTGCACACAGTTGGCCCCAGTGACTCCTTACAGGCAGCATCCTGTATGCACAGCTGCCTTTATAATGATATTAATCCAGTTTTGTCTGCCTGCCAGGTTTTGATACCTACTGGGTGGTGCTTGATTTCATTAGTTACGTCTACCCACACAGCATGCTTTAATCACTGTCCGTGCCCTCAGCCAAGCTTCTTCCTCAGTGGGGAGGTGGCCCATGATTTTCTTTATTGAAGAACCCCATGTTTGTTGTCCCCACTATTCTAATATCCTTAGTGAGTTTGATTGCATGTGAGTTTTGGCTATATTTATAAAAACGTTGAATATTTATATTTTCCTTTTTTTTACTTTTATTTCTTTGCTTTGTGTTCTTATATTTATCTCTCTCTCTCTCTCCCCAACACACACACACTACACACACACACACACACACACACACACACACACACACACCACACACACACACACACCACACACACACACACACACACACACACACACACACACCTGTGATGTCTATTGAGACATTTTTTGCCCCTGATTACCACATTATTTCTTTAGTTGCCCATGTAGGTTGTCTTTTACTACCATGCACTATATATTGCTTTCTGTTGTCCCCAGTGTATTGCTTAATGTGTCTCATCTTTGTCATTCCAAGCAATCTGTTGAGGTAGTTGATGACTTGCCTCCACTCCTCATACTGCAAAGCTGAGAAGAACTTAAAAGGAGCAGGAAGGCCCAATACCAGAACTTCGGTTAGGCCAAACCTGGAGTACTGTGTGCAGTTCTGGTTGGCCCATTACAGGAAGGATGTGAAGGCTTTGGAAAGGGTGCAGAATAGGTTCACCAGGATACTGTCTGGATTAGAGGGTATGAGCTATAAAGAGAGATTGGACAAACATGTTCTTTTCTCTGGAGTGTTAGAGGCTGAGGGGAGACCTGATAGAGGTTTATAAGATTATGAGAGGTATCAATAGGGAAGACAGTCAGAATCTTTTTCCCAGCGTAGAAATGTCAAGTACTGTCGGTCATGCATTCAAGGTGAGAGGGGTAAAGCTTAAAGGAGATGTGCGATCCATGTTTTTTTACACAGAGAGTGGTAGGTGCCTGGAATGGCTGCCAGGGGTAGTGATGGGAGCAGATACAATAGTGGCGTTTAAGAGGCTTTTAGATAGACACATGAATATGCAGGTAATGGAGGGATATGGATCATGTGCAGGCAGAAGGGATTTAGTTTAATTCAGCATCATGTTCTGCACAGACATCATGGGCCGAAGGGCCTGTCCCTGTGCTGTCCCATGTTCTCGAAGCAAAGAAAAGCTTTAAAAAGTGCATGGTATTGGAGGAAGCGTATTAGCACAGACTGATTAGCCGGTTTATACATAGAAAACAGACAGCTGGAATAAATGGGTCTTTTTCAGGCTGGATGTAACCAGTGGAGTACTCCAGGGGTCAGTCCTTGGCCTGCAATTATTCAGTCACAGAACTGTACAGCTCAGAAATGGACCCTTCAGACCACCACATCCATGCCAATCCTTTTGCCCAGCTACATGAATCCGATTTGCCTGCATTGGGTCTATATCTTTACATGCCTTGCCTGTGCAAGTACCTGCTTAAATGCCTCTTAAATGTAGTGCTTGCATCTGACTCCACCGCCTCCTCTGGCAACATTATCCAGATATCATTCACCTTCTGTTAAAAAGAAACTTTCCGCTCAGATCCACTTTAAAATTTCTTCCTCTCACCTCAAACCCATTCCCTCCTGTTTTTGATGCACCGATCATGGGAAAAAGAGATTTACCAACTACCCTCTCTATGCTTCTCATAATTTTATGTACTCTCAGAATCAGATTCAGAATCAGAATCAGAATCAAGTTTATTATCGCTAACATATGTCGTGAAATTTGTTGTTTTGCGGCAGCAGTACAGTGCAAGACATAAAGACATAAAAATTACCATAAGTTACAAAAATAAATAGATAGTACAAAAGGGGATTAATGAGGTAGTGTTCATGGGTTCATGGATGGTTCAGAAATCTGGTGGTGGAGGGGAAGAAGCTGTTCCTGAAACGTTGAGTGTGGGTCTTCAGGCTCCTGTACCTCCTCCCTGATGGTAGTAACATGAAGAGGGCATGTCCCGGCTGGTGAGGGTCCTTAATGAAGGATGCCACCTTCTTGAGGCACCGCCTCTTGAATATGTACTCCATGGCGAGGGGGGTTGTATTTGTGATAGAGCTGGCTGAGTCTACAACCCCCTGCAGCCTCTTTCGATCCTGCGCATTGGAGCCTCCATACCAGGTGATGATGCAACCAGTCAGAATGCTCTCCACTGTACAAATGTAGAAATCTGCAAGAGTCTTTGGTGATATACCAAATCTCCTCAAACTCCTAATGAAGCAGAGCTGCTGGCGTGCCTTCTTCATGATTGCGTCAATGTGTTGGGCCCAAGATGGATCCTCTCAGATGCTGATGCCCAGGAACTTGAAGCTGGTCACCCTTTCCACCACTTACCCCTGAATGAGGACTGGTGTGTGTTCTCCCAACTTCCCCTTCCTGAAGTCCACAGTCAATTCCTTGGACTTGCTGATGTTGAGTGCGAGGATGTTGTTGCGACACCACTCAACCAGCCGAACTACCTCACTCCTGTACACCTCCTCATCGCCATCTGAGATTCTGTCAACAGTGGTGTCATTGGCAAATTTACTCTGTCAGGTCACCCCCCCCCCACCCCCTCAGCCTCGTTTGCTTTAGGGAAGTCAAACCCAGACTATCTAATTTCTCTTTGTAACTAAAGTCCTCCAATCCAGGCAACATCCTGGTGAATCTCCTCTATAACCTCTCCACTGCAATCATGTCCTTCTTACAGTGTGGTGACCAACTGCACACAATCCTCCCATGTGGCCTGACCTGTGCTTTGTTAAGTTGCAACATGACATCCCAACTCTTATATTCTATGCCCCATCCAATGAAACCAAATGCCTTCTTTACCACCTTAACTACTTGTGTGGCAACTTTTAGGGAACTATGGACATACTCCAAGGTTTCTCTGTTTATAAACGTTCCTTAGGACACTACCATTTATAGTATGTATTTTACCCTTATTTGCTTTCCCAATCTATTTATATGAATGACTAGGAGGAGTGAAGTGGGGTGGAATGCAAAGGATCCAAGTTTGAGTGATGAGGATATTTTGACTCTGAAACAGGACAGATTGAGTGAATGGGTGAAAATCTGACAAACAGAGTTTCATGTGGGAAAGTGTGAGGTCATGCACTTCATAAAAGGAACCAAAAGGTAGATTATTATCTAAATGGAGAGAGACTGCGAGTGAGTGAGGTTTGGATGGATCTAGGTGTTCTTGTGTATGGGTCGCAAAAAGTTACCAGACAGGTACAGTAAGTGGTTAAGAAGGCAAATGGCATTTTGTCCTTTGTTGCAAAGAGTTGGGGTTTAAAATAGGGGGTTTTGGTAAAGCCTCACTTGGAATATTGTGAGCAGTTTTGGTCTTCTTACCAAAGGAAGATATAGTAACATTGGAAGCAGTACAAAGGGGATTCACCAGGCTATTTCTGAGATCAGAGGGTTGTCCTACCAAGAGAGGCTAAATAGGTTGGGTCTATATCCTATGGGGTTTAGAAGAAGAAGGGGTAATCTTATTGAAATATGCAAGGGGATCTTAAGGGGACATTACAAGGTAGATGTCGAGATATTTTCATGAGTGGGAGAGTCTTGAATGAAGAGATGTATTTTTGAGATAAGGAGCAGTTATTTAAAGATGAAGTATGTAGAGGTTTCTTCTGGCAGAGAGTGGTGAATGCCTGGGATTCTCTACCCAGAGTGTTGTAGAGGCGGGATTCATTGGAATTATTTAAAGCGGAGGCTGATAAATATTTGAAAGATCATTGAATTGAGAATGATGGGGGACTAGCACAGAGAAAGGATTGAGGCCGGCATAGACCAGCCATGATCATATTGAATGGTGGGACAGGCTTGAGGAGCAGAGTGGCCTACTCCGGCCCCTGTTGTCTTGTGTTCCAGTATGGGTTCTGAGGGGGCTGAAATCCCAGGTGGGATCTGCAGACTCTGCCCCGGATGGAGTAGGTGGTGTTTGACAGGGCAAGTGGATATGAAACACTGTGTGCTTCTGCCGCTGCTTGTGAATGGTCACCACGCGCTCCCTTCATCACTCCCACCGCAGTGCCCATGAATGTGAGAATGCCCTTGAAGTGTTTGCACTGCCCTCTTGCATATTACCTGTTGTGATGGAGCTTGGAGTACAACGTTTGCTTTAGGAGCCTGGAGCTGGGCACTTGGACCCACTGGCTGAGCATGATCGGAGCCTCCACGCAGGCCTGGAGAGAACTTGGTGTTGGTTCACCTACCCTGCTGGAGGTTTTGGAGATTTCATGGAGACGGGTACAATAAAATTCTGTTAATCTGGCATGCTCAGGAACCTGGGGCTGAACTGGCAGGTTGTCCAGACTGTTGGATATCATTCCAATTAATGTTCCGACACAATTTCAACTCACTTATTTTGGATGTTACACTGTAGAAGAGGATAATAAATTTTCCAGTGAACCCTTTAAGTTTCAATGGAACATGGGAAACAGAATTAGGTGATTTTAAATGGAATGCAGGAACTGGCACCCAGACAGCCAGTTGCTGAATCATTTGGATCTCTGAATAATCAGATAGCAGTTTATTTAGAACTTTTTTAGAGTTTTTTTTAGAACTTCTCCGGTGCTTTGAGGTGCCTGCTGTAGGTTGTCATGTCTCTTAAGAATACAGGTGTGAGTAACTGCTGTCCATTGATGCACCATAGCTTGGTATCGCAACTGCTCTGCCCAGGACCACAAGAAATTGCAGAGAGTTGTGGACACAGCTCAGCACATCACGGAAACCAGCCTCCCCTCCATGGACTCTGTCTATACCTCCTGCTGCCTTGGTGAAGCAGCCAGCATAATCAAAGACCCCCACCCACCCGGGTCATTCTCTCTTCTCTCCTCTCCCATCAGGCAGAAGATACAGGAGCCTGAGTGCACGTACCACCAGGCTCAAGGACAGCTTCTATGCCACAGTGAAAAGACTATTGAACAATTCCCTTATACATTGAGATGGACACTTGACCTCACAACATACCTTGTTGTGACCTTACACCTTATTGTCTACCTGCAATGCACTTCCCTGTAGCTGTGATACTTTACTCTATACTGTGTTATTGTTTTTACCTGTACTACCTCAATGCACTCTGTACTAACTCAATGTAACTGCATTGTGTAATGAATTGATCAGTATGATCGGTATGCAAGACAAGTTTTTCACTGTACCTCGGTACAAGTGACAATAATAAACCAATAGCAATACCATTGACCGTCAGCCTGGAGCTGGGTTCAACTACTCATCACCACTCAACATTGGCAAGTAATTTTTTTCTTATTAAAAATGTTCAAAGCTCTCTCTCTATCACTGTTGCCAGAAATTGAGAAAGTCTGTTTTCCTTGGTTCTTGGTTCTGGGATGGTACCACATTCTTCCAAGTCAACTATATTTGTTCATCTGGATCCTTCAATTAATTTCTAAGGTGTACATTGTAAACACCTGATTATGTCTTCAAATGATGGAGACCAACTAAAGAATTGTTTCCTGTCATTCAAATTAGCATAGAGAAATGAGCAGCTAATGGGTAATATCTGATAAACGTATTCATTCACTTCTCACTTCAGACTGGTTGGAATATGGGGCTCCACTCCAAGAAATGTGCACTCACACATCGTAGAAACAAAAAAACTCTCAGAACATCAGTTGTGGTCTGTGGAGAAAATAATGTCAAAATATCCTGTTCGCACTATGGTGTGCTTATCTGTTTGCTCGTGTGAATCTCTTTGGAATCATTGTTCTGCGACATTCCACCTTCAGCTGTGCAATCAAAGTAACTGAGGGTAAAGGACAAGAGGACCTTTCCAGGAATTTCTGGAGCTCCCTAGATAGAGATAAGATAAGATCTTTATTAGTCACATGTACATCGAAACACACAGTGAAATACATCTTTTGTGTAGTGATTTTGGGGGACAGCCCGCAAGTGTCGTCACGCTTCCGGCGCCAACATGGCATGCCCACAACTTCCTAACCCGTACATCTTTGGAATGTGGGAGGAAACCGGAGTACCCAGAGGAAGCCCATGCAGACACGGGGAGAACGTACAAACTCCTTACAGACAGCGGCCGGATTTGAACCTGGGTCGCTGGCGCTGTAAAGCATTGTGCTAACCACTGTGCTACCATCACAGAGTCACAGAGCCTTTTGGCCCACCAGGTCAATACCGACCATTCAATGCCTCACCATGCTATCTACGTATGTTCAGTGAGATCTTATTGAAATATCCCATCAATAAATTTGTATGATAACAAGAGGCTGACACTTTTTACATATGCCATGAAGTTAGACATGAAAAGGTTGGCTGGAAATGACATTCTCTAGTCTCTTTCAT
Organism: Pristis pectinata; assembly: GCF_009764475.1. Taxonomy (NCBI): domain Eukaryota; kingdom Metazoa; phylum Chordata; class Chondrichthyes; order Rhinopristiformes; family Pristidae; genus Pristis; species Pristis pectinata. Next base: position 65,485,674 of record NC_067405.1, on the reverse strand, counting down.
TTAACTAAAAAAGGTTTGACATTTGAAAAGGGTACAATTAAGCTGATGTGAAGTATTTTCTTAACTGGGTTGCATGATATTTCCACGGCATTTTTGATCCTATATATAAACTGAAACACAAAATTGATTTACTGTGTGCCCCGAAGAGGTAGTTCCAGTGCTCAAATTAGGAAGAAAACTCATGCATTCCTATATATAATGTTACAGCTGAAGTTTGGAATTATTTGCTCTGGGCAATGCAATCAAAGCAGTCTGACATCTAATCACAATGGTTATGACCAGCTCATGAATAGCTTGTTACAGCTGCTAAAATAGAGTTCTCCTTCTGCTCTCTCTCTAATGTGACTTTAAACTTTAGTCTGATGTCTCTTTTGGAGATGTTATCAAACTGATACTTTGTCCAGCATCCTCTGCCTTTTATTGGATGAGGCACCCATACCATTTTAGACATACATTTGTATCTTCTCCCACCTACCCCAACACCCAGCACACCCCCCTCCCACCACCACCACCACCACCAATTCCATGAGATATTAACCTGGAGCTTGGCCGCTCCTTGAGGAACTAGTTTGATTTTATATTGATACCAATATAATAACATTCAGACAGGTTTGGCAATGGCTCTTCTACCACATGACCACCCTGAAAAGAAAGTCTTCAAATTATAAAATTCCTTTTCTGACCTTGGCATCTCCAAACAATATACTGTTATCTTAATAGTAGTCACTTTTGGAATGTAGGAAGCATCGCGATTAATTTATCTACAACAAGATCCAACAAGCAGTCACAAATTCAATGACCCTATAATCTGCTCTAATGATATTGCTTGAGGATTATTGGGCAGGACAGATGAAGAGAACTTCCCTTCACTTCTTCACAGAAGATGTAGCCGTGTTACTAAAACTTATTCTTATTAAGCTCAGTAATGCTGACAGAAGAGTCCTCTCCTTCCTGGACTGTCCTGATTGGTCTGCAACTTGTGACCCGGCTGGCAACACCACCTTCCTCCAATCCCTCTCCACTGTGGTGTGGGGTGGAACTGCCCTCTGATGGATCCATTTTATCTAGGCACTCATACTCAGGAAATAACCAGAACTCGTAGTGCATTGTCTGTCAGGCTTTTGGCCTCTAGCAGCTGAATATCGGGAAGACCAGAGTTAGTGACTTTGATCACGAACTTCAACACCTTTAACCATGGTTTGTCAGTTGACATCGATAGAACCTTCCTATCACAGGCACTCACTAAAACTGTTGATTTCCGATCAACATTGTATGATTCTGGCCCTGCATCAGCCCAGCAACAACCACCATTCATACTTACGGCCAGAGAAACTGGCCATTCAGCCCAACTTGTCCATCTCGAGCCTACCTTCTGTCTTTCCTTACCTGAATCTCCCTCCAGTTTCTTTATTTTTTTAGATATTTGAGATGTTTATCTATTAGTCACATGTACATCGAAACACACAGTGAAATGTGTCCTTTTGTGTTACTGAGAATGTGTTGGGGGCAATGCGCAAGTGTCGCCACTCTTCTGGCCCACAACTTCCTAACCAGTACGTCTTTGGAATGTGGGAGGAAACCGGAGCACCCGGAGGAAACTCACACAGACATGGGGAGGACGTACAAACTCCTTACAGACCACGGCGGGAATTGAGCCCGGATCGCTGGCACTATAATAGCGTTACGCTAACCGCTACGCTACCGTGCCACCATGAATGTGAGTTCCACATTCTCACCACTCCCTAGGTATGCTTCTTTTGCATTTTTCACTGTGTTTCATTGTGACTACCTTACAACGTCTAGCTCTTCCCCACAAGTTGGAACATTGCATCTATCCCATTAAAACCTCAAACAAAAACAGAAAATGCTGGAAATACTCATCAGGTCAGGCCACATCTGTGGGAAGAGAAACGATTGGTGTTTCAGACCCTTCGTCAGAACTCTGAAGGAGTCAAAAGAAGCTGCATGGAGACTAAAGGAGGAGGGATGTCTCCGATAGGGTGATCATGGGGATATTTATTGTGTGCAATTCTTGTCACCTCATTACAGGAAGGATATGGAGGCTTTGGAGAGGGTGCAGGAGAGGTTTACCAGGATGCTGCCTGGATTAGAGGGTATGAGCTATAAGAAGAGGTGGACAAACTTGGGTTGCCTTCTCTGGAGCAGCAGAGGTTGAGGAGGGACCTGATAGAAGTTTATGAAATGATGAGAGGCATTGATAGGGTAGACAGCCAGAATCTTTTCCCCAGGTATAAAATTGTCAAGTACCAAGAGAACGTGTTATTTAAGGTGAGAGGGGGAAAGCTTAAAGGAGATGAGCGGGGCAAGTTTTTTACACATTGAGTGGTGGGTGCCTGGAATGGGCTTCCAGGGGGAGTGGTGGAAGCAGATACAATCGTGGCTTTTAAGAAGCAGTTAGATAGACACATGAATGGAGGGATATGGATCATGTGCAGGCAGAAGAGATTTAGTTTAATTTGGCATCATGTTCAGTGCAGGACATCATGGGCTGAAGGGCCTGTTTCTGTGCTTTACTGTTCTATGTTCTTATAAGCTGTAAACAAGGTTATCAGGTCAATGTGTGAATGGGAGCAGTTAGAAAATGAGAACACGGATAAAAGAACGTGGGAGTTGCAAAACGCAGAGCAGGGGGACATGCCCGGCAGGACAGGCTAGGCACATCTTCCATCCCCAGAGAAACAAACAAGATGAGCTAACATCACAGCTGGACGACTGGTGCAGAACTGAGGTATTAAGTTACCTGAAGTTATAGAATTCAATGCTGAGTGAAGCGCACTTCCCTCCAGTGTCTCAATGTCCTTTCCAATCTCTGGGACTTCTCCTCAAACCCTCTGCGCTCCTCCATCTGCCAGCTTCTGAGTACCCTTGAACTTGGTAGCTTCCCATTGTGGGCTAGCGCTCTTTGCCTCCCTACCGCTCTGTTTGCCATTCTTTAAAGCCTACTCCTTTGATGCGGGGTCTCAACCTGAAACATAGGCCAAACTTCTGCCTCCACATTGGTATTGGTACCTTGCACCTTATTAACACTGCACTTTCTCTGTAGCTGTGACACTTACTCTGTACTGTTATTGTTTTTACACCTGTACTACATCAACACACTCTGTACTAACTCAATGTAACTGCACTGTGTAATGAATTGACATGTACGATCCGTATGCAAAGACAAGTTTTTCACTGTACCTTGGTACAAGTGACAATAATAAACCATACCAATACCAATACCATGCTCCCTAACCCACCGAGTTCCTCCAGCAGATTGTATTTATTTTGCTCCAGATCCAGCACCTGCTGTCTCTCGTGTCTCCCCGCTCCTTTGATGCCCTGCCATGTGGCCAGATGTCACACTTTGTTTATTGAGCAGCCTTGGGGACATTTTTGCTGTGGTGAAGGCACCATACAAATCCGAGTTGCTTTGGTTGAATTATGCCATGGAATCATTTATGTCACCTAAAGGAGCAGATGGGGTCTTGGTTTAACTGTGCCAGCCGACAGTGCGGAGGACTGTCAGCACAGAAATACGCTGGTGCTTTATAGCAGGGTCAAAACTCCTGCTCCAAGTAGCGGGCGTACATGCTACTCCATTTTGGTCCCACTGAAGTCAAAGCGCGGTCTCAATGCGGCTGTCACTACCACAGGAGATGAAATTCAGCCTGTGTGAAAGTGTTGAAGCCAATATCTGCCTGAACACTGTGCCGCCAATGGTTCTGTGATGCCAGTGTTGATCCACTCTGGCTACTGCTCCACAATAGTGTTTGACCACACTTCATTCTGTCTCGGCAAGATTTATGTCTATTCCATTTGCAGACTAAATCTTCCTTATCCGCTGCTTCTAATCATCAGGAGCCGAAAAGCAACTTATTTGCTTCTCGTTGATTCATAATAAACAATTAAAGTTTGTATTTTTGGAAAGATTAGAATTGAAAGAAAACTCACTTCAGTCACAGCATCTCACCCTATCTCAGAAATCTCTCCAATTTAATCCAGGTCCTTGAAGGAAGAGAATTAATCTGTCTTTATTGACTCCAAGTGTCACAGAAAACCTTTATCATTTCATATCTTAAACATTTGAAAAAATGTGTTGACAGACACTAATCGGACCTGTGCATAAGCACAGCGTTCGCAGTCCATCTTTTAATGGAGAAGCATCAGAGAAATAATGTTTGCGTGGATGTGTATGTATGTATGTATGTATGTTTGTGTGTATGTAAGTGCATACATGTGTGTATGTGTATGCATGCATGTGTATATGTGTGTGTATACTGTATGCATGTATGTGTATGTATGTGCATGCGAGTGTGTGTTTATGCATGTGTGTATTCAAATGTGTATATGTGTGTATGCATGGTGCATGCTCCTATGGATGTGGTGCATGTAGTGAATGTGTGAGAGGGAGAGAGAGTGCTATTTCTGACCCCTGCAGAACTTAGCTGCAGAATTCACTGGCTCTCCACTCTGCCTTGGAGCACCTAGACAATAGCAAAACATACGTCAGGCTGCTGGTTTATCGATTACAGCTTAGCATTCAACACCATCGTTCCCTCGGTACTAATCAACAAGCTTCAAAACCTGGGCCTCTGTACCTCCCTCTGCAACTGGATCCTCGACTTCCTTATCGGTCAGTATGGATCAGTAACAACATCTCCTCCTCATTGACAATCAACACAGGAGCACCTCAGGGATGTGTGCTTAGCCCACTGCTCTAGTCTCTCTACACTCATGACTGTGTGGTCAAGCATAACTCAAACACCATCTATCAATTTGCCGATGACACCACTGCCGTTGGCAGAATCTCAGATGGCAATGAGGAGACATACAGGAGTGAGATAGATCAGCTGGTTGAGTGGTGTCGCAACAACAACCTCACACTCAACGTCAGCAAGACCAAGGAGTTGATTGTGGACGTCAGGAAGGGGAAGTTGGGAGAACACACACCAGTCCTCACTGAGGGATCAGTGGTGGAAAGGGTGAACAGCTTCAAGTTCCTGGGCGTCAACATCTCAGTCCATCTATATTGGGCCTAACACATTGATGCAATCACGAAGAAGGCACGCCAGCGGCTCTACTTCATAAAGAGTTTGAGGAAATTTGGTATGTCACCATAGACTCTTGCAAGTTTCTACAGATGTACATCGGAGAGCATTCTGACTGGTTGCATCACCACCTGGTATGGAGGCTCTAATGCACAGGATCGCAAGAGGCTGCAGAGTGTTGTAGACTCAGCCAGCTACATCACAAGCACAATTCTCCCCACCATTGAGGACAACCTCAAGAGGCGGTGCCTCAAGAAGGCAGCATCCATCACTAAGGACCCTCACCAACAGGGACATGCCCTCTTTTCATTACTACCATTGGGGAGGAGGTACAGGAGCCTGAAGACCCACACTCCACGTTTCAGGAACAGCTTCTTCTCCTCCACCATCAGATTTCTGAACTGTCCGTGAACCCATGAACACTACCTCATTATTCCTTTCTTTCTGGCACTATTTAGTTATTATGTAATTTAGAGTAATTTATGTTTTTTGCATTATACTGCTGCCACAAAACAACACATTTCACGACATATAAGTCAGTGATAATAAACCTGATTATGATTCTGATTCCTATCTTCTGACTGAAGAAACAGAGCAAGCCGCATGAAAGGCTCCTTAATTTTTATTCTTGCAGCGTGACTAGCAGGAGAATACGGAAGATTGTGTTTATTTTTGTTGTGCTAAGCTCCTTCTGTACATCACCAACTGCTCGGCCTGCCGAAGGATGCTCTGAATGCATCTGGCAAGCGGTGCTGAGTTAGTTGCTGCATTATTTACACAGACATCTCTCCTTTCAGCGTGGCAACCGCGTGTGCCTTTTCCTAGCCCGCGCACTGAGCTGTTAAACCCAGCCCACTTCTTGACACCTCATCCTGATCTCACACCCTCTCCGCCCTGCCATCATTTTGCAAATCTTCCCTACCTCGGAAGTCCCCGACAGAATCTCCACAACAGCCCACTGGACCCGCTTGTTCCCTTCCCCTGTCCCGCACTCCATCTCCGGGCAGTTTAGACTATCTCTCCTTCCCATCCCACCGGCGACACTCCAGATATCACCCATCATCTTGCCAAGAGCACCAAGACGGGAACTCAGCACAGGTAACGGAATAGGTATTTTACCGAGACATCCTGTTCAATTACCTAAGTAGAATTAACATGTGAAAACTAAATTCATTACATCTAGGCAGTTAGATGTTTTATTGTGTCCTGACACTTGTGGTATGGTAAGATCAGCAAACCTGTTAATGATATACGATTGTTTAGTTGCAAAGCTTATACTGAGTAGCATCCTTTTTAGCTAAAGCTCCCAGCGCTATCCACGCTCTGTCAGTATGATTGCCGTGCCGTTTAAATTGTGTAAAACTGCTTCTCTGAAAAACAAGCTATTTTCTGTTTACCAGGGCAGTTCTGTTTGGATTAGTATTTACTTAGATCTTCTGTATAATCCTGGGAATGAATAAAACACGTTGTTGTAAACATTTCCAGCGTCCAGATTGTATTGGAAGATGCATTTAGATGGGTATCAGACACCAAATACAAATGGTGTCCGGATGGAGAGTATCTTATTCACTTGCTAATTAATTCTTTTCATTCTGACTGACTCCTTAAGGCGGGATGGAGTAGGAACGACGCAAAACTGGGAATCAGAGGAGAGGAGCAGCGAATGAAATCCTCTGTCAGAACTTGCCACGCTAACCTTCTGCTCTGGGCTTGAGAAGGACAGATGGAGGTGATTGTCCTTGCCACGTCGCTGCTGCTTTTCCGACTCGGTGTCGTAAGCTCTACGTCTGAGCCCTGGTCCGTGTGCCCCAGGGGATGTAATTGCAGAGAAGGCCTCAAGTACGTGAACTGCACAGCCGCCTCCCTCCGCCAGATCCCCGCCAGTCTACCGCCAGACACCGAGCATCTGGACCTCTCCAAGAATAATCTGACCGTTCTCCCCGCCAAAGCCTTCCACACCCTCTGGAGAATGAACATTCTCCTCATTAGTTCCTGCAACGTGAGGTTCGTGGAAGACGGAGCCTTCACTGTACTCGAGAACCTCTGGAGACTGGATCTCCAGAGGAATGACATCAGGCAGCTGGGCAACAGTTTTTCCGCTGGCCTCTCCTTCCTCAGTGAGCTCATACTATCTGACAACAACTTGGAGAGGCTTAATTCACAAATGTTCCAGTACCTGGACAATGTGAAGAAACTCTACCTTAATAATAACCGGATCTATCAGATCATGAACGGGGCTTTCAGAAGTATGACCAGACTCCGGCACCTGCACCTTCAGAATAACAGACTTGATTTCTTACACAATGGAGTGTTCTTCATGCTTCAGAGTCTGGAGGTGCTCAACCTTCAGGGTAATCGAATCAAAGATGTTGACACCGGCGTCTTCACGTCATTGACAAGTTTGACTGTCCTAAATCTTTCAAGAATGGCCTGGAACGAATTAAATTCAAGACGTTTTTGGGCATTCAGACTTGGGGCACTCACATCTTGCTGTCTGAGAATAACTGGACCTGTGACTGTGAGCTTCAGAGGGTTTTCGGGAAGTTGCACAGTGTCCAGCGCCTGATAGTCGATGACTACGACGACGTGATCTGCTTGGAGCCACCCGCACTAAGGGATTTGCCTTTGGCGTCTGTTGACACTCAGCTCTGCATAGCAGAGACTGTCACCGTCCTGATCATCACTTTCACAGTCTTCATTACTGTGGTAGCTGCCATTGTAATGGCGGAGAGGAACAGGAAGAAACGAACTGGAAAACATTGGAGCGAGGAGAGCGAAGACTTAGATTCACAAGATTAATGCATGTAATTCAGTGCTCAAGAGTAAGGTTCTTTCTCTGGAGGTCACAGAGTCAAAGATCCTCACGTTGTGATTCTCAGCTAACTAGACTAGGGCTCAATCCATTGCCAAGATTCAGTTAGCCATACTGAGTGTGCTACAACTGACCTTGATGTCACCAGATGAGGATAGATAAGCCTGCCCCTGAATGGTCACATCGTGATTTAGCCTGAATTTATATTTGTGTGAATATGCTTTAGGGACCAGCTTGGACTCAGACGTTAAACAGTCCCGACCTTTGCAGTCTATGTTCACCAAAACATAAGGAGTGGGGCAGTTATTTTACCTATTTCCCTGTTTATAAGGGGGCTGGGGGTTGGGAGAGGTGGTGGAGAGATTGCTAAGGGCAGCATACTGACTGGAAAGTTAAAATGGAAAAGCCTGCAATATATATAGAAGTTTCAACAGACTCCACCATAACTCTGAACTGAATGTAAATTGTAAGTTTAATCATAAGTGTGGTAAATAGTGGGAAATGAAGGAACAAGATCAGAATGCTCAGATGGAAAGGACATCAAATATTTATTAAAACTGTACAATTTTTAAAAATAATCATTCACAAGGATGATTATGGTGAGCTTGCCAAACACTCTTAATTTTACTGCAGCCTTATAACACACTCCCAGTCACTGCATATTCTCCATTATTGCTACCATTTGTCATATTGTTTTCTTAATATTACCAAGAAAACTATAAACTAACCTGGTGTTAGTCTCTTTGGAATGGGTGGTCTGTATTCAGAGCAACTGGATGTCAAATATGAGCAGAAGGCCAGCGAAAAAGCCTACACAAGATATAAAGTTTCCTTTGACCTGGGAGACCCAGCAATAATAGAATCCGCTAGCTGGCTTTCAATGGGGAAGATGGAAAATCTCCACTAGGATGTTTCCAAATGATGCTCAGAATATTCTCAAGATAAAAAAAAGACCTTATGAATTAAGTTGGAGGGTGAAAATTTGGTGACCATTCTTACCAGTATGATTATACTGGTAAACATTTGCCCTGAATGCTTCAGTCATTTTCTCACTGTTAAGCTATGCTGGTGTATTTTGGCTTGCTTTCAGCTCTGGGTCGTACACAGAAATTCCTAAAGGATCTGCTAGAAGTGCAAGTGTATTCATGTTTGACTGACAATTCCCCCTTAGCCTGGCATTTGCCACAGTGGCAGGCAATGGTTGGGATAGATATTATGTTTATTGAAAACAACAGTTATTTCGGCCTCGGGTGGTTGGGTTGTTGTAGAAGAGGTGCTACAGTTTGACAATGAATCTGACGAAGGGACTGGAAAAGTTAGCCAGGTATTTCCATTCCTGATTATTTCTGATGATCTTAGCTATGTGAACCTTGGAAGAATATGGGGCTGAGAATTGCTGTGATTTCTTTCCATGTTGTTTCCCATCATTTGCAGACTGTGAGGTGGGAAAGATGGAGCGGTGTTCTGGGACTGGGCTGTCGAATGAGCCTGGAAAATCCAAAAGGATGGGTGTTCTAGTTTCCGCTGAGTTTATGTTTGTGAATGGATTTACTGGCTGGGGTTTGATGGGTTGCACCAAGCAACCGGTCAGCAAGGAGCAGACATTTAAAGAGGGGGGGGGGGGAAGGAAGCAATGTTCTGTCAATAAGGCAATGCAGTAGACACTGTGGTCGGGCAGAGTGGGGTACAGGGTGGGCAGGCAGCTGGGCATTGGAGGAAATGGTTTGTAGATTGGCATCTGATCCCAGGGTGGGCTACAGAGTACTTGGTGAAACTGGAGCAATGCACTCTTAATCCACCTGCCTCAGAATCAGTTCTGTAAAGACATTGGCTCTTTCTGACTTGGCCGTTCCCTTAGCAGGTGGGCTTCCTGCAACACAGGAGACAACTGTGAAGGACATCAAATTTGAGGTGCAGGGATTCAAAGGACAGATCTGCTTCTGCAGAGCAGGTTGGTCATCTGTGACCCTCAATCCACCTCCACTAAAACCAGAAACTGCTTTGGAGGCAGTTTGGGATTTTTGCCATTTTTAAATCTTTTTTAATCTTACACTCATTGCCTGATGACAAGTCCATTGGCTTAAAGTTCCTTTTCACTGACTGGGCTTTCACACGATGATCTTAACCAATGGTACAAAATGGGACAAAACTGGACTAGTCTCATCTTTTGCATCTCTCTTCTTTTCCATTGAAGTTAATGGAAGCAAAAATCAGGAGAGGTATCGTTCAGGGTGGGTGGGTGAAATCTGACTTCATGCTGTCAGTTGAAATCAAATACCTGGAAAATGGAGTGCCACATTCTTTCAGTGTGTTAACATGAGGTGCTAGTGACTATTTGATCTTCTTGCTGGGCTAGAATACCCCATTGAAGTCAGCAATCCATGCACAAAACTGAGAGCTGTGTGACTCCTGTCAGGAGCTGTAGGCAGAGTTCACAGCTTCTGTGCTGTTGCCCGATGGACTGTTGGAAGGCTATCAGGACTCAAACAGTCTCTCTCCTCAGTGCTTGCAACTCATTGTTGTCAGTGGCTCCACTCCCCTGTGAGGAGCAGACTGTTCAGTAAGGTAGAGATAACAACACTGAGGCACACAACATGGAGATACTACCATCGTCAGTGAGACACACAGTGATGTTTCAGTATATCCTCTCTCTGCATTAACCTGCATCATCCTCTCTGTCTCTTTACTTTGTTCTCCTTGAAAACATTTAAATCCACCTCCTTGACCAGGTTTTTGATTGTCAGGTTTCGACATTTTATGTGGCCTGTCGTGAGATTTTGTTTGATAATCCTCCCAAGAAGCATTTTGAGACATCTTACTGTATTAAAAATTTATATAGTTATGAATTATTACTGTTGGTCTTTGCAGCTTTGCGTCACTCAACATTACTGAAGATGTTTGACAAAATATTCTCATCAAAATCCCTGTTATCTTCCCGTACTTTATTTGCTTCCTTTTGTAGCCAACATTTTTCTTTCCCTGTTGAGTTCAGGACTTTTTGGAAATGTTTTGTACTCCTTGACGCCAGGGTATTTTTTCCTCAGGCAAGAAATCTTTTCCATATCGGTTCTCTGACCAAACAGGTTACTTTAATTCCCCATGGCCTTTGTTTCTCCCTGGTGTCCTCTAGCCCCCCAACTATCATCCCTCTCCTTTGTTATCACTCATTGAAAGCATTACAGCCTACCTGTTTACACAATGTCCGATAATCGCTTGGGTATCCTATATTGGATATCTAGATAGGTTAATAATCAAGCTTCTCTTGTATCTTGGTGCAGTAGGCTTTCCAAAATAAACATTGTGACTTTGAAATGGGAGAAATGCTTTCACAAAGAAGTACATGATTACTCTGACGCCAGCCCCGACTGATTAAAGGGGCTCGGGTAGTAAATACAGGTAGAGGGATACGTGAACTGCAGTATGGAAAGATAACAGTTTCTGAGTGTGCACTTCAAAGTGGATGCAAACAGTTTGGGAGGGTGGAGGGGAGGTCTTGTTTGGAGGTAGTGGCTTTAGAGCAAACATCTGCAACTGTTTTCATGAATAGCCTGCCTTCAAAGAATTTGGGAATAGATCCGTCATGAGGTCTTATCTTTGGTGTGTACCTTTCATGTGAACACAAATGGGAGAACAAAGGAACTTGGTTTTCAACAGGTTTTCAGAAGGTTCAAACATATATTGCATGAATACTGCTTTGTCTCTGTACAGGCTGATTACTGTGCTGACTATTAGTAAAGTTTGTTCCATATACTCTACCATCAAGTGCCTCGTGCTTACCTGAAACATGTTGTCTCCAAGAGAAGGTGAGGAACTGAATACCAATGATATTAGGAACCATCTCAATCTCTTTCTGTCCCATCCCATCCCACTTTAACCCAATCTGCCCCATCGTATCTAATCCCATCCTATTTCTTAGATTACATTAATGTTTTCTTCTTTTCAACCTTTTTCTATTTGTGCCACACCCATCTCAAATTCAGAGGCTCTAGTATGTTCTCAATTTATTCAGCTTTCAGCATGTGGGTATCACTGGCAAGACCAAAATTTATTGTCCATCCCCAACTGCCCTTGAAGAGGTGATGATGAGTCACCTTCTTGGACCAATTCAGTTCTTCTAGTGAAGGTGCTCCCTCAGTGTTGCTGGGGACAGAGTTCTATGAGTTAGTGATGACGAAGGTGCATTGACATATTTCCAAGTCAGCCTTGACAAGTAAGTGCAATGGATTTGTAGATTGTACACAACACAGATACAGTGGGCCAGTGGTGGAGGGAGTGAATGTTTAGGATGGTGAATGGGCTGCTAATTAAGTGGGCTGCTTTGTCCTAGATTCTGTTGAGCTTCTGGGGAGTTATTGGGGATGGTCTCATCCAGGCATGTGGAGAGTATTCCATCTGGCATCTGTCTTGAGCCTTGTAGATGATGGAAAGGCTTTGGGGGTGTTAGGAAGAATCATTCACTACAGAGTAGACAGCCTTTGCTTTGCTATTATAGCCATGGTATTTATGTGGTAGATTGAGCTGAGCTTCTGGTCAGTGTGACCCTCAGGATGTTGATGGTAGGGGCTAGCAGTGGTAATGCCATTGGCTATCAAGGGTAGGTGTTGGATTCTCTCCTGTTGGAGATAGTCAGTGCCTGGAAGTTTTGTGCTGTGAATGCTGCTTGCCACTTATCATCCCTTGTTTGGGTTGTCCTGCATACAGGCACAGACTGCTTCATTTTCTGGGAGATGCTGCATCCTAAATATGGTTCTCAATTGAAAGGACCAGATTCAGTCTCACACAGTCGTGCATTTAGGTTCATTAACGGTGTACAAGCTAAGCACGTAGGTACTAATATTGTCTTGGGGGGGTGACTTTGCATTCCAGTAAGGAAAATAAAAATGTGAAACTTTGTGTCCACCTTCTGCGGTCTTTTACGATTCATCCCATGTTTTCAAACACTATTGAAGAATAGAAAGCAGAATTAGAGACATAAAAGTGCATTTCTTTCTACTCTCCCCCCAGAATATTCAGTCTCCTTGACCTGAAGGCAGTGACATCTGCTGGAGTATGGATTCACAGTCCAGCCCTGTATCCAGTCCAAATGACCTTTCTTCATCTCCAAGCCTATAGGGTACTGGTGGGCTATCTGGACCATCACAATCAGCTCAGTCCTCATCCAACTTCAGCTGCACCACATTGGGAGAGATGGTTAATGCGCGGAGCAGAAGCTTTAGCTGATTGCTGTCTTCTCTTCCAGACAAAGGTACTGAGGGCTGTTACTGTATTCCCTGCGTTTCTCAGTCAGTCAGCTAATTCAACACGACTAGCAGCTGAATCTCAGGCTTTTCCAACCCTCTGAAAAATATGCTCAGCCAACTAACATTATCACTAATATCACTAACAGTAACACTAACACTGGCACTAATTTGTGGTAAAATTCTCATTTTGAACTCCAGGGAGGAAAGGAAAAGTATGGGTTTCTGAGAACAGATTCACTGGCATCTCCCACGATAAATTGTGTTCTGGCTAATTTTATTAATCCAAATTTTAAAAAAGGTTACATTTCAAATTGCAATATTAAACCATTTTCATGGAATTTTAATCCATAGTGTAGCGACTCACCATCTGAGCAAGCGAACTGACTCGACGGTCGGGTCGCATGTCGTCGGAGCGGAGAGGCCCAAGATGGCGTTGGGCCTTCGTCTTCCCCGAGCGATGGGGAGAACCCGCGCACGGGAAAAGTTTGATGACGTAGTGTATACGTCATTTCCGTTTTCGGTGGGCAGGAACCATTCCTCTTAAAAGGCCCGCGGAAGGCGGGAAAATAAATCAGTTTTTGTTCTGCAGCCCACCGACTAGTGTCTTGCTTTCACATTGCGGTAGCAGCCGTTACATTGGTGACCCCATCGGTCCAAACGGACTTTGGACCCGCACAATGGATGACAATGCAGCAGCCTACGCAGTGGCACTCAAGCTGCCCACCTTTTGGATGCTTCGGCCCAGCGTCTGGTTCAACCAGGCTGAAGCACAATTCCAACTTCAGCAGATCACCTCTGACGTCATGACTGATTCCTGCGCCCAGGCGCTGCTCACAACTTGGATCTCATGTTTTGGTGTTCCGGCCCACATCACTTCAGACAGGGGCACCCAGTTTACCTCCAGCCTCTAGTCTGCATTAGTGAACATGCTAGGGATGCAGCTGCACACCACCACGGCCTACCACCCTCAATCTAACGGGTTGGTGGAACGTTTCCACCACCATCCGAAATCAGCCCTGATGACCCACCTGAAAGGTCCTAACTGGGTTGACGAACTGCCTTGGGTCCTGTTCGGCATATGCACTGCCCCCAAGGAAGATCTCCACGCTTCGTCAGCGGAACTCATGTACAGTGCGCCCCTGGTCGTCCCAGGGGATTTCATACCCACCCTTCGGGGCCAAGAGGAACAACCCATGGCAGTCCTGGAAAGACTGCACGAGAGGCTTGGCAGCTTGGCACCGATTCCCACTTCGCGGCATGGTCAAGCCCCATCCTGTGAGCTCAAGAAACTACGAGACTGTAAGTTCGTTTTCGTTCGCAGGGGCACACCCCGGGCACCGTTGCAAAGACCATACGAGGGGCTGTTCCGGGTCATCAAGAATAATGGGTCCACCTTTATTTTGGACATTGGGAGCAAGGAAGAGGTCTTCACGACGGACTGCCTCAAACCGGCCCATTTAGATCAACAACAACCGGTCGAGGTCCCAACACTGCGACGCAGAGGCCGACCTCCTAAGCAACGGCTAGCACAGCCCGCGAACCTTGGGGACCGTATCGCCGGTTCGGGGGGGGGGGGGGGGGTTGCGTAGCGACTCATCGTCTGAGCAAGCAAACCGGCTCAGCGGTCGGGTCGCGCATCGTCGGAGCGACAAGGCCCAAGATGGCGTTGGGCCTTCGTCTTCCCCGAGCGACGGGGAGAACCCGCGCGCAGGAAAAGTTTGATGACGCAGCGCATATGTCATTTCCGTTTTCGGTGGGCGGGAACCGTTCTTGTTAAAAGGCCCGCAGAAGGCGGGAAAATAAATCAGTTTTTGTTCTGCAGCCCACCGACTAGTGTCTTGCTTTCACATCGCGGTAGCAGCCGCTACAATAGCAACTTTAATAATGAATTGATGTTTAGAAATTCTCAGTTATTCCTGTACTCTTGTATAATACATAATTGGTGCCTTGTGCCTAGCTAAAGCTTGCAACCATATGAAAATAAGAATGGAAAAAACATTATCAAGCATTCAATGCCCACTGAGACACCGGCCCTACCCACTCAAGTTGTGTAATCTCCTAGGGGAGGCACAATAGAACTAAAGCTGATTTGGGAAAAGCACTGAGAAATTCCTCTTGGATTTTTTAACATTATCTAGCAAAACTCCAGATGTGATTGTCTCACCACTCACATTGTTCCGATCCCATTTTACTCTTTCGTATATAGAAATATCCCCCTCTTTCAATAACTTGTTCAGCTGCATTTTGAAGGGATGTGGGGAACCCATGCTCATTAGATGTTCCAGTGATTGGTTCCAGAGGGAGATGACTCTGAAAAACAAATATGTAACTTAACTCTTTGCTTTCTCAGGTGATAGTCTAAATGGACAGAATCTCCTCACTTCATTATTTAAAAACTCACATCAACATCCCCTCTAAGCCATGATTTTTTAATGAGAGAGCAGCAACTTGAGCTAATAGTAATGATTGTAAGTGCTAAGTGGGTAGCATTTTTGTTACAATCTTCTATTCCTTTTCCAGAACCTTGACATGCTTAATATTGGATGATATATGGGACCCGAAAAATGGACATGATAGATAAAGTGTAACCATGCCATATATCATTTGAGACTAGTGCCCTTTCTATTTTTGTATTCATTTTCTAATTACCTAAGTTTCACTTAGATCAGCAGTCATGATAAATCATGGTAGCTTTAGTCCCTTTGTGAGTCTTTTGCAAATCTGATGTCGAACGATTGTTATCCTAATATATGGACAGACCTATTAATTCTGGGGGACACTCCCTCTTTCTTTATGTCTCTGCATTCATTCTCTCTGCAACAAAATCCCAACACTGGCATTTTTCATTTGATGCATCGTAGATTAAATTGCTCATTGCATAGCTCTTCACGGCTGGTTGCTATGTCACAGAGTTTCCATTGAGCTGCCAACTCTCTGGAAGCTCATGCTGCAGAGCAACCTGACTGTGGTTGTGCTGCCTCTTGGTACCTTGTTTGCAGTTTACACGATTAACAGCTGTTTGAACAAACTTTGAGTTGAGAAGCGTTATACACCTGCAGTTGAGGCCGTGCTGGGTTGCATCACCAGAATTACTGAGGTTGATCTGAGGAAAGAGGTATATAAAGTTATGAAAGGCATAGAGAGGGTAGGTAGTCAGAATCTGTTTCGCTTGATAGGAGTGTCAAGAAGAAAAGGGCATAGGTTTAAGGTGAGAGGAAGAAGTTTTAAAGGGGATCTGAGGGATAAGTTTTTTATATAGAGTGTGGTTGATATCCGTAATGTGCTGCCAGAGGAGGTGGTGGAGTCAGGTGCAATCACTATGGTTAAGAGATATTTAGAAAGGCTCTTAAAAAGACAAGGTATAGAAGAATAAGGACCCCAGGCATGCAAATGGGATCAGTGTAGTGCAGATGAGCAAAAAGGTCCGCATGAATATGGTGGGCCAAAGGGCCCATTACTGTGTGTACAAACTCTGTGACTCAATCTGTTATATTCAGAGATGGTTCAGCTTTGTGGTGAAAAAGGTTACACATCCGGCAACATGTTCATCAGCACTGCCTCACAGCTCCAGTGACCTGGGTTTGATCCTGACCTCTGGTGCCATCTGTGTGGAGTTTGCACATTCTCTCTGTGACCACATGGATTTCCTCCGGGTGCTTCAAAGACATGAGGATTGTTAGGTTAATTGGCCGCTGTAAATTGCCCCTAGTGTGTAGGTGAGTGGTAGATGGTGCCAGAGCGTGGTAACTCATTGCAAGCTGCTCTCTGCAGATCTACTCATTACTTCTATTACAATCATTCTAATCTTTTAAATCTAAATTCTATGACTCTAAGAATCATTCTGTTATTGCTTTCCCTTGTACTACCTCAATGCACTGTTGTAATGAAATGATCTGTGTGGATGGCATGCAAAACAAAGGTTTTCATTGTACGTCAGTACACATGACAGTCATAAACCAATTTACCAATTTAAATTGATGGAATGTGGGGAGAATAAAATGGGATTAATGTAACATTGGTGTAAGTGGGTGGTTGACGGTTGGTGTGCCGGAGGGCTTGTTGCCATGCTGTATGGTTCAATGGCTTTATGTAATGTTCCAGTCTGGTCTGTTGTATACCAACCGAAAGAGTAAATACAAGGAGCAATGTGTTTTTACCGCACCTCCAATGCTGAACTATTAGAGCTTGGTCCTCTGTTTGTTTCTCAAAAATGCATTATGTTACCACACTAAATGCAAGTGCTGTAATGGCAGGGTAAGAGGACTCCTTTATGCAGCAGCTGATCCAGTGCATTATTTCAATGCGCTGTGCTTCTAAAAACCTGGAGAAATATTAACTCCTGCTTCATTAAGAGGCGGTGCGATGACACAGCAGTAACATTTGGTGCATGCACCTCTGGGAGCTCAGATTAAACCTAACAAGGATTAATGAAATGCCCTGGTACTTATTAGTAAGCTGTTTTCAATTTGGGGCAGTATTCTCTGTCCACAATCTAGCTCAATCTGACATTAAATTGATAATATCACTCAAAAGTGGCAAGCAAGATAAATGAAATGTACCATGACCCCACCCTGTACTCTTTGGATGATGGGGTTAAGATATATTGGGAGAAACTTTTGATCCTTGTTATGACTTGGAAGGAGTGCACAATTATGTTGGTAGCTATAAATGGCGGAAAGAAAATCACTCTGTTCTCGGCAATGATTTCCTTCGCTTTGACATGGATGCAATCTCACCTGAGATAAATAATATATTGAAACACACTCAATGCTGGTTTTGTACTCTGGTAATATCTTTTGTTCTTGCGCTGATAGATTTCAATGGAGTGACAAAGCATCTGTATCCAGGAACTAATGAATAGTGAAGATTGATGGCTTGTGGGAGCACATCAAGGTCTCCTCTAAATAACCTGTGGGAGAAGATCAAGGCCTATTTATAACAATTGTTTTATAAAGGCTCCTTTTAACCCAGAGGAAGTATCGTCGGCAGCAGAAGAGGAGTGATGAATGAAGACTCTGAGGAGAGCCAGCTGCTTGGAACTTAAGAATCATACTGAAGAAACAACAGCGCTGCTGCATTTATTTCAGTGTACACCTGTCATTCAATGAAGTCTGTCCAATTGAAAACCATTTGTTGAGTGAAATGATCTGGGGAGTCTTAGTCTAGTTCCTAAAGGGTATGGGTATAATTTGCCCTTAAATTAGCATCTCACCAGAGGATAGCTTGTCTGGGCTTTAACATTAAGTCGCTGTTCTTTTGAGATTGGAGCTGAGGAACATAGGACTGGAATAAGCTGTACAGTCCCTGAAGCCACTCACAATTTATATCAATGACCTGGATGAGGAGATCAATTACAATGTACTCAGGTTTGTTGATGATACAAAGCTGGTGGTGTGGATTGTGAGGAGGATGCAGCGAGAGTTCAGGGGGATAAGGACAGGCTAAGTGAATGTTAGATGGAATTAATCGTGGAGTCATATAGTTGTACAGTACAGAAACAGGCCCTTCAGCCCATCATAACCATGTTGACCTTTTTGCCCATCACTAATCCCATTTTACATTAGGTCCGTATCCTTCTATGCCTTGCCTATTTAAGTTTCCATCAAAATGTCTCTTAATTGTGGTGATTGTATCTGATTCCTCCACGTCCTCCGGCAGTGCATTCCAGATTCCTCCTCTCAGATCCCCTTTAAAACACCTTCCTCTCAACTTAAACCTATGCCTTCTTGTTTTTGATAACCCTACCATGGAAAACAGAATCTGAGGGTGGCATCAAGGTATCCTGGCAAAACTGAAATCAATGGGCATCAAAGGGCCTCAAGTCAGTGGAGTCACACTGGCGCAGTGGAAGATGATGACGGTTGTTGGAGGTCATGTTGGACGTCAATCACCCCAGCTCCAGGACATCAGGACTTCCTCAGAGTAATGTTCTGCACCCAACCATTTTCAGCTGCTTCATCAATGACCTTCCTTCCATCATGATGTCAGGAGTGGGATTGCTCACGGATGATTTCACAGTGTTCAATTCCATTCCAAACGAATCAACCCTCCCTGCATGCAGCAAGACCTGGACCACATTCAGGTATGGGCCGATGGGCAGCACGGTAGCGTAGCGGTTAGCGTAACCGCTATTACAGCACCAGCGACCTGGGTTCAATTCCTGCCACTGTCTGTAAGGAGTTTGTATGTTCTCCCCGTGTGTCTGTGTGGGTTTCCTCCAGGTGCTCCGGTTTCCTCCCACGTTCCAAAGACATACAGGTTAGGAGCTGTGGGCATGGTATGTTGGTGCTGGAAGAGTGGCAGCACTTGCGGGCAGCCCCCAGCACATTCTCAGTAATGCAAAAAAAAGATGCATTTCACTGTGTGTTTCGATGTACAGGTGACTAATAAATAATACCTATCTAAATATCTATCAGTGGCAAGTAACATTTACACCACAGTAGTGTCAAAGACCACCTCCAACAAGAGAGAGTCTAACCTCCTTCCCCTGACATTCAATAGCAAGGCCATCTCCAAGACCCGCACCATTAATGTGCTCTGGTCACCTTTGACTGCAAACTTCAATGGACTAGCCACCGAAATACTGGTGGCTACAAGAGCAGGTTAGATGCTGGGCATCCTGTGGTGAGTGACTCACCTCCTGAAACCTCAGAACCATTCCACTTGCCTGAGTGAGTTCAGCTGCGACAACTCTTAAGAAGCTCAACGCAGTCTGTTGTGTAGCAGCCCGCTTGACTGGCACCCCATCCACCACCTAAATATTCATGCTCTCCACCATCTACAAAATACACCGCAGTTACTCACCTTGGCTACTCCGCTGGCACCTCCCAAACCAAAGAAGGACAAAGGCAGCAGTTATATGGAGCACCATCACCTGCAGGTTCCCCTCCGAGTCACACACTGCCCTGACTTGGAAATATATCACTGTTCCTTCATTGTCACTGGGTCTAAATCCTGGAACTCTCTCCCCAACAGCACTGTGGGAGCACTTTGACCAGATGGACTGTAGTAGTTAGTTTTCATAGAAATTCATAGAATTATTCAGCAGGGAAACAGGCCCTTCAGCCCAACTTGTTCATGCCGACCATGAGGCATATCTACGTTATCTTTCCCCTCTCACAAATCTATACCCTCTAGTTTTAGACACCCCTGCTCTGGGAAAATGATTGTGACTATCCACCTTATTTATGCCCCTCATAATTTTATTAAACTCTGTAAGGTCACCCCTCAGCCTCCTTCGCTCCAGGGAAAACAGTCCCAGCCTATCCAGTCTCTCCTTATAACTCAAGCATTCCAGGCCTGGCAATATCCATATGCATCTTTCCTGCACTCTCTCTAGCTTAATCACATCCTTCCTATAGTATGGTGACCTGAACCTCACACAGTACTCCAGGTGCGGACTAACAAATGATTTGTACAAGTTCAAGAATCAGAATCAGAATCAGGTTTATTATCACTGACATATGACATGAAATTTGTTGTTTTGCGGCAGCAGTACAGTGCAAAAACATAAAAATCTACAAATTACAAAAGTAAATAAATATTGCAAACAAAAGGAATAATGAGGTAGTGTTCATAAGTTCATGGACAGTGCAGAATCTGATGGCGGAAGGGAAGAAGCTGTTCCTAAATTGTTGATTGTGGGTCTTCAGGCTCCTGTACCTACTCCCTGATGGTAGTAACGAGAAGAGGGCATCATTAAGGTGAGGGTCCTTAATGATGGATGCTGCCTTCTTGAGGCACCGCCTCTTGAAGATGTCCTCGATGGGTCTTTTAAGAGACTGTTGGATAGGTACATGGAGCTGAGAAAAATAGATGGCTATGGGTAAGCCTAGTAATTTCTAGGGTAGGGACATGTTCAGCACAGCTTTGTGGGCTGAAGGGCCTGAATTGTGCTGTAGTTTTTCTATGTTTCTATGCTTCTATGGCAGGGAGGGTTGTGTCCATGGTGGAGCTGGCTGAGTCTATCACCCTCCGCAGCCTCTTGTGATCCTGTGCATTGGAACCTCCATACCAGTCTGTGATACAACCAATCAGAATACTCTCCACCGTACGTCTACAGAAATTTGTGAGAGTGTTTGGTGACATACCAAATTGCCTCAAACTTCTAACAAAGTAGAACCACTGGCATATCTTCTACCTGATTGCATCAATGTGTTGGGCCCAGGATAGATGCCCTGAGATGTTAATGCCTAGGAACATGAAGCTGCTCACCTTTTCCACCGCTGACACCTCAATGAGGACTGGTGTGGGTGTGGTGAAAGAAAGTGGCTCTTCCCGATCTTCTCCAAAGCAGTTAGAGATGGGTAGTAATGCTGGTCTCACCAGTGACGGTAAGTTCCCCCCAAAAAATTATGTCTTAATACATCATTAAAAAGCTGAATGGAATATTGAGGGTCTGAATTCCCCTAAGTTCCTGGGTGCATGAGTGACACCTGTAATGTATCTAACGTGGTTAGGGCTAATAATCCTCACCTCTTTGCAGAGAGGACTGGCAGCTACTTCTGCTGATAAAATATTGACCAAGGTACTGCTTCGGATCAAAACATCTCTTCACAAAGAGGGATCTTCATGATATATAACTCCAATTAAACCCTGAAAAGATCTCACGGTATCACTGATCCCAGTTTTAAATAGATATTGACAAGCATGCAGAGAAGTCTATAGCTGCTGACTAAGCCTGTTGCTATTTGATGGACATACACAAGGGCCAGAAAATTTATTCCGGTTCATTTTTTTTGGTGTTAAAATGGCAAAGTGAGTCTTCCTAATGCCGCTTGTGAAGGCTGAACAAGGATCAAGGATTTCAGTTGAGAGATTCATGGAAAGTAATGTCGGTCTTCCTGCTTTAGCTGAGTGGTTGGTTTCAGCATGACGTTCCCTACGAATGCATTGTATCTCCTCAGAATCAGAATCAGAATCAGAATCTGGTTTATTATCACTGACATATGTGATGAAATTTATTGTTTTGTGGCAGCAGTACAGTGCAAGACATAAAAATTGCCATAAGTTACAAAAAAATAAATAAATAAAATAGTGCATTATCACACTGCAACAGCAAATGTGAGGCTTGCAGGCAGCTCTTAAAAGGTCCTGCCACTATATAAAGCCACACTATTGCAACTCTAGGGGAGATTTGCTGCTGAATGAATGGAAGAGGTGTGAGAGATTGTTTCGGGGGGGTGGGGGGGCAAGGGGGGTGTGGTGGGGGCGCAATTTACAGCAGACAATTAACCGACCAACCTGCAAGTCTTTGGAACATGGGAGGAAACTAGAGCCCCCGGAGGAAACCCACGCGATCACAGGGAGAACGTGCAAACTCCAGCACCGGAGGTCAGGATTGACCCTGGCAGAGTCTCTATCCACTCTGCCACTTTGCTGTCACCTTTAAAATCTGACTTTGAAACCTGGTATCTGGACCTTGAAAAATCACCTGGCTCAGCAAGAAGGTGCAGAGAAGATTCACAGGAATGTTGCCGGGACTGGAGGACTTGAGTCACAAGGAGAGATTGGATAGGCTGGGACTGTTTCTCTCTGGAGTGAAGGAGACTGAGGGGGTGACGTTATTGAGGTTTAGAAAATCATGAGGATCAGAGATAAGGTAGATGGTCACGGTCTTCTTCCCAGGGTAGGGGAGTCTAAAACTAGAGGGCATGTGTCTAAGTTGAGGGAGGAAAGATTTGAAAGGGATCTGTGGGGCAGCTTTTTCACACAGAGAGTGGTGGGTATGTGGGATGAGCTGCCATAGGAGGTGGTAGATCCAGTTACAGTTACAATGCTTAAAAAGATAGGAAAGTTTTGGAAGGATATAGGTCAAATGCAGGCAAATAGGTTTAACTCAGGTAGGCACCCTTGTCAGCATGGATGAGTTGGACTGAAGGGCCTGTTTCTGTGATGTATGTCTCTAAGACTTTATAAGGTCCTTCAGGGAAGGAAATGTGTGTTCCTTGCCTATGTGTAATCCAGGTTCACGAAAATGTGGCTGACTATTAACTATGCTCTCCAGCGAGCTGGCCTATTCAAGTGGAATTGGGGATGACTAATGAATGCATCTTGATACATCCTGTGAATGAACTTAGAAAATACATAAATAGTCTGCAAAGGCCCAGGCACAATCTCCAGCTGAAGTAGCCCTGTATAAGGGGAAGAACACCCTGATCAAGTGATTCATTTACGAAAGAGTTCCCAGAAAAACTACAGATGAAAAATGCCTGTTCCAAATGCCGTTAGGGTAGAACTGGTTTCTTACGGTTCATTTTGTTCATCAAACAGTGAGATCGAAGCTGATTCTGAGGTCGTCCCTGAGAATGAACCAGATCTGAACAATTAGGTTAAAATGGAGAAACATCCTGCAATTAGTGACCTGAAGATCAATGGAAAGGAAATGTTTACATGAGGACATGGGAAAAGATGGTGACAGCGAGGTGTTGTCTGCCAGTCTGGCTTGATTCCAGAGTAATAGAAAGTAAAAAAAAAGCATATTTGGAAACATAAAAAATAGAAAATGCTGGAAACACTCAGGCACTGTAGTGTAGCGGTTAGCGTAACGCTTTACAGTGCCAGAGACCTGGGTTCAATTCTGGCCACTGTCTGTAAGGAGTTTGTACGTTCTCCCCATGTCTGCGTGGGTTTCTTCCTGGTGCTCCGGTTTCCTCCCACATTCCAAAGACGTACGGGTTAGGAAGTTGTGGGCATGCTATGTTGGTGCCGGAAGCGTGGCGACACTTGCAGGCTGCCCCTAGAACACTCTACATAAAAGATGTATTTCACAGTGCGTTTCGATGTACATGTGACTAATAAAGATCTTATCTTATCTTATCTTAATCAACCTGAAACACTGATTCAGTTTCTCTTTCCACAGACACTGCCTGACCTGTTGAGTGTTTCCTGCGTTTGCTGTTTTTATTCCAGAGTAACTTCTGGTTCCCCATTCGAGGGTTTGAGCTGCACATGCAGGATGCTAGGCTGATTATCTAAGTGGAGTCTCCGGAGTAGTAGAGTACCAGGAGGTGATTCATGTTTGGAGCTGATGTTATTTTCATGAGACGACTGCCTCATTTAGTTCAGCTCCTCCAGAACGCTTCCTGGAAAGTGCCAATAGGTTCAGAACATCTAAAAAACACCCCCATCTCTCAAACAGACAATTTCACTCCCTGATAACAAGGAAACAGAAATTTCTACAGAGCTCCTCTGGCCTTGATACAGAAGTGTCATTGGAACTGTGAAAAAAAAATTATGGGCAATAAGTCACCCCACTTTGGCCAAAGCTACAGTGGTGGACATGGAAGTATAAGGCCCTGGTCACCAATTCCACCATCGGTCTGAATTCAGTGTGTGGGAACAATATTTCTGAGCCATCTTGCTCATCTTGGCTGATGAGGCTAAATATATGATCCTGACAAGGCAGTGTTGTCATTGAAGAGCCACTCAAAGTCAGGGGCCCTTATTCAGTACAAGCATTTGATCATGAGCGATCTGGTGGAAGAACGTCTTCAAAAATCAAATACATTGAGTTTTGTAGCTTTTCGCCTACATATGGTCACATATGAAAGCTTTCAATCACCTGTTACATATTATGTGGCAGGTGATTGACAACTTTCATAGGTGACCGTGACTATTTTTGACGTGGTCGGGTAGTTGTCTGGGACCTCTGTACAAGATGCTTTCATAAGGTTGAGACAAAGGGTGTTTATATTTCAATGGTATCAGATACATTAACTCTAAAACGTCTGGTGGCTCGAAAGCCTGCCTGTTCATCTATTGTTTCCCTGCATCAGTGGTTCTTGTCAGCCACGTCATATATTTCACACCTCTTTATGGTACATTGATCTCCCTTATCTTGATCCCATCGGTGTATCATGGCTTGGAGTTATGATGTGTTTCTCAATGAGTTGATTAGAATGTCTTTATCTTCTCTGTCTTGATGTGACCCACTGTGTTACCTGCACATTGTGGGCAGGCATGGTAGTGTAGCGGTTAGCATAACGCTTTACAGCACCAGTGACCCGGGTTCAAATCTGGCCACTGTCTGTAAGGAGTTTGTACGTTCTCCCTGTATCTGCGTGGGTATCCTCCGGATGCTCTGGTTTCCTCCCACATTCCAAAGACGTAAAGGTTAGGAAGTTGTGGACGTGCTATGTTGGCGCCGGAAACGTGGCGACACTTGTGGGCTGCCCCCACCCCAGCAACATTCTATGCAAACAATGTATTTCACTGTGTGTTTCGATGTACATGTGACTAATAAAGAAATCTTATCTTATCATTTGGCTAAGAATCCTAGAATGCTTCACGGTCATGTCACCTTTGCTCTACTTAATATTGAACAAATATATCTATTAACATGTACCCAATAAGGAACCGATCATCATCTGTATAAATGCCATGATCAGTTTTTAGACCACTTGTGTCAAGTGTGTCCCTACTGCGGTCAAGTAGAGAGCAGTTTTTGTTTACACTGCTGCATCTGGAAATTCCAAAAACTTAAAATTTTAAATTTAATCATTTCTTGTAAGGATGAATAAATTCAATGGAAATTGTTTGAAGGTTAGTTCCTGCTTATATCAATGCTTCCTACAAAACCCTCTCAAGAGACCCATTGCAATGTAAACTACATGAATTTTCCACAAGGAGGGTTTTTATGGAGAATAATAAAACATTAAAATGACACGTTGCTAGTCTCTTTCTTGCAATATATATTTTTCCATGTCATGATTTTCAATGAAGCAAAGCCTGGAACTCTCAAAACAAAATGTTCAGAGACATGATATTCAAAGAAAATTTGTCTAATTTCTGGTCAAGACATACTCGGTGGACTGAAGAGCTTGTTTCCATGCTGTATGACTCTGGGACTCCCTTACAGACAGCATGTGGAATTCACTGTAGAAAAGTTCCCTTAAGAAACATTTTGCTGGGGGATTTTAAAATAACTAACAGTGAACAGGGTCAGATTGATTCAACTCACCGTTTTCAATTGCTCCAAAGCAATTGGCTCAGATCAACTCGTGATTAATGTTGCTTGGAAATAGCACTCATATTCTGGGTTGTCACTTGATTGCCATTGACCAATAAGATGATTAAATCATTTTTAACAATATAGATATGAATATGTTATCAATTAAGATAATTACATTAGCATTACCAATCTCAACCCATTACTGTTAACCATTACTGGAAAATGACATTCATAGTTTGCCAAACCCATAACCTATTCCAACTGGATTAATTTTGGGCAGTGTACAACACATGAACGATACTCTTCTACCTGCCTAGTGCTTGTGACCGTGGGTATGTTTCTTACTTCTCATTTTTATCAATGGACTTTTCTTTAACACCATGCAGTATGTTCATATCCATTTCTGATTGCATTTTCTAATTTGACTAGTTCAGGTCCTCAGTTCAGGTTATTATTAATTTTCTCATTAGCAGATAAAGAAAAGAGAACCACTTCATTTATATACACTTCTTCACTACTTCAGAATTTAGGTTATTTGCAATATTTATAAAATGTATGCGATGGAGACAGATAAAAGCTTTGGAAAGTCCAAAAAGGAAAGGAGCATATTTCAAAACACTGGAAAATGCCTCAAAAATTTCTCTAGATCCAGTAACAAATATTGCCTATTTTGCTCACTTTTAAAAGCTCTTCTTTATTGTATTTTAATTTTTCTCTATCATGGAATAGTAGTGTGGCTACAAGATCATGTCTCAGTGATACTTGTGTACCATGTATGAAGGAATTAGACTTCATTTTTCACTGAAATACAAACTAAAATGCTAATAAAGATCAGGATCCATTTTAATAAAAAGACACTAGATTTAATCAGGCATCTGATGCAATGGTTTTGGCCTTTGAGAGTTTTCAGTTGTACATATTTTCAATTTTTCTGAGTTTTGTAGACTTGAAATATATATGATTAGTTTATTGGGATGTGCCATAATCATTGGCATCAGATCTATGTGATATATCTGTAGTATTTGCGAGTATGAAATACCTGACAAGGTATCAGGAGACGAAGGGTAAAATGATGGAACATATCAGTGAACAATGAACCCAGTGAATAAAGGCAGTGATGGATCTCAACTTCTTGGAGGGCCATCGCTACCTGGTTAAGTTTGCAAAATGCATTGCCTAACAATACTTAAATACAATGGTAACATTGATAACTAATAATTAATCAGTCACTTGGTGGCCAGGTTTAACAGACCTGTTTTTTTTTCAACTCCCAGGTCAACAACCTCACTTGTATACTTTATCTTGACGATCAACCCTGGGAAAGGCATCTACACTGAAAGGGACTATGTGTTTAGCTGCTGGCTTCTTCTTCCTTCCTGCACTCTCTGTTAATCCGCTCTTGCAATTTTCCAGTCACTCCTGACAAGATGTTCTGATGGTTGTTGTGAAAAGGACTCCTCTTTCAGTAAGTTCTTTGAAACCTGGCCCTTCGCTTCTATGCCAACAAGAGGTTATGTTTACTCATCCAGAATGTGCTTAAGACTTTTTCCCTGCCATTTCTGTAATAGATTTCATTCAGCATTAGTCCCCAGAATCACCTGTTCAGTTACTGCAACAAACCAGCCACTGCAAAATCTGTTGAAATTTGGGGAGGTGGCAGAATCAGCTGAGTGTTAGTTGATGCTGTAATGTTCCGGACATACTTCAAAATAATTGGAGAAAGAGCCTGATTGCACAAGTTTTTGAACCAAATATCTCCTGAGTGAATGAATTAATCTCCTGTAGTGTTTACTCTTGGTCTCTCTGGCCTACTTGTTTGGAGCTAACCCTGTGATTGAAACTCCTAAATATGCAAAAATCAATGCCATTAGGTGTTATGTGTCATTGCCTATCTCCGGATTCTGCTTTTGGGACAGAAAAGTTAATAGGCCTGAGCACTTTTCTATTATCGGCCCTTGGATGTAACATGTAACATACTTCCCAATGTAAATTATTCCTCTCGATCCCCATCTTATGAGTGACCTTTCAGTGCATCACACAATCCTCTTCCAATGACACAAGAAAACAGCGTGCTGGAAGAACTCAACGGGTCAAGCAGCATCTGTGGAGGCAAAAGGTGTAAATCGACATCTTGGGTCAAGATCCTGCATCAGGACAGAGAGAAGGGGAAGTATTGCCAGTAGCCAGGAGTGGGGTAGAGTGGTGGACTCAGCCCAGTACATCACAGGCATATCCCTCCCCACCAATAGTATCTACAGGAGGCTCTACCTCAAGAAGGCAACATCCATCATCAAAGATCTCTACTATGTGGGCCATGCCATCTTCTCACAGCTACCATTGGGCAGGAGGTACAGAAGCCTGAAGTCCCACACCACCAGGTTCAGGAACAGCTACTTCCCTTCAACCATCTGGTTCTCAAACCAACCAATGCAACTGTAATCACTACAGTTTAGTAACACTATGACCACTCTGGTCACTTTGCACTACAATGGACCTTTATTTTTGTTCTAATTGTGTTCATGTAACTGTGTTCTTTCTTGTAAAAACTGTATATAATTTAAGTTCAATTTATGATTTTCTTGGGAATACTGCTTATCTGATGCTATGTGCCTGTGATGCTGCTGCAAGTAAGTTTTTCATTGCACCTGTGCATACATGTGCATGTGCAGATGACAATAAACTTGACTTTGACTTTGATTTCACAGAATGAAAGCAATGGCTTGAGGAGAAAATGCTTGAATTAAATAATCCAAACACAGTTGTGTAATTAACCAACAGGCGAGATTTTATTTATGAGTTATTATAAGCACGATTCCTCGTGTAACCATTCAGGTGTGCAAGGAGAGATTGTTAGTCCTTTACCTAGTTAAACAAATCTACACATTAACCTGATTTTCATCAGTTGACACGTTGCTTCCAGGGTTACTGTTGCTCTCAGTTTCTGTAATTGAATCCCTATGCATTATGCAGGACAAGGGGCTTTTTCCCAGCTACATGGTGATGAAGGTTAGTTTGCAAGCGACCTGCCTGCCTGGAGCTGCTTGTTACTTCCACAGTGTCTACGCCAACAGTGTCTCACTACACATTTTGCTTCCAGTGTCCTGTGAAAACAAAACAAATTAAACTCACTAGGTTAACTCACAAATTAAACTCACCTAGTTGACAAATGAGAACTTTGCTAGCAGTTTTGTTCTTTAAAATACATGACACTGTAAACATGAAGGATCTTGCTTCTCTTTAGCTGAAACTCATGATTTTACCAGACATAAGCAGAGGAGAGTTACCAGGATGCTGCCTGGATTAGAGTGTAGCAACCCTAGTTTGGCGAGGTTAGGCAAACTAGGGTTGTTTTCTCTGGAGCAGCAAAGGCTAAGGGGAGACCTGATAGAAGTTTATATAATTATGAGAGGCAAAGATAGAGTAGACAGCCAGTATCTTTCTCCCAGGGTCGAAATGGATAATACTAGAGGACACGCATTTAAGGTGAGAGGGGGAAAGTTCAAAGGAGATGTGCAGGGCAGGTTTTTTTTACACATAGAATGGTGGGTGCCTGGAATGAGTGGTAGCGGAGCAAATACGATAAAGGTGTTTAAGAGGCTCTTAGATAGGCACATGGGTAGGCAGATAATGGAGGGATATGGACCATGTACAGGCAGAAGGGATTAGGTTAATTAGGTATCATTAGCTTAATTAGTTTGGCACAATGTTGTGGGCTGAAGGGCCTGTTCTTGTGCTGTATTGTTCTGTGTTCTGTAAGGGGATAAGATGTTTTTGGCTACTGGAGGCCCTACAATTAAGAAAGTAAAGTTCACCCCCCAGAGGCTGACCCATTTTCCTGCTTCCATGCCTGCAGAAGCTCAGTATTTTCATGGAACAGCAGACCAATATGGACTGATGTCCAGTCCAAGCAGTGAGACTGACCTGAAGGATGGTACTCTGACTAGGGCTTTCTTCCTCTCGGTTGCTCTGGAGTGTCTATGGTCGACTTTCCTAGAGGCAAGTGTGTAATCAGCTGAGGCAGCCTGGTCAACACTCCCTGTTACCATGGATATTCAAGCCATCTGATCTCTTGAAGGATCACTCTGCAAATTCTCTTCCTCCCTTGGGCTCTAAAGTAACTCAATATCTACACATTTTATGCCTTTAGCATTTCTATATAAACTCATATTGGTCACTTCCTATCATCTCTGTCCTTCTAACCCACAGCTAATCACCATCACTGACAGGTCCAAAACAGGTGAGTTTACCAATTGATCAATCTGAGTTTATATAGAAATGCTAAAGGCATAAAATGTGTGGATATTGAGTTATTTTAGAGGACAAGGGAGGAAGAGAATTTGCAGAGTGATCCTTCAAGATATCAGATGGCTTGAATATCCATGGTAACAGGGAGTGTTGACCAGGCTGCCTCTGCTGGTCAGCCACGGCAATGTTCGTTCTTCCTAATAATCATTCAGTACATTGGGCATGAAGCATATTTGCATTATATGCTTGTTTAATGAGACTTTTTGTAACCTCTAAATTCCTGCAAGAGCCCGACTCAGAATTAACAAATTGGACTGGGTCTTCACCAAGTCTGACTCTTTTGAGTTTTGCCAGAACTTCGCTTGTTTTATACTGAGCTCTTGCAGTCTGACACTCATAGCCCTGCTAAATAACCTTCTGGCACCCGCAATATTGATCTGCCTTGCCCTTTCAGAAACAGTTTCCACCTCTTCTGTGATACTATCACATGAAAACAAAGTCTTATATTCTTTGCAAGTTCAAAGCTGTTCCCTTCACCCTCACTTATGTGTCAATGTGCTTTTGAGTGTAATGACTGAATCAAACAGTTTTCCGATCAAAAGGAAAATATCAAAGACTTGAATTTATATTATATCTCTCACAATCTCAAGATGCCAAAGTGCCTTAGAAGCAAAGGAAAACTTTGAACGGGTAGTTGCTACTTGTAATGCAGGAATTGCATCAGTCAAGTTTCCACAAAACAGCAATGTGAATAGTGATTAGTGATGTTTAGTGATGCTGATTTGAGGGATAAATAACTCCCCTTTAAGGTATCACAGTGGGATCTTCCTGTCAGTATTATGTCTCATCTGTAAGATGGAAGCAACACCCACCCCCGCCCCCCCACCCCCCCATCTGGACATTCATCCAGTCACTACCGTGGGAATTAAATCTTCTACCGCAAAGGCAACACCACACCCCTCAGAGCTACATCAAGTTAAAACCACATTTTACCAAATGTCTTTGAGGTACACCTGAGTCTTGATTCTTGTTGGCCATCGTAACTGCTGTTGAATGTGTTATTTTCAAACTGGGTTTCTTTCCTGCCTCTGCTTTTGTTTTTAAATCAGATGCAGATGTCACTGGCAAGCCCATTATTTGTTCTCCAACCCCAATTAGGTCATAACAGAATGCTTGTGAGGCTATTTTGGAGAAAAGTTAAGAATCAACTCTGTAGTCACATATCAGCTGATGAAATGAGGATAGAATGTTTCTTTCAATGTGGGACATTAGTGAACCAGACAGATTTTTGCAACAATGCGCCGGTTTCGTGGACTTGAGATTGGCTTTTTATCCCAGATTACTTAATTGTTTACATTTTGGAAGGAGTTGAAAGCATGTTACCAAATCAATAGCACCAACCTCCAGATTCTAGTCCAGTAACTGAACCACTAGGCCATTGAAATCTGTGTCAGTCTTGTGAGGCTATGTGCCCTGGCTTGGGTGTTCAATTCCACAATGGGATTTCAGAGCCAGGTTTCCTTTTGCCATCACTCCGTCCCTCCTTCAGCCGGCCCTGGATCTACACTCCTGGTCCAGTTGTCAATTCCATTCTGTTGCTGTGACACCCACTGTCCTGGTAACAATGCTGCCATTGTCCTTCCTTGCCTTGCAATGGGCTGTTCGGTTGCTCTTTCTCTTACTTTCCCACACCACACTGGAAGCTGCTCTCCAATTCTCTCTTGGTCATTCTCCCCAGGATCACTTGCAGGTGGCAATATTTTGTTTTGAAGCCAATGCACTCCTGTGTCTGTGTCTCATGTTATTCCACAAGGTGCTAATTCCCAAAATTGCAAACTGTTTTTCTTTCAGAATCAGAATCAGGTTTATTACCACTGTCTTATATGACATGAAATTTGTTGTTTGTGGCATCAGTACAGGGCAAAGACATAAAATTACAAAAAATTACAAAATAAATAAATAGTGCAAAAAAAAAGCAACAATGAGGTAGTGTTCATGGGTTCATGGACCGTTCAGAAATCTGAGGACAGAGGTGAAGAAGCTGCTCCTGAATCATTGAGTGTGGGTCTTTAGGGTCCTGTACCTCCTCCCTGATGGTAGTAAGGAGAAGAAGGCATGGATTCCCTTTTGGGTCTTCTGACTTTGCCTGTATGGCACATGACAGCTGCCACTCTTAACTTACATCACAAAAGCCTATTCAAAGAGGGCCTCTGAAGCAGGGAGTCTTTCATATCTGGGAATTCTCTGGATCTGATGCAGAATCTCATGTAGCTTTTAAAAATTACCAGAGCTTTTCAAAGCATTTGGAGAAAACTGCATGCTGGCCCAGCCCCCTCACCCCTGTTACCTCAGCGCCCACAGTTGTGGATATGCGAGGTTGTGCTTGGGTACCTGACCTCAGTGTGCACTCCCAACTTTGCCAAGCTGGCAAGGGTACCATCTCCTCTTGTTGTTGCCCTGTTAATGCTGGGGCAGGACAAATCCAAAATTTAATTCAAAATTATGCGGGGAGAGTCAATAGCTCAGGATCTATAAGTTGAAGACAAAAGAGAATGCAGATGCTAGAATCTGGAACAACAAGCAGAACACTGGAAGAACTTAGCGGGTCAGAAGACAAAAGGTGTAGGTCGACATTCTGGACTGAGAGGGAGGAGGAAAGATTGCCGGTATATAGCAGTGGGGTGAGTTTTGTTTTGCCTTTGGTGTACACTCACTCCACTGTATAAAAGCTCAGTGTTTTTCCTGTAACTGTTTCTGTCTAATATTAACCCAGTAAGAGCAGGAAGTGAGTTTTAGGAGTGGTCTGTTATGAGTACCATGGTAAGAGCATCACCAGGTGGAGCCAGAGACGTTGCCAGAATGGGAGCCGGTCCATGGGGGTGAGAGCCTGACGTATTGACAACAAGGGGAATTGCAATGGCTGCAGGGACTCTGCCTGGAGCGACTCTGCATTGCTTTGTTCCCTTGGCAGCCCTTCTTTCAGCCTTCATCGAACTAAAGAGGTCATTCAAGCAAATTGCTTATCCTGCCTGCAAATTAACTGAAATTGCTCTGGTGTAGGCTGCAGAGCTCACATCCTCTACCAGCTATGCATCTCGCTTGGTAACAAATGAACTGTTTACTGGGTCATAGGACAAGCTGGAGAGAAACAATCTCTTTGGTGCACCAGCTGCCACTACTAATGAATTTCCCTGGTGTCTAAGGCCTGATTGATTTCAAGCCTGGGTTATCCTGAATAAGAAATATGTGACATAAGGACAAGTCCCAGTGAAGGAAAGGATGTATAAATAGATTGTTGATTAGTGTTACAGCAGGTTAGTATGATGCTGTGTGCTTCCACTCTTAAACTTTCACCTCTGCCATCCAGATTTAAATCCAGTGCTGAATGATAGGATTAAATGTTCTCATTTTTGCTGGTTGCAAGGGTGCTAAATATAGAGCTCAGGATTGGCTGTGCGCATGCATGCCAGAGGTATAATGCTCCCCATGATTAGAACTGCACAGTAACCAACTTGATCTTATGACTTGGAGCCAAACATGAACTGACAGAGCCCTCGCACACAGAGCTCGGTGGCCTCGTCAATCATTTGAAATCTTCTCCCCAATTGCTTCCAACTCCCTTAATTATAGGGGGAAAAAAAGTTAGAAATTCATCAGGGGAGGTGTTGGAAACAAAACCATTGAAAATGGGACCTTGCACAATAGGACGGAGAGTTGCCAACGGTAACAGAACGCGGTTGCACTCGACACCAAACATTCCAGGCGCTTCACAACCATTCAGAGACTGTTTCAATATCTGAGTAGAGGTTTTGTTCACTGCATCCTGACATAGAGGTTGCTGGTTGCGTTATATAATAACCATACTTTGGGTAATATTGTGTGGGGATGAATAATCATAATGTTGAGTACTAGTCACTTTTAGTTATAAATTGTGGGAGGTGAATGATCCTTTAATGAAAGGTGTTCATTACTTTTACTCAGTACTGTGCGAGAGATGAAAGCTTCAGTCACTTGCTCAATTGTAAGGTGTCACCTTGGTCATCAACAGTAGTTTCATTCTGAGTCAGAAATCTCTGGATCTGACCCTGCCCCTGCTCCCCCCCCCAACAGTCTCTGACTCCAAAGAATAATCTGGGCTGACTTTCCAGTGCAGAATTCACCAGAATGGGTCCAACATCCTTGTGGGGGTGAGGGGGAGGGCAGGTGTTGTGGGTGCTGTCAGTGTGGGTTTACACTAATTTGGCAAGAAAATGAGACACAGTGAGGGAGAAGAACAACCAGATAAGGAAGGAAAACTCAGTCAGTCCAGATGGTAGGGAAATAGGGCACAGAGCAGGAGTACTCTGTGGAGGTAGGGAATGGAAAACTGTCAAAGGAGAACTCATTCAGTCCAGCAGACAGAGGGTGAAGCCATGGGAGGAGTACAAGGCTGGATTGCATTTATTTATGAGGCATTGATTAATACAAAAGAATATGATATTGTTGATATCACAGAGATGTAGTTGAAAGAAGGGCAGGACTATGCCCCAGGGTATAGAATCTTCAGGTGTGAATGGTTGTGGTGGTGGTGGGGGGGGGGGTGTAACAGAGGAGGGGGTATTGCAATAACCATCAGTTTGCTGCAGGGGTGGTACACACCTCCAACCAGTGGGAAATAGAGCAGCAGGTATCGAGGCAAATTACAGAGAATCAGGCAAAGAGCAATAGGGGATTTCACCTTCCCCTATGTTAACTGGGATCATTGCAGTGTGACAGGCTTAAGGGGAGGGGTTATGGGGATATTTGAAATGCACTCAGGAGAGCCTCTTGAGCCAGAACGTAGATAGCCCTACTGGAGTTGGAGTGGTATTACACCTAATCTTTGGGAATGTAGCCTGCCAAGCAGTGGGAGTGTCAGTGGGAACACTTCAGGGATAGTGATCATTGAGAAGGACAAGAATGGACTGGATCAGTGACGAGACGTGTACCAGAGAGATTGAGAGATCGGTTCTGGGACCCTTGCTGTTTGTTACATACATTAATGAGCAGGATGAAAATCTATGAGGGATGATAGTAAGCTCACAGATGACATGAAAATTGGTAGCATTGTTGATAGTGAGGAGGGTCGTCTTCAGCTGTGGAGCAATATTGATGAGTTGGTAAAATGGGCAGAGCGCTGGCAGATGGAATTTATACATGAAAAATATGAGATGATCATCTTGGGAGGACTGATAAGATTGGGATGCACACAATGACGGACAGGACCCTGGAAACTCCTGAGGAACAGAGGGATCTCGGTGTACAAGACCAAGAATCCCTGAAGGCAGCAGGACAGATTGATAAAATTGTTCTGAAGGCACACAGGATGTTTGCCTTCATGTGCCAAGGCAGGAAGTACCAGAGCAGGGAGGTTATGGTATATGGGCACAGCTGGAGTATTGTGTGCTGTTTTGGTCACCACACTATAGAAAGAATGTAATTACACTGGAGAGGGTGCAGAGGAAATTCAGTAGGATTTTATAGGGTCATAGATTCATGCAGCACAGAAACAGGCCCTTTGGCCCACCGTGACTGTACCAAAAATTAAACACCCATCTATACAGATCCCACTTAAAGAAGCCAGCATAATCAAAGACCCCACCCACCCCAGACATTCTCTCTTCTCCCCCATCCCATCGGGCAATAGATACAAAAGCTTGAAAGCACATACCACCAGGCTCAGGGAAGCTTCTATCCCACTGTTACAAGACAATTAAACGGTTCCCTAGTATGATAAAATGGACACTTGACCTTACAATCTACCTCGTTATGACCTTGCACCTGCCTGCACTGCACTTTCTCTGTAGCTGTAACACTTTATTCTGCATTCAGTTTTTGTTTTCCCTTGTGCTACCTCAATGCACCATTGTAATGAAATGATCTGTATGGGTGGCATGCAAAACAAAGTTTTCTTATTGTACCTCAGTACATGTGACAATAATAAACCCATTTACCAATGTATCTGGACGAGCACTTGATGCATGGCCTTCTATGCCTTCTTGATTCAAGTGCTTGCCCAGATACTTCTTAAATGTTGTGAGAGTCTCTGCCTTCACCACCTCCTCAGGCAGCAGGCAATGTGTTCCATATTACTTGGCATGGAACATTTCAGCTATGAGGAGACACTGAATAGGCTGGATTTGTTTTCCTTGCAGCAGAGGAGGCTGAGGGGGGAACCTGATACAAGTGTACGAATTTATGGGCATCGATGGCATAGATGGTGAGAACTTTTTTCCTGACAGCAGAAGTTAGTAGAACCAGGCAGCATAGTTTAAGGTTTAGAGAGAATTTAAGGAAGAATTTTACCACTCAGAGGGTGATTAGAATTTGTAATGCACGGCCTGAGTGGATGGTGGAGGAAGAGACTCTCACAGCATTTCGATGTATTTCAATGAGCATTTGAATTGGCAAGGCTTGAAGGCTATGGATCAAGTACTGGAGAATGGGACTAGTATAGATAGGTACTTGATGGTCGGCATGGACGTGGTGAGCCGAAGGATGTGCTTCCATACTGTACGACTCTATGTGGCGACACAAGAGACTGCAGACGCTGGAATCTGGAGCTAACACACAAAGTGCTGGAGGAACTCAGTGGGTCAGGCAGCACTGATGGATTTGAGTTACAGTTTCAATGCTGAAAATGCTATCCTTGAACTGAAATTCTCAAGTGAATATTAAGCACCCTGGACACTGTTTGGAGATTGGTAGAAGTTTTCCAGATGTTGATTTTATCCCTTCAACTAGTGCAGGCAGAAACAGATTAACTGGTCAGGCTTGTTAACTCTATGGGACCACAGGAATCACTGGGTGGCTGATGGATTTACAGCCATAACTGCTGTGGCTTATTTTCAGAAGTTGCTGAGAAAGAGTATGGGTTCCTTAGAACCAAAGTGGCAATCTATGCATGGATCTGAAGGTGAGGTCTAGAATTCGCTGTGGAGAAGGACATTGTAGTTTGAGAATTCGGGGAGGCAGCAGTGAAATTCCAGAACAAATTACTGTTGGAAAGGCATTAGATGTCTTAGCAGACTTAAAGGTGGATAAATTCCCAGGTCTTGATGAGTGGTGTTGGGCCTCAAACACTTGTAGGACTGGAAATGTCACTGGTGTAACCGCAAGGTCTTTCTTTCTCCCTGTGACATGGTGCACCCCACTTCTACTGCGGCATACAGTAACACTACAAATTAAATTCTCTTTATTCCATCCAGGAAACTATAACCTTAAGTGCAGCGGTAGTTAGGTGAATGTAGTTCCCTTTTCATTACTCCATCACATTCACAGAAGTCACACGAGTTAGAAGCAATACAAAGATCCCTAAATGTTGTCCTTACAAAAGTT
Organism: Pristis pectinata; assembly: GCF_009764475.1. Classification (NCBI taxonomy): domain Eukaryota; kingdom Metazoa; phylum Chordata; class Chondrichthyes; order Rhinopristiformes; family Pristidae; genus Pristis; species Pristis pectinata. The sequence goes on along the minus strand of NC_067405.1, from coordinate 65,448,018 downwards.
CCCCCCAGCTTATGAGCATCTGACTTATATACAGCCCAAGGATTTGGGAGACCAGCGTGATGGATTTGCAGGCTGCTGTAGGGCTGCAGGCACCTTCTGTCGGGTGGGAACTCAGTTCACGGCCACATTTCTGACGTGCAGATTGTTTGGGTTATGAACAGTTCACAGGAATGGAATCCTGCCATAACCCAGGAGGACCTGTGTTCTGCTTTAAATTTGTCTTCTAAACACCATCCCTATCTGCAAGAACGTTGGGGGGAATCTGAAAGCTAACAGTCAACTAAACCAGGAGCTCATGAAGTTCTCTGGACCTAAGATCAGGCTGGGGCTGATCATTTTGGCAGGTGATACTCATTATTGATTGTTTACTCTCACTTGATGGCTCCATTGTAATCTCACAAGCCATTATCAGTGGAAGCAATGAAGAAATGGATGACTTACATTGTTTCGACCGTGTGGTCCGTCTATTCGTCCTTCTGTACAAAAAACTCATGACACGCTGCGGTTACCATACTAATGAATGCGACAAACTCCTGGAAGTCACACTCTGCATCACCATCCGTGTCTAGGCTTTCCATCAGCTTGTCCAGGGTCTCCTGGTCTTTGAAGTCCTGCAAAGAATTTTTTTTGTAAATAAAAAGAAATACAAATTTCAAAAACGAATATGCATACACACACACACACACACACACACACACATGTATGCATACATACACATATAGACACACAGACAGACACACAGATATGTACAGACACACAGGCACAGTCAAACACACACACACAGTCACACATACACATGGACATAGGCAGAGAGAAATAGATGTGGACAGACACAAACACACATACACACAGACACGCACTCACACATGCGCGCGTACATTGTGAATCAGCATGAATGCTTCCACTTTAAAATTACCTTCAAGCTTTCAAAAAGTATTTGCGTGCCAATTTAAAATGAACTGTTCAGAAACATGAAGCAATAGAACTGAGACATTTCATCACACTGCAGACTTACCTCTGTGTTCCTGGTTCCTTTTATGAGACAAAATTCCTGAAGAATCACTTGCAAAAAAATCACGTTTGTTTTAACGATTTTAAAATTTCTCCCTTTGCTTCAGCCAAGTTGTGAAAAAAAAACAGGCTATTCAGTTCAAAGGTATTAATGACTTGTCTTACTGCATATGATCAACATGTCTTTTGAAGCTGAACAGGCATTTAGCTTAATGAACTGAGTCCTGGGAACTTTTGGCAAGTTTTGTCAGGCTATCCTGTTCAAACTGGGCGAGATGTTTAGAGTCCTTAAGTGAGCTGATCATGTCATGCACAGTCTGAAGGAGATTTTAGCATGCATGGCATTTTTGGAGAGGATTTTTGAGTGTGACTTTGAAAATAGTGAGAAAGGGAAGACAGAAACTACATTCACAAAAGGCGCTGAAGGAACTCAGTGGGTCAGGCAGCATCTATGGAGGAAAATGGACAGCGGATGTTTCGTGTCAAGACCCTTCATCAGCGCCTTTTGTGTTGCTCCAGATTCCAACATCTGCAGTCTCTTGTGTTTCAATTATTTTAAATTGACGTTGTACTCCAAAGTTTATTACTACTTGGAACAATGAAAATTGCTCATATGTTCCCTTTCAGACTTACTTTAAGCATTGACTTACAACCAGACTGACCATTTAAGGGAGACACAAGAGCCTGCAGATGCTGGAAACTTCAGCAACAAGCAGGAGGAACTCAATGGGTCAGGCAGCATCTGTGGGGGGGAAACAAACAGTTGACATTTCGGGTCAACACCCTTCATCGGGACTGAAGGATAGAGGGGAGAAAGCCAGTATAAAAGGTGAAGGGGTGGACCAAGAACTAGCAAGTGCTAGTGGATCCAGGTGAGGAGGGGTGTTAGGCAGACGGAGGAGGGGAGAGTGGAAATAGTGACAGGGGCTGGGAGGTGATAGTTGGAGGTGACAAAGGGCTGCAGATGAGGGAATTTGCTTAGAGAGGAAGGTGGAGCATGGAATCAGGTAAGGGAGGTGGGGAGGACAGATGGGAACAGTGGAGGGAGGGGAACTAGTGGAAGGGGTGTGTGGCAGATGGAGTGGGTGGAAGAGGGGAAAGAAACAGGGTGATGGGGGTCTGGGGTGGATCTAGGAAGAACTGGGTAGATCAGGAGGAGAGAGAAAAGGAATGGAGGGGGGCAGTTTACCTGAAATTGGAGAATTCGATGCTCATGCTATCAGGTTGTAGACTAGCCAGGCAGAATATGAGGTGCTGTTCCTCTAGTTTGCATTGAGCCTCGTCCTGGCAGTGGAGGAGGCTGAGGACAGACATGTTGTCGTGGGAATTGGGAGGAGAATTAAAATGGCTAGCAACCGGGAGCTCCAGACTGCCATTGCAGACGGAGCACAGGTTCTCAGCAAAGTGGTCGACCAGCTTGCATCTGGTCTCACCAATGTGGAGGAAGCCACATCAGGAGCACCAGATGCAATAATCAAGGCTGGTGGAGATGCATGTGAAGACCTCCTCACCTGAAAGTGCTGTTTCGGGCCCTGGATGGTGGTGAGGGAGGAGGTGGGGACCACTTCCGCCTGATGTTATGATTAATGCAGTCAAGAATGGTGGCCAAATGACAATCAGCAAAAAAAAGTGTTGGTCACAAAAATATTACATCTAATTGCAATGGTCGGGTGAAGTTTATTTGATGCAGAGATTTACCGCGGAGGCTCTGGAAACAACATTCAGACTGAAGTATTTTGGAAGCGATATCGAGATTGAAAGCTTTCCAACTATGCTTCTTTAACATATAATATCTCAGTTGTCAGGCACTGCAGACAGATCAAAGTACTAGGTCATATGCTTGACAGGTTTTTACAGCATTATTTCAACCGTAACCTGTCCTCCATGTCTATTTGGAAACTTGATGATTATTTTTGGTAATTCTACTTAAGGAAACAGCAGTGATGATGTGAGATCCAGAAACTCTTGGTTTCTCTAATAGAAAACCAAGATCATGCTCCAAAGTCTGTAGCATGGAAACCAAGCAACATTGCCCAACACCAGCCTGCTGACATTATGGAAGTGGGGTTGAAGAACATCCCTTTCTAAAGCACCCTGCCTTGCTTCCTGCCTTCTGCAATCTTTGTGGATCTTTCATTGTATCTTCAGTCTAAGAACATAAGAAATAGGAACAGGCCTCTTGAGCCTGCTCCACCTTTAATATCATGACGAATCTGACGATTGGCCTCAACTTCATTTTTCTACCTGATCTCCACTGAGTTCTGATGAAAAGTCACTGACCTGAAATATTAACTCTGTTTCTCTTTCTACACTGACCTGCTGAGTGTTTCCAGAACTTACAGTGCAGATTTACAGCACCTGAAGTTTTTTGATTTTGATTTCATTATCCTTTGCTTTCCCTGAAGTTCAAAAACTTCTCAATCTCAGTCTGGAATATACTAATTGATTGAACATCTTCAGACCTCAAGGATTGGTAGCTTTCTTAGAAAGAAAATGCCTCATCATTACTCTCTTAAACATGTGACCCTTTACCTGAAGCCTCCCTAACCATATCCCTTCACTTCCCATTACCAGTTGACATGCTTGTTCATGTAAGTTGCTGCTGGTGTAATGTTACTGTCAGTGAGTTCAGTGAGCACAACTTTAATTAGGAATCTGCTTCATTGCTATCTAATGACTGGAGTATAGGACTATTCTACTCTAGTTTGTAAAGCAGAATCTTTATGCCTGAAAATCCTATTTCCTTGTTATAACATCCTCTAAACCACACACACGAAAATAGGATCAGGAGTAGGCCGCTTGGCCCCTCAAGCCTGGCTCACCATTCAATATGATCATGGCCTCATCTCCTCTTCTGTGCCACTTCCCCGTTGCCCTCAATAACCTGATCTTCCAAAAATGTACCTACCTCCACCTTAACTACTTACAATGATCCACCCTCCACAGCCCTCTGGGGTAGAGAACTCCAGAGGTTCACCACCATCTGAAAATAACTTTCTACATACTTCTTTTTTTATATACATGTACGATCTAGAAAATAATAAAATCAGACTTAACCAGCACTACCCACCACATGCAACTCCCTGTTACCAACTTAACCAGTCAACAATAAAAATATTCACACCTTCCTCCTGACATTGACCTGGAAGTTTAATTCTGCTGCTCTTGTCACAAACTCTGACAGACATGTTGAAGGTTTCCAATGTTTCCTGATTTCATTTCAGGTATCCCCCAGGATTGTTTCAGTTTACTAGAGTCTCCTTCAATAGTGACATGGTCACCCCCTGCTCACCTTGCCTACCTGCCGGTCATCTTGCATCCCTCTTCAGTCTACCAATCACTGGAATCCTTTCTCATCACTCTCCTTCTCCTCTTTATACTGGCCACCTCACCTCTCCGCTCTCAGTCCTGATGCAGGGTTTCAACCCAAAACGTCGACAATTCCTTTCCTCCCACAGGCGCTGCTCGACCCACTGAGTTCTTCCAGCAGTTTGTTTGTTGTTCTCCTTCAATAGTCATCAAGTCCCATTCCAGCTGGCAATGCATTGCAGCAGGCAGCCAGCAAAGACACTAAACCGCATGTTAAGGATATCCATACACAGAGGTAAGAGCTCACTACACTTTTTCCCATTCCCCCTGCTCCCGTCTACCACTGATTCATTGAACAACACTCCCCTGATGGGGTAAATCATTTTATGCCATTCAGAAGTGAGAGTGAGGATAATGGGCTGAAGGGCCTTGAAATTCCACAGTGGCTCTCCCAGTTTCTGAACATCTCTCTGATGCTCCTGCCAGCCTGCTGTTGGAGTTATACAACAGAAGCATAGGACACTTACAGCACAAAAGGGGGCCATTCAGCCCACTCTGTCTGCGCCAGTTGAGAAAAAAACTCCTCAGGGCTAACCTCACTTTCCAGCACTAAGTCTGAACTCCTGAAAGTCCAAGTGCTGCTTAAGTGTGTTGAAGGCTTCTGTCTCCCCCACCTTGCATTCAGAGAGTTCCAGACCTCCACCAACCTCAGTCTGAAATCAATTTTCTTCACCCTTCCACCAACTTCCATACATCTAAGTCCCCATAAATCCATGCCCCCAGATCTTGGATTCTCTGGTGAGGGAAACAAAGCCTTCCTATTTTACTGTAAACCTTTATTATTTTATATGTTTTTAAATTTTATTTTATACATCTTATTTTATTTTTTTCATTTTATTTTGTTTTATACCTCTCAAGTCTCCCCTCAGTCTCCTCTGTTCCAAAGAAAGCAACCCCACCTTATCCAATCTGTCCTTGTTGCAACAATTTCCAGTCCTGGCAACATAAATCTATCCAACCTCTCCAGTGCAATAACATGACTAGAACCACATGCAGCACCCAGCTATGGTCTAGTTACTGCTGTATATGTTCTAGCATAACCTCAATGCTCTTATATTGCATGCCTCGGCTAATAAAGGAAAGCACCTTGCATTCCCCCATGTTAACCATCTTACTGGCCTGTCCTGTTACCTATGATCATACACTTCTCCACACCACTTCCTATCCAGGGGTGAAATTATCTTTCTTTACTAGTACAGTCACACACACTTCCTGCTGTGTCTTACCTCTGTAATCAATGCTTCAGCCACTTTTTCGCCAATGCACCATACCAGCCTGTACCGGCATCCTTTCACCTCTGGCCCTATCCTCCTACTTGTCACGCATTCCCTCGCCTTGTGGCACCTCTTCAGGTGCATTACCTCACATTCTCTGGATTAAATTCAGGAAGATTAGGAAAAAACAACCATGGAATTTCACAGCCAACATGCTTTGAGGGGAAGCTTGACTGTACAACGCACACCAAAATAAATGTCATGCCCTGGATGAGACTGGGCCCCCAAGTGTCTTCCATCAATCCCCACACTCACTGATCAATGCTGGCTTCATGTTTACCAGCCCCATAGATCAGATCCCTCTGTGATTTTGACTCTCTCTACCCCTGTTTATCCTGTCTCTCTATCCTACCCCCATTTGGGATGACTGCACTCCTTCAATTCTGGCTTCCTAGCAATGATTCCTTCAGCTGACAGGACCCCTAAGCTCCAGAATCCCCTGCATAAATCTCTCTGCCTTTTCCATAAGAATGTTCCTTTAACAGCTTTTCCGACTGAATCTGCATGAGAGTCTCCTTCTGGCTTGGTGTCTTCCTAACCACTGGCTGAAGGGCTCCTGGAGTTTTGTTATGTGAAAGGCATGATATAAAAAGACAAGTTGGTGCTGATGATGCTGATCTAGTTGGCAAAACATTTTTAAAAAGTCATGCTATGCCAATGGATCCATGGATTTTATTTGCTAAGTGTCTGAGCCATACAGAGCAATAAGGGCTCAGTCAATTCCGAAACTGTGTTGGTTTAGCTGACAGCAACTGGGTATTTATAAAGGACCTCACTGCTTCTGATTTATGCTTGGGGAACGCTGGTGGGATTCTTGCTTCAGATTCCCATCACACTGTTCGATGTCTGCCTGCGTGAAGCTGGGAGCACATGCAGTTAATTCCCTCCACCCTTCTGTGATCCACTTGGCCGCTGGCACTTCCGGACGATGCTGTCACGAGAATGGTTGCTCGAGCAATGCATGATACCCAGTGGGGAAAGGAAAGTGAGGACAGAGCAGGATCACAACATTATTGTTTTCTCGCTGAAGGTGGCCAGTGCTGGACAGCACGTCTGAACAATCAGTAGTGTGGCTCATGATTCCTGCAGGTTCTTCACCAACACAATACCTGCCTTTGTAGCAGTCAGTATTCCACACCCACCCCTCAGCCATCCCCCCATTAGTCACTTATCCACAGCTGAAGAATTCCTTTGGCTTTGTCTGGTGGTCACATCTTAAATACATTTATGGAAGTGTTCTCAGTGGGTTTTTTTTTGAGAAATAATAAGCGGAATCTATGAGTGTGGGTTTCGGATTTCACTGGATATAGAGAATAAAGTGCATGTTTGCAGTCCCGCTCACAGCAGTGGCCAGAGGGATTCTAGTTTGTCTTTGTTGAGTGATTCTGGGAAAAGCACCAAGATTTCATTAATTAATAAAGGGCTGACAGGAAAATGAGGAGTGCAGGAAGCTCCAGGAGGGTATTAACGGTACTTCTTCTTAGCCTCTGGGTCTCTTTCCTCAGACTGCCACTTCTCTTGTTATTTATTTTCTTTCTCTCCCTCCCTCCCTCTCTCTCTCTCTCTCCCACTCACTCTCCTTCCCTCCCTCTCTCCCCTCTCCCCCCATTTTCTCTCTCTCCCCCACTCTCTCCTTCCCTCCCTCTCTTCTTCCCCGTTTTCTCTCTCTTTCCCAGTCTCTCTCCTTCCCCCTCTCTCTCCCCCATTTTCTCTCCCACTCTCTCTCCTTCCCTCCATCTCTCCCCTCTCCCCCGTTTTCTCTCTCTCTCCCACTCTCTCTCCTTCCCCCTCTCTCTCTCTCCCATTTTCTCTCCCACTCTCTCTCTTTCCCTCCTTCTCTCCCCTCTCCCCCGCTTTCTCTCTCTCTCTCTCTCTCCCGCCCTGTCTCCTTCCCTCCTTCTCTCCCACTCCCCCACTCTGCAAAGTTCAAAACCATCTAAACCAACAAGTTATGCGGCATTCATCACTAATTCCTGTAAACAGCCACATAGAAGCCCATGAATGAAGAGCAGGAGACTATTCAGCCGCCTCCAACCTGTACCATTCAATGAGATCATGGCTGATCTGACTGTAACCTCAAGGCTATCCAACGCCAGTAACGTCTCACCACCCTGCTAATCTCTCTTTGCACTAAAAATCTTCAAAGAATGTTTCTATTGCTCTTTGAGGAAGAGAGTTCCAAAGATTCATGATGGTGAGAAAATAAATTTCACCTCATCCCCGTCTTTAATTCCTTTTTTTCATTATTTATAAACAGCGACCCTGATTCCCCTACGTCCTCCATTTTTTCTCATGTCAAGACTTCTCAGGATTCCCGCAGCAATTTCAGCAGAAGACTGGCAAGCAGTGGGAAAAACGGGCAGTACAGTAAAATTCTGATAACCCGGCACCCCAGGGACATCAATGGTAGCGGACTGACTAATTTTCTAGACCGTCGGATATTATTCTTATCAATAACCCAACATACTTTTACTTCATTTTTATAGATATTACACCAGTGAGCCCAATAAGTTTGAAGGGAGTGTGGAAAACAGAGCCTCAATGAACCCAATGCTGAACCATTAAGATTTCCAATCAGATAGCGGATTGTTGGAGTTCTATTAAATGCCATTCTGCTGATTTTGTTGAAGTTATTTCAATGACCGGGAGGATTTCCCCCTAAAGTCCCACCCTTTTCCGTGCTGACTCACATATTATACCCCCGGCACTTTCCTTCCCCTGTTACCTCTCAGCTGCTGCATGCATGGTGTCACTTGAAGTTTTCTCTTATTACACTTTGGGCTTATCTCTCATTCTACGCTCAGCCTTTCTCAAGGATGTTGCTTGCAGATAAGCTGGGAATAGACAGGCATTTCACCCACAGGGTGAGGGAGAATGAACAGGAGGGCAAGATGCTTCTAGTCCTGAGAGTCGACTCATTGGATTTAGCAAAGGCGTAGGGGAAGCTGCTCTCCAGATGCTGAATAACACAAGGCAAGGGCAGCAACAAATCCTGCCTCAGTGCCTACTCTGGCATCTAACTGTGTTCAACACCATTTGGCACTCTTTGCACCCATGTGTCTCACAGTGTGAAGTTACGTCTCCATATAGAGTCAGTGGATGTTAAAAATGGCATCCAGTTTTAACCCAAGTCCTGATGCCAGTACTTGAGAGACAGCTCCAAGTCCTGAACACCTTGTCAGCACAACCACCACAAAAGCCCACTCTCTCTCTGCTCGATTTAAAGGATTTTGTGCTGTACTCACCCCAATGAAGTTGCTGAGCTCATTGTTAATGAGATTCTTCAGATCCATCTTCTTCAGCTTCAGCTTATCTCCATCTTTGCCACTGTACTTGTGAAAAGTTTCAATGATTGTCACCAGGGCATTCTCCAGATCAGACATTTTGTTGGTAAAAACCTGCTTGAGTGAAAAGAAGAGAATGGGTGAGTTAATGTTTGATTTAACATTTACATCTTTTCTTTCAGATCTCTACGTGGTCTCATCTCTCGGCCTCTCTAATACCCTCCAACCCTACATCCTTCTGAGATCTCTGTGCTCCCCGCTCAAGGTACCCTGACTTTAATTGCTACCCTATTGCCAGCCATGCATTCAAATATGGTCCTAATGCAGGCAAATGAGATTAGTGTAGATGGGCAAAAAGGTCAGCATGGACGTGGTGGGCTGAAGGGCCTGTTTCTTTGCTGTACGTCTCTATGACTCTAAATGCTTTTCCTAACCTCTGAAGTTCCCTCGCTGAACCTCCACCTCTACTTTTCCTTTCCCTTTGGGATGCTGCTTAAAGACTACCTCTTCGACCACACTTTTGGTCAGATGTCCAAAACTGAGGTAATGTCCGAAAACTCTGGAAACACTCAGCGGGTCAGGCAGTATCTGCGGCGAGAGAAAGGAAGTCAGTGTTCTGATGACGCCCAACCTGTTGAGAGCTCCAGCATCTTTTGTTTTCACTTCAGGTTCCCAGCATCTGCTGGAAACCTTTATAAAGTTGGGGATCAGTTTCATTTGATATATACCCTGGGACTTTTACTAAGTTAAAGCCACTGTAACTATGTCATGTTGGTATAATACAGACTTTGCCTTTTTGCTTGCCAGTGCTAAACAGAACTTTGAGGCAGAGTATAACATCCTGCCATTACAATATACCACATAGAACATAGAACAGTACAACACAGTACGGGCCCTTCGGCCCACAATGTTGTGCTGACCTATAAAAACACCTACTCTTTGATCAGTCTAACCTTTCCCTCCAACACAGCCCATAACCCTCCACTTTTCTTACATCCATGTGCCGATCTAAGGGTCTTTGAAATGTCCCTGTTGTATCAGCCACTACCACCACCTCTGGCAGTGCGTTCCAGGCACCCACCACTCTCTGTGTAAAAAACCTACCTCTGACATCTCCCCTAAACTTCCTCCTCTAGCCTTAAACTGATGGCCTCTGGTATTAGACATTGTCACCCTGGGGAAAAGGTGCTGGCTGTCCATTCTATCTATGCCCCTCGTAATCTTATACACCCCTATCAAAAGTAGCCTCTCATCCTGCGTCATTCCAAGGAAAAAAGGCCTAGCTCGTTCAACCTTTTCTCATAAGACATGTTCTCCAATCCAGGCAGCATCCTGGTAAACCTCCCCTGCACCGTCTCAAAAGCTTCCACATCCTTCCTGTAATGAGATGACCAGAACTGAACACAATACTCTAAGTGTGTCTAACCAGAGTTTTATAGAGCTGTAACATTACCTCACAGCTATTGAACTCAATCCTCCAACTAATGAAGGCCAGCACACCATATGCCTTCTTAATCACCCTATCAACTTGCGCGGCAACTTTGAGAGATCAATGGACTTGGACCCCAAGATTCCTCTGTTCCTCCACACTGCTAAGAATCCTGCCATTAACCTTGTATTCCACCTTCAAGATCATTCTTCCAAGGTGTATCACTCCACACTTTTTGGGATTGAACTCCATCTGCCACTTCTCCGCCCAACTCTGCATCATGTCTATATCCTGTTGTAATCTATGACAATCTTCTATACCATCCACAACATCTCCAACCTTTATGTCATCTGCAAACTTACTAACCCATCCCTCCACTTCCTCATCCAAGTCATTTATAAAGGTCACAAAGAGCATGGATCCCAGAACAGATCCCTGTGGAACACCACTAGTCACCAACCTCCAGGCAGAATACTCTCCATCTACTACCACCCTCTGCCTTCTGTGGGCAAGCCAGTTCTGAATCCATGCAACCAAGTCTCCATGGATCCCATGTCTCATGACTTTCTGAATGAGCCTACCATGGGGAACCTTGTCAAATGCCTTACTGAAGTCCATGTACACCACATCCACCACTCTACCTTCATCAATTGTTTTGTCACCTCCTCAAAAAACTCAGTTAGCCTGTCTGTCACAAAGCCATGCTGACTATCCCAAATAAGACTTTGCTTCTCCAAATGCTCGTAGATCCTATCCCTAAGAATCCTCTTCAATAGCTTGCCCACCACTGAGGTAAGACTCACTGGTCTATAATTCCCAGGATTATCCCTGTTACCTTTCATGAACAATGGAACAACATTTGCTATCCTCCAATCCTCTGGTACCACTCCTGTGGCCAGGGAGGACGCAAAGATCATCATCAATGCCTTAGCAATCTCTTCCCTCACATCTAGACCTTCCAAATGAGAATTAATTTCCAGGCTCTGATGCCTTCTTATAATCAAAGAATGTCCAATATTCATGAATATCTCTGCAGGAAGCAACACAGAATCTCCAAGAGTGTGTCACTCAAAGTGGGATCATATCCTGATTTTGTTTTTGTCTGCAGCACTCTACGGAGACATGTTGGGCTAGTTCTCCTTCCTCTGGAGACACAAGAGACTGCAGATGCCAGAATATGAATCAAAAAACAACCTGCTGGAGGAATGTGATGGGTCAGGCGGCAGGGATGGTTGATGGTTCGGTTCGTGACCCTGCATCAGGATTCTGTTGGCTTGGCAGCGAACTGGGATTTGCTTTGTCACCCCCACTGCCAATCACCTTTAAGCATAGTGAATTCGCCCTAATTCAGAAGTAGAAGAACCATGGAACCCCAGTGCAGTGTTGCTGCATCTGAAATCTGACAGGTGATTATCGAGCAGGCACCAAACAGGCCCTGTGGGAAATGTGAAGTCCTTCAGCCAATGCTCCCACATTAGTGAACCCTGGATGCCATCCAACTCCTGTTGCCATCATCATTTGTACCAGGAGAACTCCATGCTCCATCAGAGGCAGCCAGACAACTCCACTTAAAGAGCCTTGTCTTTTATTATTGAGAGCGTGGCTACGGGGCAGAGCAGAATGAAGGTGGATGGGTGTAGGGATGGGAGCCGTAAGAGCGGCCGGATGTTATGATGGATACGACAAGAAATTCTGCAGATGCTGGAATCTGGAGCAACACACAAAAAGTGCTGGAGGGACTCAGCAGGTCGGGCAGCATCCATGGAGGGAAATAAACAGTGGACGGTTTGGGTTGAGACCCTTCATTAGGACTAGAAAGGAAGCGGGCAGAAGCCAGAATGAGAAGGTGGGGGGAGGGGGACGAGTACACGCAGGCAGGGGATAGGTGAGTTCAGGTGAGGGGCGAGTCCAGGTGAGGGGGGAAGGTAGATGGATGGGGGAGCTTTTAGTTGAAATATGGCTGTGAAGGGGACTCCTGCTTAATAGAACAATGGTTCCAACAGCAGGACCGACGTTACGGAAGGATATGGCAGAGGCACAGAGTGTAAAATACAGCTATCAACAAACTGAAACATTGGGCAAGAAAATGTTCAGTGACCTTACCAGTCTGCTCAAGGCAAGTGAAAGTTTTGTTTCCCTTGGAATCCTCCAATCCACTCAGTTTTTTTAAACTAAATTTTTTGTCAGATAGCTGTTGAAAACATTCAGAAGCCATCTGCAGCACAGTAAAAGACCATTTGATTGCACGGGTCACTGAGCATCCTCAACTACTCTTCACCTAATCTCACTGACACTAGATCAGCAGCTCAGCTCCAAACCAATGGAAATACTCCTATTCCCTGTCTTAAAGGAGGTTAAAAGGTTGACTCTAGCTGCAAACCTGGTAAGGGTGTTATGTGTGCAGATGTAACGATGACCAAAGGCCTTCCAGGGGGTATAAAACTGATGTGGGCAGATTGTAAAAGTCTCCTGTATGTAAAGCTGAACATGTGACCAGCCTTTCTTCTTGTAAGTGCTCCTCTCCACCATTCACACTGCCGTGCCATTTGCTGTGAGGGAGCATCAGAGGTGTAGTTGTACTAAAGTATTAGCCAGCCTCCTGCATTTACTCTTGGGAGGTTGAGCCAGGACTGGGAGTGGATGCAGAAAGATGGTTCTAATCCAGGATAATGAGATGATGAGATGAGATATATCTTTATTAGTCACATGTACATCGAAACTCAGTGAAATGCATCTTTTTGCATAGAGTGTTCTGGGGGCAGCCCGCAAGTGTCGCCACGCTTCCGGCGCCAACATAGTATGCCCACAATTTACTAACCCGTACGTCTTTGGAATGTGGGAGGAAACCGGAGCACCCGGAGGAAACCCACGCAGACATGGGGAGAACGTACAAACTCCCTACAGACAGTGGCCGGAATTGATCCCGGGTCACTGGCACTGTAAAGTGTTATGCTAACCGCTACACTACCATGCCTGCCTATTTTGTTTCAGGTTAGGGAGGAGCAATATTGCGTCAAGACCACATCCCTTCAGTTGATTATTTTTAGCATCCAAACAATCTCTGGCAGCCAGAAGAAAGGAAATGTAGTTTGTTGCTTGTATTAATAGTAGTGAGGTGCCTGGTCAAGGGTTAAACACTGGGATTACCTTCAGGAAAGGTAGTTGAGAATTGACTGGGGTATAAATAATCTGACACCACTACTGTCCCAATCAATGCTTATGTACATCTCAAGTATAGAATGTGTAGCAATATCTGGGGAACTCCAATGACATAGTGAATAAGTGAAGGAAACAATGAATGAACAAGTCCTCGAAAATTGTTAAAATTATACAGGAAGAACTGAATCACAGTTTACCTCTTATGCTGAAGATTTTATATGAGGTCCCCCTTTCACAAGAACACAAGATTATAGGAGCGGGAGTAGGCCACTCGGCTCCTCAAGCCTGCTCCGCCATTCAATATGATCATGGCTGATCTACCCCAGCCCTCAACTCCTCCTCTGTGTTAGTTCTCCATTGCCCTCAATCCCCCAGATCTTTTGAAAATCTATCTACCGCCGCTTTAAATGCTCCCAGCGACCTGGCCTCCACAACCCTCTGGGTCAGAGAATTCCAGAGATCCGCCAGCCTTTCCTTCAGCATCTCCTACGCCCATGACCCCTACCACCTAGATGGACAAGAACAACATCGCATGGGAAGACCACCAATTGCGGGTTGCCTTCAAGTTTCACATCACGCTGATTTGGAAATATATGCCATTCCCTCATTTCCACAGGGTCTAAAGGGGGTCATTGCCCTGGAACCCCCTCCCCAGTAGATCTGTGGGAGTGCCTTCACCTGATGGATTGCAATGGTTCAAGAAGGTAGCTCACAACCATCTTCTTTAGGACAATTGGGGATTGGCTATGAATCATCCTGGTATTGTCTGCCCACAGGACTCTCAGTGTTGTACATTGCTGAGGTATTTCCTCCATTAAAAGATCATAGCCTTTTAGATAAGTAGTTCAATCAGTAACTCCTCAGGGGGTTTATACTAATTATACTAATTGCATTCCTCACAGGTTTAGTACATAACCACAAGTAGTATAAACCCCCTGGGGAGGTATTAATCACACTGTCCAGCATTCTGGCCTGGCCAAACTTCGAATCCTGCACCAGATTCTGAGTGATGGGACACAAGGGGAACCTTTAGAAACAAGACTTCTCTTCATGGACTGCTCTTCATCATCATTGTTCTTGAGTTGAGGGAAAGTTAGAGAAACTTGGGTTGGGGAGAGGGTATCCGACAGGCCGCTAAGCATGTAGGAGCTTGTAAGGTGTTAAAGATGGCTGAGAACATTAAAGGTAAATTCTGGTGGATGTATTATATTTAAAAAGAAGTGCATTTAGATAACGATCTTTACAATCTTTTCCAGAAATCACAAGTGTTTTGGTGGTGAAGCTGGTGAGGCTGGTGAAGTAGTTGGGAAGTGTAGTCACTGTAATAATGTAGAAAATGCAGCAGCCAACTAACACAGTAGTAAATAGAGAGAGCAGGACCACACATCATGGGTTCAAACCAGCAGGGAATAATTTTAGGACTGGCAGAAGAAATTTGTCTTTGTGTGAATAAAAATTGATGAGTAGAAAAAAGCAAAATTCCTGGAATTGCTGAAGAAGTGATTGGGCTTTATTGTTCTTTTCCCAAGGCGGAAGAAACATTGGGTTAAGTAAATGCCTTTGCCTGCAATTGTACTACAATTTCTGAGTTGTACAAACAGTCAATTGTATAGCTTCAGCCTCAGAAATATTTACAAATAGTAACAGCTGGTAAGTTTCCAGACGGTTTTGGAAAGTAGGAATAAATTTCAAACAAATTTAATGTGGACTTTCGTTCTGGATGCAGCAAAATGTGAAAGGAAATGGGTTTCTCTACTGTTGTCATGGCTGCAACACAAGGAGTTGTTTGATTGTCTACTTTATGTTGGGCAGCATTTGTTAGAATGAGCTAACAGATTCAACAGTGAACCCTTTCGTTGTGTTGCTGATCTCGTTTCAGCTGTCTGGAAGGAAACAGAAGGAAGTCTATTGAGTTTGAAACAACTCGGACGCTACAGCAACCTGAAATCCTGGTCCCTTCATAAATTCTGTAGCACCAAGACTCTTCAAGTGTAATCTAATGACTGACACCTTAACTCAACTAGATCTCTTTAAACGTTCATACACAAACTGACACAAAACTGGTGATTACTGAAGAAAAACTCTTCGTCGTTACATTGTTATGTCAGGGATACTTCCTGAAGGGTCACATTCTGGGTAATAAGGCAATCTGATCCAAAATGTTTCCTCCTTTCCTCCCAGCACAGTACCTCAAAGCTGGTGAGTCCTGAACACTACCAGAGAAATGCATTGAGTGGAAGAGGGCATTGAGTTTGAGTGGACTTGTTTTGTGACGTTAAGCAGCAGCAGGCAAAACAATCGGAGAGGTTAGAAGTGTCACATGATTTCATAGAAAGATCGGATTATTATTTATACATGACTTCATGGAAAGATCAGATTATTATTATTACACGACCTCAGGATATCCTAAAATGCAATACGCTAATGAGTGCTGTCATTGTTGTGGTGTAGGAGGCACATTTGTCAGATTTTCACACAAGATCGCTCTTAAAACAAAGCAGATAATCAGTTTTTAGTGCTGGTTGAGGGAGGTTGGCAGAGCTCTTGAAAAAGTGCCAGAGGAGCACTTATATCCAGCTGAAAGGGAGAACAAAGCTTAAGTTTTGCTTCATCTGAAATATATCCCCTCTGACAATGGTCCCCTCCTGACAATATCCTCTCCTTGGTCCTGCACAGGAGTATCAGCCTAGATGATGCTGTTAAGCCTTTCATGCTGTGCATTTAGGCATGGGAGAGTGTGGTTTTACATCAGTCAGGATGCACACAAACTGCAACTCGCAAGACACTGGGATAGCAACACTATTGAGGGATAAGTGCATGACCAGTGTTGCTAACCCATATCATTCAAACTAGTTAGTTTTGTCTTTTTGTATTGAAGAGAAGGATTATTCAATGTAAATCAAATCTCCTCCCATGTAAGCCCATAAAAAGAATATCTGAAGAATAAGCGCTTCCATTCATCTGTACAATTTCATCATTTTGGCAAAAGGCATAAATTTTATATCCATCAAATTATGTGCTTCAGTGTGTTCTGTAATATTGCTCTTTATACACTGGCATAATCAAACAGATGCAGAACAGAAGGAGGCTATTCAGCCCATTGTTTCTGTGCTGGTTCCTCAGAGGATCTATTCACATAGTTACGCCCTCCTGTTCTTTCTCCATAACCCTGCAAATATTTCCTTCTGAAGAATATGTCCAACTGTTTTTTGAAGGTTGATGTTAAATCGGCTTCCATCGCAGAGTTTCACACATCACAACTCTTGGACGTTGGAACTTGGAGGGAGTGCCTCCATCTCACACACTAGTGTGCTTACACTGACAGACTCAGCAGAGCTCTGGAACCTGCACAATGCAAATCGCTGTCTTTGTTTCTGCTGTGGGTTCATTCCAAACCCTATTAGAAGTTGTGTTGAATTCTGCCACTCAGTCCCTGCCCACCCACCCCCACAACACACCCAAACCACCAGGAGGAGAACAACAATAGCTTAATTAAGAAAAAAGTGTAGCATATAACTAAATAATTCTGCTGATGCACTAAACCTTTCTTTCTGTTAAACAACTGATCCACTGTGTATATCCTGACTTTTTTTTTGTTAGTTTTTTTAAGCCATTGCAGATTTTTGTGTGTGTAAATAAATTAACTTTGAGCTTCGGGAGATCACTGATGCACTGTCAGAAACTTTCTCTGCCACCATCCAAACTTCAACAAGACTGTTACTAAAAGTGAAGCAGTGTTGTCACTGTGAAAACACTTTTGTCTTTGAATTTAGTCCACAGCAAGAGAATTGCAATGCCTAGATGATGGAATCTGAAGAGACAGAAAGAACTCAAACACATTGCAGGCACAGAGATTTTCTCATTGAATCTTAGAGGCACTACAGAAGGAAGTTATTCAATAGAAAATGCCTGTGCTGGTACTTTGAAACAAATGACTCACTTGCTCCACCCTCTTGCCCTTTCCCCACAGCCCTGCAAATGTTTTCTTTTCAAATATTTATCCAATTCCTCCACTTTAGCAGACAGTATCTAAAAACTGATGGAATAAAATCAATTCTAAAAATACTTCTTGAATTATTTATTCCACCTCTTCCATCACGGAATATAATGTTAAAACTATTTCTCAGTCAGCAATAATGTTTAACAGCCTTCAGTCTTAATCTGACACAAATTATACTGATGCATCTCAGTTTCACTCCACACAAGCTCCTTACCTTGGTGAGATTCCAGCTAACTTTCAGCAAGAGTTGACTGCGAGTTTTGCCGCCTAATGATGTTGCTTTTATCCTCTCTGATTTGGGAGTTGGAAACTGTCGAAATCACTGCAGTCCCTATGCGGACAGATTTGACCAATCGGTGGCGGAGACTCAACACATCCCTCAGATCAGTTACACCAGTAGCAACTTAATGAAGCTTAAATGATGCAGCAATTTCTTTTTAAAGGTCCCAGTACCGAGTTGGATGATGTTAGAGAGCAGCAGCTATAGTCAGAAGGAATAGTGTAGAAGCCATCAATACAGACAAGATCAAACTTCAACCTATTTTCACATATAACCTACAAACAGTAGGTTTGAAATTACCAGGGCAGCTGGATAATAAACAGCCCTGTCTATGAAGGGAACAGGTTACTGGCTCACAGTGGGAGGCCACTTAAGAGATTTGGCTTGGAAACCCACATGACCATGAGACATCCTCATATGCATTGGCCAAATGTCGGACAGTAGGGATGTGTTAATTGGAGCTCATGGAACCAGGCATCAGACACCTTGAGTTAAGATACTTTGCACCATTGTGACATAGATCGAGGGAGGCTCCAGTCTGGCTGTTCTGCCACTTATTACATCCAATGTAGTCATAGTCATAGTTGTTCTGTCGATCAATGCTTGGGCTGTTTGTGTATCTAGAGGGTATATCGTGGTAGAAGAAGGATGACTTATGTGTGCTCAGAAGCTTTTAGAACATCAATGTGAATGACTTTGATTCAACAAAGGTGCTTGAAGGTTCAGATCTGGTCTTGAGTGTATGAGATCCCATTGGATGGAATCATTTGTTCACACTGAATGCTTTGTTACCCTTGATCACCTGCTGTTATTTTTGTCCCTATAGAGTATACAAGGTCAACATACCTTAAGTTCAGGAGATTCTCACACCAGGTCTCCCTGTGTGTCTGCTTGCACTGTTATATCTACAGCTCCTATCTCTGTACGGCTTGAACAAGGCACCTTTCCAAAGCTACGAGGAACTGCATTGTCCCTCATAAATATCACACTGTGGGTTTAGTTATACATCTGAAATCATTATACTATTGGTGATTTGCTACATGATTGCTGTAATCTTATGACTCACATACAGGGCAAACCTCAGAGTAATACCTGCTCACTGCTTTCCCTTTCATTTCCGAAAAAGAATTTTATGTTGGGAAACTACTCAAATAGTTGGAAGAGTTCCGGTTAGATGGGTGGAGCAATGGCACAGCATATAACACTACTCCCTCATAGTTCCAGCAGCCTGGTTTAATCCTGACCCTGGGCAATGCCTGTGTGGAGTCTGCATGTTCTTCCTGTGGCCATGTGGGTTTCCCCTGGGTGCTGCTCTTTCCTCCCATGCCCCAAAGACATGAGAGTTGATAGGTGAATTGGCCACTGTAAGTTACCCCGAATCTAGTGGGTTAAAGGACATTCGGAAAGGAGTTGATGGGTATGCGAAAGAGAATTGTTTACAGGGAAATAAGTGGGGAATTGGGATTGATCTTATGGCCGGCATAGACTTGATGGGCTGAAAGGTTTCCTTTTATATCGTGAGAAATGATACGCTGATATTGTGTCCAGAATGAACACTCGGACCTTAATGAATCCAAGGCCTGTGAGTGACTTGCTCTGGCCACAGCAGGAAAGAACAGTTTTATGTGATGAGTGACATGCTAACCTTAACCCGAAGAGCTCTTTAAGCTTATGAAGGATTTTGGCAGTGTGGATGCAGAGATCTTCCCAGGCTCAAGGACAGCTTCTGCCCCACTGTTATAAGACTATTGGACAGAGCTCTTGTACGATAAGACTCTTGACCTCACAATCTACCTTGTCGTGTCGTTACACCTTATTGTCTACCTGCACTTTCTCTGTAACTGTAACACTATATTTTGCATTCTGTTATTGTTTTTCCCTTGTACTACCTCGGATGTACTGATGTTGTGAGATGATCTGTATGGATGGCATGCCAAACAAAGTTTTTGGCTGTACCTCGGTTCATGTGACAATAATAAACCAATTACCAAAAGCGGGACAACCACAGCTTAGAGGTCACCAAGAAATCTAGTATAGAATTGAGAAGAAAATGTGTTCCCCAAAGAGCAGCATGGATGTGGCCTAGCTGTCACAGGGAGTGGTTGAAGAGAATGGATGCATTTAAAGGGAGGCTGGACCAGCACATGGGGGAGAAGGGACTGGATGGATTTTGATTGAAGAGGCTCAAGTGGAACAGAAATGTGGACTGGTTGGGGCAAAAGGCCTGTTCTTCATGAACTCTGGTCTTTGGATTGTGAGGTTTGGAGCTCCGGGCCTTTGGTTTTAATTAGCATCATGGTAGTGTCAGAGTGTGGAGTGCCAGGTTTGATTTGTCAGAAATAGAATGCCCCAGCACCTTCTGAGTCAACCATGACTGGGCTGAAAGTGTCCCCGAGTAACACATCCTGCTGTGATCAGTCCCGGGTGACCAAATGCATTGGTGGCAGTCTGTCAGGTTGATGGAAGTCTCAGGTTGAGTTTTTCAGACGACTCAAATCATGCATAAAAAAAATTCAAAATTCAATTGCATCACATTCAAGAGTTCACTGCAATGAGAGCAAATTTCTAGGGTAGAATATTCAAAAGTTTAAGATACATTTTCAATATATTCTGGGTTAATTTTCAGCAAACGGTCTGAAGAAATGGGCTTAGTCAAGATCAATCTTTCCGTTATCTGGTGAGTCTTCTGGGTGCAGTCTCAAACAGAGTGTCTGTGAGATGGAATTGGGGCAAACAGTGACCACCACAGTCATGAATACATAACACAGAGTAAGTTTGGCTGGATGAGGGATTGAATATTAAGTAATACGATGTATTAGACATCAGTGTAATTTCTGCACAAGAATGTCTCTTCCTTTTGTGGAGACACACATCTCGGTTAATTGAAGTAAATGGAGTACAAAGTACAGAGATCATTCCATGTAATTTTAACAATCTTGGATAGATATATTACATTATTATGTCAGAACATCTCAAAGTGCTTCAGATAGTGAGGTATTTTTTCACAACAATGCAGCTAATGCATAGGTATAGCCACAAATTAGCAACAAAAAGGATTTTGATTTGATGCAAACCTTTTATAGTTATTGGAACATACATTATGCACGAAGATGCATGAATAATAAAATAATCAAAAAATAGTTAAGGAATTGTAATGTAATAAAAGAAAGCATTCTGCTTCCCAGTAGGGCAGTCCCATTTCCCTTAGCTGTGCAAATTATTCTCGCTCATGCTGACCCATTTTCTTTTGAAAGGAAAACTAATGAAAGTGCAGATGCTGTAATCTGAAACAAAAAAAACAGAAATGCTGGAAGAACTCAGCCAGTCCAGCAGCATCTGTGGAAAGGGAAACCAGTCAACATTTCGGGTTGGTGACCCCGCCTCAGAACTGGGGGGGCAGGGGAGGAAAAAGAGTGGAGAGGCTACAGTTTTCAGAGAGCTGGAGGAGGAGTGAGGTGCAAGACAGAAGACTGTGTGGAGACAGATCAGATGATAAAGAACACGAGTACTGACCGTTGGTGAGGCATTTTAAGAAAGGGCTAAAAGCATGATACTGGGGAAACACAGAGAGAAGCAGACTAGCTTGTTCTGGAGGGGGAGAAACATCCTCTCCACTGCCAATCTCAGTTGTTCTGTCAGAATTTTGTGTGTGAAGATAGGGTTGAAGATCGTTGTTGTCACTATGGCAATATGGGAAATAAAGCAACCAATTTACATACAGCAAGGTTCTACAGGAGCAATGAGATCAATATCAGGTAAATGCATTTTAGCTCTGATTGATGAGAAATAAACATTAGCCACTACACATGGTAGAACGTCCCTTTCTTCAAACAGAGTTGTGCATTGGTCTGCATCCATAAGAGAGGGCAGATAGTACCTCTGTTTAGCATCTAGTCTGAAACGTAGCACCACAGAAAGTGCAGAGCTTCCTTGGCACACTACTAGGAATGTCCTTAGGGACCTTGTGCAACCCCTGAAGTAGAATTTGAACCCACAATCCATGGACTCACTACATAAAGAGCAAATATTAAAGCAGGACTGGTTATTATTTTCCTTTCCCCTCCCCACTTTGGAAAATTACCACAAAATTGAAGTCACATTATCTAAAACTGCTTACCAACCTGCTTATTTGGGGATACATGCTGAGGTGGACAATGATAGACTCAGCAAACAGAAAATGCTCTCCTGCACATCCTGCAAAGTAATGGGGCTTTCCTGGAAATTCTACTGGGCAAATTACTATGTTTTATTTACAAACACAGAGCCTAATGATTAAACTGTGGCAAAGCTGTAATTTGTGCAACATTGTGTGGATTAAAATGCTTCCTACTTTCTTCCAGTGTGGCTGTCTGTCTCAGTGGAAAGGTATTCATTCTAGGAGACAGTTCCCCTTTAACATTCCCCTATGTCAGGCTCTGAATTGATCAGATACAGCACAGTTGGTGCATTGTATTGTACCAACAACATGCCCAACACCAGGCTCGGCAAACAGACCTTCCTTACACCAGTTCGCCAATATTGCTTTCTTTGATCCAGTTTCTTATTAACACGTTACGTCTCCGATTAATGCCCAGTCTTGGGCCAGCCTGGCATTGCGATCTCATCCTTTACAAAGTGCAGGAGCCTGACTAAAGTCAAAAGACTTCAAAGATTTTAAGATGCACCATTCTTTCATTTCATCCTTGAACTGTCTGGATTGAAGCTCCAACTGTGGGACCGATGTTCTTGTTTCCCGTCCCTTGGTTAACAGGATGCCTTCATTCTATGGCTTGTTATCAAGAGATGAATGCTCTCTGGAGTAGAAGCCTGGCACCGTAGGAGGATGCACTGAAAACAATAACTCACTAACACCCAAATTAAAGCTGAGTTTTGCTGCTCAGTCATGCAAGACAAAAATAAACATTAAGGCAAACTTGACAGTTAAAGGCCGTCAGAACAAATACCAGCATCTAAAACAAGCAGTCACTGTCTATTGTACTTCTTCCTCATCTGTTTTCCTTCCACATAGAGGAGCTGGTTGGAGTTTTTGTGTTGCAATGGGTATTCAATCCATTAATTTCCTTTATAGTGCATGAACAATACAGTATGAACAATACAGTCCGCCAAGGTGAAGAAAAGAAAATTTTAACAAATAAACAACATATTTTACAACTTCAGATTGTCCCAGCACTTAGTGTCATTACTATAGCAATACAGAAAATATGACTGCTGCTTTCTGTGTTCCAAACACCCCAAAATGGCAGCATAGTAAATGACCAGACTTTTTTTGTCTTTTTCATTGATGGTGTTTGAAGGATTAGCACTGACCAGGAGGCCAAGAGGAAATTTCCTACTCTTCTTCATCATAGTCACAGAGACATACAGTGTGGAAACAGACTCGACTCATTGGTATTGGTTTATTATTGTCACTTGTACCGAGGTACAGTTAAAAACCTGTCTTGCATACCGATCGGACAGGTCAATTCATTACACAGTGCAGTTGCATTAAGTTAGTACAGAGTGCATTGATGTAGTACAGGTAAAAACAGTAACAGTATAGAGTAAACTGTCACAGCTACAGAGGAGGTGCAGTGCAATAAGGTGTAAGGTCACAACAAGGTAGATCGTGAGGTCAAGAGTCCATCTCATCGTCATCAAGTCCATCCACCAAACACACATTGAGTCCTGTATCACTGCAGCTCTCCTCATCTTTCCCTCCCCTCCTGTGCAGCTGAGCCAACGGTGGTGTTACAAGCTTGGCTGCTGCTGCCTTCCCCTGAGAGGCTGCCCCCCAGCAGTATCCAACACAGTTTGAGAGGGGGATGGTCACAGGATACTCCTGCACTCCCTGCCTATGCCTACTGCTCTTCCACTGCTTTCCCACCTATTCAGCCATTGCTTGTGGCGTGACCAGCTCGCTAACTGTGTAATCCATGATGTCTTCATCATCACAGATGTTCCACAGTGAATTCGTCCACCACTCCAGCTGTGTAATGTGGTTAGTCAGGAGCTGCACCTGGACACACTTCCTGCTTATGTGGTCACCAGGGACATGGGAAATCTTCCTGATCTCCCACATATTGCAGGAGGAGCATTTCCTGGGACTGAGTTCTCCTGCCATACCCTTGCTCTCAGCACATAGTTATCCCCTTTAGTTTAGAGCATTGGTTATACGAGGGACGTCTTCTACTTTAACACCAGCTACTGCAATCTAAAGCTCCTGAAAGAGTGAAAGAAAGGTATACAAATGCCCATCTGATTAATACTCTCCAATATCTGCCTCCATTGCTGCACGTACTTTTACTTTTGTGAATGAATATAGTAAAGAAAGATAGAAATACACACCTGATGTTCCCCACCATTCACTCTCCCTACCGGTCACTTTCTTAACCGATCACGATTCACTCTAAGCACCAATCACCTTCTTCACCAATTACTCTCTCCACCAATCACCTTCTTCACCAATCACTCTCCCCACCGAACACCTTCTTGGTATTGGTATTGGTATTGGTTTATTATTGTCACTTGTACCGAGGTACAGTGAAAAACTTGTCTTACAAACCGATCTTACAAGTCAATTCATCACACAGTGCAGTTACATCAAGTTAGTACAGAGTGCATTGACGTAGTACAGGTAAAAACTGTAACAGTACAGAGTAAAGTGTCACAGCTACAGAGAAAGTGCAGTGCAATAAGGTGCAAGGTAACAACATAGATCGTGAGGTCATAGATCATAGTCCATCTCATTGTATAAGGGAACTGTTCAAAAGTCTTATCACTGTGGGGTAGAAGCTGTCCTTAAGTCTGGTGGTACGTGCCCTCAGGCTCCTGTATCTTCTACCTGATGGTGTGAATCTTTCCTGCACCCTCTCTAGCTTAATCACATTCTTCCTAAAGTATGGAGACCAGAACTGCACACAGTATTCCAGACTGCAGTCTCACCAACGTCTTGCACAGCTGTAATATGATGTCCCATCTCTTGTACTCATGTTCTTGTCTGATGAAGGCAACTGTGTCATGTGCCTTCTTCACCACCCTGTTGACCTGTGTTTCCACTTTCAGGGAACTATGTACTTGTACCCTACGTCTCTCTGCTCTACAACAGTCCTCAGGACCCTGTCATTTACTGTTCATGCATAACTTCCCAAAATGTTAAACTTCACTTTAACTTTAATAACTTCAGGCACGGTAGTGTAGCAGTTAGCCTAACACTATTACAGTTCCAGCGACCCGGGTTCAATTCCCGCCGCTGTCTGTAAGGAGTTTGTACGTTCTCCCCGTGTCTGCGTGGGTTTCCTCTGGGTGCTCCGGTTTCCTCCCACATTCCAAAGACGTACCGGTTAGGAAGTTGTGGGCATGCTATGTTGGCGCCAGAAGCGTGGCGACACTTGCTGGCTGCCTCCAGAACACTCAACGCAAAGATGCGTTTCACTGTGTGTTTCTATGTACATGTGACTAATAAAGAAATCTTATCTTATCTTATCATTTTGGGAATTTAAATATTAGTCACCTGTCCCCCTGCCTGTGTTTTCACTGCCCTGTTGGAGCGGCACTGGAATACCAGCTGTGGATCCTCTCTGAGCAGATACTGCCCACCTGAGCTACCAGGCAGTAGGTGTCAGACTGGTGATGGGAGGATCTGGCTCTGGCTCCTGTCAGCTGCCTGCCCTGCCAGCCCTCTCATGTGGCAGAGAGTTGGTGTGCAGACTGTTCCATGACTAATGAGAAACTGAGAGAACTGGAACCATTGATGCCTTGTAGATGCTGTCAAAGTACAATCGATGCCTGATCCTTCCTCCCTCCTTCCCAGCACGCTGTTCATTCAATGTTTGATATTGTCTCCACTGTCTGATTTCTTTCTATAAAGCAATCCTTTATTGTCAGCAGAAAGAAGAGACTTTCATCCATTCTGTCTGCGCTCAGTCCGCTGCCCAGATTTTTAACTAAAGTGTCACAATCCAAGCTTTGAGCATCCCAAATCGTTTTATAGCACAGCTCTTGTGCGACCTTCTGTTGTCAAACCGTGAATGGGCAACAGCAATAACGTAACATAACCTGTCTGAGGTAAAAGATCTGCTTGGAGGGACATGGTGGGAGAATCCAGCAGAGGAATTCTACTGGGATATTCCCTACTGGGAGTTGACATTGTGTCAGCTGCAACAGAAGGCGTGGATGGACCGTCCACACCTAATGAGCTGCTCCTCTTCTCAGGCAGTACCTCAGGGTCCAGGATAATGAGCTACCCTCCACTTCCCAGGAGTGCAAGATTCCTGTGTATGAGTTGTTTTAATGCAGAGTGGCTGCTGCTCACCGGCAAACTGACAGAGTGAGGTCTTGGTTCAATGGCATTGAGGTCCAAGAGGATTGGAGTTGGGGTGCAAGTCCATAGCTCCCTGAAAGTGGCAACACAGGTGGATAGGGTGGCAAAGAAGGTGTGCGGCATGCTTGCCTTCCTCAGTCGGGGCACTGAGTATAAAAGTCGGGAAGTCATACTGCAGCTGTATAAAACTTTAGGTGGGCCACCTTCGGAGTATTGCGTGCAGTTCTGCTCGCCGCACTAGAGGAAGGATGTGGAGGCTTTGGAGAGGGTGCAGAATAGGTTCACCGGGATGCTGCTTAGATTAGAGAGTATTAGCTATAAGGAGCTGCTGGACAAACTTGGATTGTTTTCTCTGGAGCATCGGAGGCTGAGGGGCGACCTGATAGAAGTTTATCAAATTATGAGAGACATAGATAGGGTTGATAGATGCTTTTTTTCCAGGGTGGAATAGTCAAATACTACAAAGCATAGGTTTAAGGTGAGAGGGGGAAAGTTTAAAGCAGATTTATGAGGAAGTATTTTACAGAGAATGATAGGTGCCTGGAACCCACTTCCAAGAAGAGCAGTAGAAGCAGAGACAAGAGCAATGTTTAAGTCAGGCACATAACAGGCAGGAAATGGAGGGATGTAGACCATGTGCAGGTAGGTGGGATCAGTTAGACTGGCATCACGGTCAGTTCAGACATGATGGGCCGAAGGGCCCGTACATGTGCTGTACTGTTCTACGTTCTATGAGATTTAGCATTCACACGCACACACACATGCACATACACACACACACACACACACACACATACAAACACACACAGACGTACACGCACAAGAACACACACAAACATATACACACACACACTCACAGGTAATCACATGTACACATACACAACAAATATGCACACGTGCACGCGCGCGCACACACACACACACACACACACACACACACACACACACACACACACACACACACACACACACACACACACACACACACACACACGTCCAGCCATGAGGTAACGGATTGTGATGGTGAACAGTTCTACTGCTGCTGATGCTCCACAGTCCTCATTGTTTTTCTCTTTTCCCCTCTGGAGAAAAGTCATGCCCCTGTTAAATTCCCCTTTCTCCAACAAAACTAAAGGCGAGGTGAGGTGAGGTGAGGAAGACTCCCTCTCTGCACCAACAGCACGGCTGTAGCTCTCAATGTCTGCCACTGGAGGTCACTGGAGAGGCCTCTGTAACTCCATGGTGCAGAGTTCAGGATCTTTCATCCACCTCTCTCTGCCTCAACGCTGCCAGTCACTCTGCTGGCTCCCTACATCAGTGCAGAGAGAAAGAGGTAGAGAGGTAATGATGCAACAGCTTGGATAAACAGATGATGGGCATGTAAGGGAGAATAGGTTACAGGGAAATATGTGGAGAAATGGGATCGATGGATTTGCTCTGGAAGCTGGCATGGATTCAATGGGCCAAATGGTCTCCTTCTATGTTGTTCGAGAATATAAATACGAGAATAAATAAGAGAAATTTTGCCCATAGCAATGTGGTTAACTATCTTAATGCTTTGAGATTCAAAACATTCAAACCATGAATAGTTATGCATCATCATACAGAGAAATGGGTCCACAAACTTGCACTTACATAGCACCTTTGACATGGGAAAAGGTCTCCAGCCATCTTTGAGGAAAGTTATTAAGCACAATTTGTCACTGACTGACATGAGGAAATATTAACCAGAGTGACCAGACACATGGTCAGAGAAATTTTAAAAGCAAGGAAGAGAAAAAATAGAGAGGTGGAGAGGTGTGGGGAGTGAGTGGGAAGATATCATTGAGATAGAGGATCATGGTTGCATTCAATGGTAGAATAGGTTCTAAGGGTTGAATGGCCTTCTCCCGCTCTGATTTTACCCTGTTTCTTTGTAGGGAAGGAATGGGGTTTATAGCCCTTGACCCCATTTATGTGACCTGAATTACAACAAGCTGGCAGCAGGATGGAAGGCACATACTGAAGTGAAGAGAAAGATGAAGTAGGCCACTGGTTTCTGAGGCCCCAATCTATCCCATCTGGTGCTAACAGACACAACCTTTGATTCTTGTAAATCAAGGCAGCAACCAAAAGGACCGATCCAATCTCAATGCAAAATGAAGTAACTGAAAGAGAAGGTCAGATGCCAGTTGAGCAGCAGGGTAACAAGACTGGAGGATGGAGGACTGAGGCTCCCACACTTGAAGTGCAGAGAAAGACAGAGTGCAAGGCAGAGGGGCGCAGGACCTGGAGGGTCAAGTGTGTCAGTACCAGAAATCATCTTCCCGACTGGATTTTGATTTTACTTCTTGATTTTCTGGGCTCTGGGTGACCACCGTTTATTGTCCACCCCTAATTGCCTTTAAGGAGATGGTGGTGAGCCGCCTTCTTGAAACACTGCAGTCCTTCTGATGAAGGTACTTCCCCAGTTCTGTTGGGGAGGGAGTACCAGGATGTGGATCCAGAAGTGATGAAGGAACAGTGATATGTTTCCAAAGGTGGATGGTGGATGACCTGGAGGGGAGCGTGTAGGTGGTGGTCTTCCCAGGCGGCGCTGCCCTTGTCCATCTTGGTGATAGAGGTGGTGGGTTTGGGAGGTGGCTGTCGGAGTAACCTGGACAAGGAACTGCAGTGAACTTTGCCAATGGTGCATACTGCGGCCACTGTGCACCAGTGGTGGAGGGAATGTGTGCTTAGGGTTAGGCCACACTTGGAGCACTGTGTCCAGTTCTGGTCGCCTCATTATAGGAAGGATGTGGAAGCATTGGAAAGGGTGCAGAGGAGGTTTACCAGGATGCTGCCTGGATTGGAGAGTATGCATTATGAGGAGAGACTAAGGGTGCTAGAGCTTTACTCTTTGGAGAGAAGGAGGATGAAAGGAGACTTGATAGAGGTATACAAAATATTAAGAGGAATAGATAGAGTAGACAGCCAGCGCCTCTTTCCCAGGGCACCAATGCTCAATACAAGAGGGCATGGCTTTAAAGTAATGGGTGGGAAGTTATCAGAGGGAGGTTTTTCACCCAGAGAGTGGTTGGTGCATGGAATGTGCTGCCTGGGGTGGTGGTGGAGGCTGATACATTGGTCAAGTTCAAGACATTGTTAGAGAAGCATATGGAGGAATTTAAAATAGGGGGATATGTGGGAGGAAGGGGTTAGATAGACTTAGGCGTGGTTTAAAGGTCGGCACAACATGGTGGGCCGAAGGGCCTGTATTGCGCTGTATGGTTTCTATGGTTTCTGTGGGTGGTGGATGGGGGCCAATTAAACAGGTTTCTTTGCCTGGATGGTGTTGAGCTCCTGAGTGTTGTTGGAGCTGATGCAAGTGGAGAGTGTTCCATCACACTGCTGACTTGTTCTTTGTAGATGGAGGAAAGCCCTGGGCTCAGGGGGTGAATCAATCACTTTCAACCTGCTCTTGTATCCACAGTGTTTGTGTGGTGCCCAGTGAGGTTTGTGGTCAGCGGTGATCTCCTAAACTTTGAATGTTAAGGTTAGATCTTCTCTTGTTGAAGATGCTCATTTCCTGACACTTTCCACAGAAACCAGCCTCCCCTCCATGGACTCTGTCTACACAGATACAGATACAGAAGATACAGGAGCCTGAGGGCACGTACCACCAGACTTAAGGACAGCTTCTACCCCACTGTGATAAGACTATTGAACAGTTCCCTTACAGGATGAGATGGATTATAACCTCACGGTCTACCTTGTTGTGACCTTGCACCTTACTGCACTGCACTTTCTCTGTAGCTGTGACACTTTACTCTGTACTATTATTGTTTTTACCTGTACTACCTCAATGCACTCTGTACTAACCCAATGTAACTGCACTGTGTAATGAATTGACCTGACGATCGGTATGCAAGACAAGTTTTTCACTGTACCTCGGTACAAGTGACAATAATAAACCAATACCAATACCAATACCTTGGTAAAGCAGCCAGCATAATCAAAGACCCCACCCAGCTGGGACATTCTCCCCTCTCTCCTCTCCCATCAGGCAGAAGATACTAAAGCCTCAAAGCATGTACCACCAGGCTCAAGAGCAGATTCTATCCCACTGTTATAAGACAATTGAATGGTTCCCAGTACGATAAGATGGACTCTTGACCTTGCAATCTACCTTGTTATGGCCTTGCATCTTATTGTCTGCCTGAATTGCACTTTCTCTGTAACTGTAACACCTTATTTTGCATTCTGCTATTGTTTTCCCTTGTACTACCTCAATGCACCATTGTAATGAAGTGATCTGTATGGATGGCACGCAAAACAAGGTACTTTGTTTCGCATGCCATCCATACAGATCATTTCATTACAACAGTGCATCAAATTTGTAAATTGCTAAATTAGTTTATTATTGTCACATGTACCTTGTGACAATAACCCAATGTCACCAGACTTTCTTAGGCCCCAGTGTAATGATGAAGACTCCTGGAGTTAGTCCCTCCTGTCTCACTATGCTGACACCTTTGGCAGCATGTACCTCAGAAAGCAGCTGGAACTTAGGCCGAAAGGTACGATTCCATGAGTAAGTTTGCAGACACCAAAATTGCTGCTATAGTGGACAGTGAAGAAGGTTATCTAAGGTTACAACAGGATATAGATCAAATGGGAAAGTGGGCAAAGGAGTGGCACAGGGAATTTAACTCTGGCAAATGAGAAGTGATGCATTTTGAGAAGTTAAACCAGGAAAACAAAGTGAATGGCAGGGCTCTGGGGAGTATTGTTGAACAGAGAGAACTAGGGATACAAGTACATATTTCCCTGAAATAGGAACACAGGTAGACAGGGTGATGAGAAGCTTTATGGCACACATGCCTTCATAGGCTGAGGCACTGAGTATAAGAATTGGGATGTACAAAATGTTGGTTAGGCTGCACTTGGAATATTGTGGGCAGTTCTGGTCACCATACTATAGGAAGGATTTGATTAAGTTAGAGAGGGTTCAGAAAATATTCACAAGGATGTTACCTGGATTGGAAGGTTTGAGTTATCAGGAGAGTTGGGTTGGCTGGGTCTGCTTTCCCTGCAGTGAAAGAGGCTTAAGAGGTGACATGATAGAGGTATATGAAATTATGAGAGGCATAGATAGGATAGACAAGCAGAGTCTATTTCCTATGGCAGGGGAGTCTAAAACCAGAAGGCAAAGGTTTAAGGTGAGAGGGAGGAGGTTTAAAGGGGATCTGAGGGGTAAATTTTTCACACAAAGTGTAGTTGATATCTGGAATGAGCTGCCAGAGGAGGTGGTGGAGGCAGGAATAGTGAGAAGCACCTGAATGTACTTGAAGGAGCAGGGAATAGAGGGATATGGAATTTATACAGACTAAACACATAGGCATGAAAATCTACCACCCTCCTTTCCCTTGTAAGGCCCAAACAAAGAAGGGATTGAATTACAATGCGCAAAAAAAGCGTGCCCTGTGCTGAATAAACTCGACCACTGAAAAAGAATAGAAGTGATTATTTTAATGTTTAAATGAATGCTTCTGAGGGTGTGAGAGGGGACTCATTCAGATGCACGCATTGTTCAAGTTCAAGTTTATTGTCATGGGCATACATACCCAGGTTATAAATGCCATGAAGATTAGCTTTTCACAGCAGCAGCAGCAGCACGGTACATCACAAACATGGCAAACATAAATTAACACAGTAGTGTATCAGTTAGCGTAACGTTATTACAGTGCCAGCAACCTGGGTTCAATTCCAGCCACTGTCTGTAAGGAGTTTGTACGTTCTCCCTGCGTCTGCGTGGGTTTCCTCCGGGTGCTCCGGTTTCCTCCCACGTTCCAAAGATGTAGGGGTTAGGAAGTTGTGGGCATGCTATGTTGGCAGCAGAAGTATGGCGACACTTGCGAGCTGCCCCCCAGCAACATTTTATGCAAAAAATGCACTTCACTGTGTGTTTTGATGTACATGTGACAATAAAGAAATCTTATCTTAACAGTAGAAATAAGCGGGTAGATTATTATCTAGAAGGAGAGAAGATTGATAGTGCGGTAGTACAAAGGGACTTGGGGGTACTTATACAAGATACCTTAAAAGTTAACCACCAGGTTGGATCGGTGGTTAAGAAAGCGAATGCTATGTTGGCATTCATCTCGAGAGGTATAGTGTATAAAAGTAAGGAAGTGTTGATGAGGCTCTACGGGGCGCTAGTGAGGCCTCATTTGGAATACTGTGCGCAGTTTTGGGCCCCGCATCTTAGGAAGGATGTGCTGACGTTGGAGAGGGTTCAGAGGAGATTTACGAGAATGATTCCAGGAATGAAAGGGCTTAAGTACGATGAGCGTTTGTCGGCTCTTGGACTGTACTCGCTGGAGTACAGAAGGATGAGAGGGGACCTCGTAGCGACATTTAAAATGTTGACAGGTAAGGATAGAGTAGATGTGGCTAGGCTGTTTCCCTTGGTGGGCGTGTCCAGGACCAGAGGGCACAATCTTAGAATTAGAGGGTACAGTTTCAAGACAGAGATGAGGAGAAGTTTCTTTACCCAGAGGGTGGTGAAATTGTGGAACTCCTTGCCACGCACAGCAGTGGAGGCCAGATCAGTGGGGGTGTTCAAGGAGGAGATAGACAGATATCTAAATAGTCAGGGTATCAAGGGATATGGGGATAAGGCTGGCAAATGGGATTAGAATAGTTTTTTTTTTTCTCTCTCTTTTTTTCCCACCCCATTTCTTTTTCCCTTTTCCTTGGAGCAGACTCGATGGGCCGAATGGCCTGCTTCTGCTCCCTTATCTTGTGATCTTGTGATAAACTTAAATTAACATAAATTATACATAACTTACATGACAAAATAAACATAACGGCATTAGTCCAAGTTGAGAGAGAGTAAAAGAGATATAGTGTGAGGTAGTACACTACAATGGACTGTTTATTTTTGTTCTAATTGTGTTCTTTCTTGTATAATTTTGTATAATTTATGTGTATTTTATGTTTTTCTTGTGAATGTTGTGTCTCTAATGCTATGTGCCTGTGATGCTGCTGCAAGTAATATTTTCATTGGACCTGTGCATTCATGTACTTGTGCAGATGACAATAAACTCGACTTTGACTTAGACTTTGACATTGAATGAGGTAACAGCTTACGTGTCAAAATGTTGCTATGGTCAGCCTGCTTCTCCCTCAAAACAAGGTTTTGCCAAGAATTAGTTGCAGGACTGGTTACGTTAGACCATCCAGATATTACTTGCAAAGGCGTAGAGATCAGTCCAGGATTCTGGGCTGCAGACAATGGAACATTTATTGTAGGAACCCCTAGAGTAGAGGGAGCTGTGGGCAGTTTTAATCAGTGTATGAACAAAGGTTAATAGCTATGGTGGAAGAGATTGCCGTCTACTCTAGAGTCAGGAGAGGACAAGTAGATCGCCTGGTCCAGGTTGAACCAGAAGAGTGACATAGATGTCAAAAACGGCTAGAGCAGTGTTGCAGTTTGACCATCACAGTGTTAAAGGGCCAAAATGCAGCTTGTCCTGTCCGCGTCTCTTGAGTATCATTCATCGTTCTAATGCGATGAACTTGAGGTATGTGGTCGAAGGGAAAGGTCCTGGACTTATGATTACAAACATGCCTGCTGTCCCTCTCTCAAGTCAAGTCAAGTCGAGTTTATTGTCATGTGCACAAGTACGTTGAGGTACAGGTACAACAAAAAACTTGCTTACAGCAGCATCACCAGCATGTAGCATCACACTTCAGTACTGAACTTCTACTTGTTTTCTGGAACTGAACCCTGATCGCTGGCGCTGTCATAGCGTCGTGCTAACCGCTACGCTACTGTGCCGCCCAATTGTTGTCCTTTCATCAGAAAAGGTCTATTGCAGCAGTTTACAAAGGTTACTTGAGTCAAGTGTGAACAGCAGAACAGATCAAGGAGATGTAGTTGCTCGATTTCACCAACAGGTGACAAAATAAGGCAATCTGGAAATCTAAAAAAATAATTCTACAGCAGCTCGATGTGTCATGCCTACACATGTTGCTAGCTAAGCACACTCTAATACACAAATAAAACACTGCAGATGCCATAAATCTAAAATAAAAACAGAAAATTCTGGAAATGCGCAGCAGGTCAGGCGGCATCTGTGGAGAGAAAAACAGGTCAAGTTTCAGATTTTTTAAAGAAGTTTTATTTATACAGCACGGTAACAGGCCCTTCCAGCCCAACAAGCCTGCACCACCCACTTAAACCCCATGTTAACCTACCCGTGCGTCTTTGGAATGTGGGAGGAAACCGGAGCGCCCGGAGGAAACCCACGCAGACATGGGGGGAAGGAACAAACTCCTTACAGACAGCGACGGGAACTGAACCCCGATTGCTGGTGCTGTAATAGCGTCACGTTAACCGCTACGCTACCGTGCTGCCCGATTGCTGTCCTTTCATCAGAAAAGGTCTATTGGCAGCAGTTTACAAAGGTTACTTGTGTCAAGTGTGAACAGCAGAACTGATCAAGGAGATGTAGTTGCTCGATTTCACCAACGGGTGGCAAAATAAGGCAATTATTCAGCCTCTGTTGACCCAGTCACTGTTCACTGGCTGCCTGATCTGGCAGGGGCTTGCTGGAAGGGATCATTGTCAGTCTATTGCATGACTGGTCAAGCGCCTCGTGGTACAATGGAAGGTCAGCAGACGGGTCGTTTCCCCTTTTAACCACTCCCACTGCTAAGTGATTGGTAATTAGTAAATTGGTTTATTATTGTCACATGTACCGAGATACCGTCAAAAACTTTGCCTTGCATGCCATTCATACAGATCATTTCATCACACCAGTACATCGAGGGAAAAACAATAACAGAGTGCAGGGATTCGGCTCAATGTGTGACAAAGTTCCTTCCATGCAGCAGTAGTTGCGGTTGCAAATCAAAAAACTGCACATGAGGTCAGGCAGCACCTGCGGAGAGAGAAACAGGGTTAAATTTTCAGGTCAAAGGCCCTTTATCAGAGCTGGGAAAGAGAAAAAAAAAACGTTGGTTTTAGTTGCAGTGAGGGTGGGGGGAGGGATGGGATAGGACAAAGGGAATAGGGTGATAGGGTGAGACCAGGGTTGCAGTGGGGATACACTGTTTGCGAAGTGTCTGGCTGAGGGCAGCTGGAGAGCAAAGAAATGACATGTAAATCCCTGAAATGCAGGTCAGAGCAGCTGCTGAGACCTGATCTGCAAAAGGAGAATGTTGGAAATGCCCAGGCAGTGTCACTAGAGAGAGGGAAAAACTGAGCGAATGTTACAGATAGACGACATTAAAGCAGAAATGGCCAGTTCTGATAAACCAGAGAAACAAGTCATCTGAAATTGTTGAACTGAATATTGAATCCCAAAGGCTGCAATGTGCCCAGTCGATGAGGTCCTGTTCCCCAGTCTTATGTTGGGCCTAATTAGAATAGTGCAGGAGGCCACAGACAGCTGGTTCAGAGTTGGAGTGGGAGGGCGATTAAAGTAGCAGGGAACATAGTGCTTAGGGTTGCCCCTGCAGATTGAACGAAGGTGCTCCTCAAGGTGATCTCCAAATCAGCTTTTGTTTTCTTCAGTGAAGAGGAGACCACGTCGTGAGTACGAAAGGCAATGCAGTAAGTCGGAGAAGTCCAAGTGAACTGCTTCTTCATCTGAAGGGGCTGTTTGGGTCCCTGGGTAGTGGAAAGGGACTGGGTAAAGAGCAGATGGTGCATCTCCTGTGGTGGGATGGGAAAGTGCATGAGAATGCATGGATGGATGGATGGACGGACCAGAGAGTGAGAAGGAAATGGTCTCTTCAGCATGATGAAAGGAGAGAGGAGGGGAAGACTTTAAAATAGTTGTTGTTGTTGGAGGTCAATAACCTCAGCTCATGATGTCACTGCAAGAGTTCCTCAGGGCAGTTTCCTAGGCCCAACCATCTTCAGCTTCAATGACCTTCCATCCATCAACAGGGTCAGAAGTGGAGACGTTTGCTGATGACTGGCAATGCTCAGTTCCATTTGTGACTCCGCAGTGATTGGAGAGTTCTTGCCTTCATGCAGCAAGGCCAGGACAACATTCAGGCATGGCTGATAAGTGGCAAATAACATTCATGTCAGAAAATGCCAGGCAATGAACACCTCTGACAAGATGAAAAACACAATGATGCTGGAGGAACTCAGCAGGCCAGGCAGCATCCATGGAGAAAAGCAGGCGGTCAACGTTTCGGGTCAGGACTCTTCTTCCTAGCCTATCTCTCTCTTTTTTACCCCCTCATTTTTTTTTCCTCTCTCCTTACGTCTGGCCCATCCCCCGGTGGATCTGCTCTCCCCTCCTCCCCTTCACCTGCCTATCACTATCTCTTACCTGCATCTACCTATCACCACCCTGTGCCCACTCCACCTCCCCTCTTTTGTCCACCTATCACTGCTCTGCTTTTCCCTCCTATATATTGGGCTTCCCCTTTTCCTATCTTCAGTCCTAAAGAAGGGTCCTGACCCAAAACGTTGACGGCCTGCTTTTCTTCACGGATGCTGCCTGGCCTGCTGAGTTCCTCCAGCATCATCGTGTTTTTCATCTGGATTCCAGCATCTGCAGTCCTTTGTTTCTCTACCTCTGACAAGAAAGTGTCTAAATAACTACCTTGACATTCAGTGCCATTGCCATCACGAATCTTCCACCACCATCATCCTAGGGATCACCAATGGCCAGAAATTCAACTGGACCCAGGCACATTAGTCATGGTGGCGCTTGGAACAGGATATCCTGCAGTAAGTGACTCACTTCCTGAAACCCCAAAGACCTTCCACCTTCTGCATGGCACAAGGTTTACGGTGAGGAGGAGGAGGTTTAAAGGGGATCTGAGGGGTTAATTTTTCACACAAAGAGTAGTTGAGATCTGGAATGAGCTGCCAGAGGAAGTGGTGGAGGCAGGATCAATAAAACATTTAAGAAGCATCTGGGCAGGTACTTGAATGAGCAAGGCATAGGGGGATATGAAATTAATGTAGGCAAGGGGATTAGTATGGCTAGGCACGATAGTTGGCATAGACGCAGTAGGCCGAAGGGCCTGTTTCTATGCTGTACGGCCCTAAGACTCTCTGACACTTCTGTTTTGCTTTCCGGTTCCGGCAGCTGCAGTTTTATTGAATGCCCAGGTTAATACCAAAAAGCTTTACAGAAATAGACATGCAATGTAGAGGGGAAGGCGGTGGTGTTCTCATGCTCCTGTTACCCCTGTCCTCACCAAGGAGGACAGAAATGCTGGAAGAACTCAGCCAGTCAAGCGGCTTCTGTGGAAAGGGAAACCGGTTATATTTTGGGTCAATGACCCTTCCTCAGAACTGGGTGGGGGTGGGGGGTGAATGGAGGGGATCAAAGCAGAGCTGGGGGAGCGGAGTGAGGTGGAGGACGATAGACTACATGGAAATTAGTTAGGGCAGATCAGGTGATGAGGATAATAAGCACTGGTCGTTAGGGAGGTACTTTAAAGAAACTGGGTGAGAAAGGGCCGTCAGCACAATAATGGGAAATGATGAGAGTGCAGTTTACCTGAAGCTGGAGGATCCAATGTTCATTCCAGAGCGTGGCAAAGTGCCCAGATGGATGATAAAATGTTCTAGTTTATGTTGGGCCTCACTATGACAGTGGAGGCAGTCACAGACTGACAGGTGGCAACGGGATCAAGAATTAAAGGGGCACGGAACAGAAAGCTCAGGATCACTCCTGTGGACCGAGCGCAGGTGCTCCACAAAGCAATCACCCAATCTGCATTTGTTTCCTCCAGTGGGAGAACCGACTGGATAGGTCACTTCCCTTCCCACCATCCAGGGACCCAAACAATCATTCCAGGGGAAGCAGTGATTCACTTGCTCTTCTTCCGATCTAGTCTACTGCATTTAAACTTTGGAATCTTACAGCCAACATAGAGGAGTTACACAATGTTACCAGTGAAGTATGGCATCCATGGACGTTGGTCCTGGCCCATCCACTGAGATGAGTCAATAAGTGGGAGGAGGATCTTTGCTGCTTTATCTGTGTAGATGAAGTGAGCTGACAGAATTGAATCTTTGGGTGAGATCGTAGAAGAGTACCTCTGCAATTTTGTGTGGAGAATGAAAACACCCAGAAACCAAAATTGTCCATGTTATTTTCACCAGATTGGCCATGACATTTTTGCAACATAATAGTACCTCCAGGGTACACTGACAGATTCTCAAATATCACAATCTTTAGGAAGGCAACAGAAAGGTTTAGAGAAAATCTTGGAATGAGATCAATGCTTTCTTTAACTAGAAAGCTTCTGGAAATGGAACTTTCCTTTCAAAATCATAGTAAATTTAAGCTCTTGGGAGCAGAGCATTTGTCTAAAATTTGGGTGTTACAAGGCCATATTTTGATAATCTAAATCAAAGTAGAAACCCTTTGATGTATAACATTTGGTAAGTATTACATAGCTGGGAAGAAAAGGTGGGCTTCAGAACACTGAGACTTACTCATCTCACACTGGATACAATTAATAGACATTGACTGCTATGATATGTCAACCACTCCATTATCGTTGTGTTGCATGACTACAGAAGGCAGATCAGATGGACTCTAAAAATTCCTTATTCCCAATTCAATCCCAGGATGTGAGTAATTACTGCTTGAACTGATTAGGAGGGCAGTTAGAAGCCAAATGCATTAGAGAGGAGTCACATATAGGCCAGATCAGGGAGAGATGGCAGATTTCTTTCCCTGAAGGATATCAGTGATGGGCTTTTAGGAGATACAGGAGACTGCAGATGCTGGAACCTGGAGTAAAAAACGAATTGCTGGAGGAACTCAGCGAGTCAGGCAGCATCTGTGAAGGGAAATGGACAGACAACATTTAGGGTTGACCTTCATCTGGACGATGGGTTTTTATGTCAGACCTGAAATGTCAACTCTCTTCCTCTCCCCACAGATGCTGACTGACTTGCTGAGTGTTTCCTGCATTTTCTGTTTTTATTTCAGATTTCCAGCAAATGAAGTTTTTTTTTAGATTTTCGGGCTTTTATGGAACTCTAGGAATTTCAGACATCCAGACTAAAGCTACTGTTTTTATTCCAAATTTATTTAATTAACTGAATTTAAATTCCCCAGCTACCCTGGTGGGATTTGAACTTAGGTCATTGGATCCCTAGTCCAAACCTCTGGGTTGTCTGTCCAGTAACAACACAAAATGCTTGGTGTTCCTGTGAAGTGTCCACCATCCGTACCATGCCCTCTTCTCTATGCCGCTATCAGGCAGGAGGCACAGGTGCCTGAAGACCCACACCTCAAGGTTCAACCTCAGCTTCTTCCCCACTGCCATCAGGTTCTTGAACCGACCTGAAAAAACTTAACACTACCTCGGACTATATATTTTTTTCTCTCTCAACCTTGCACTAGTGTCATTATGTTTATTTTGTTGCTTATTTTGCAAACGTGTAATTTATGTATAATTTATGTCAATTTATGTTTATGTTAACTTATGTTTGTCCTCATCTTGTAAAGTACTGTGCTGCTGCTGCAAAAAGCTAATTTTCAGTGCATTTATACCCTGTTTATGTATGCCTGTGACAATAAACTTGAAACATGAAAACTTGTTAGTCCTTTCATGTTCAGAGTGTGAGCACCTACTTATGTCTTCCACCAGAGTGGCGCTCTTCTCAACATCTGAGAGCAACGTGTCCTTATTTCCTTCAGGGATTGTGTGCAGAACACTCCCATAGAAACACAGGAAGAGGCTTAAGTATAGCCGTACAACACCACCCACATTTCTGAGAACAAAAATATTAAAATATCAACCATGTCACCCATAAGTCACGCAACAATGTTTTCTTTTTCACAAATAATGTCCTTTTTATCAATGTTATTTTTCAAACCCCACCT
The DNA here is from genome assembly GCF_009764475.1 of Pristis pectinata. NCBI lineage: Eukaryota > Metazoa > Chordata > Chondrichthyes > Rhinopristiformes > Pristidae > Pristis > Pristis pectinata. Next base: position 65,408,066 of record NC_067405.1, on the reverse strand, counting down.
CTTCAAGGCACCGACTCTCCCAAGGGTTTAGGTTCCATTGATAGTGGCGTTCTTCCAAGACCTCGCCCAAGAGGAGCCAATCTTCATGTGTGAGCCTGCATAGAGCAAAGTGCTGGGGTGAAGGGGAACGGTTCAAATACAAGCCCAATTCACACCCGCCGTATGCTATAAACTTCATGCACAGTGACTGAATTGTGGCTACGTTATATCCAATAACCCTGATACTCCTCGGATTAAACCTGGAGAAGTCAATCCAACATCAAACTTTTAGCTGATCATCTTAACAAAATTTACCTTAGTTTGGTCCAATAAATTTGGAATAAAAAGCTAATATGAGTAATTGGCCTAATACAATAACGACCATAATACTACTGGATTATTGGAATTGGAACTAGTTTATTATTGTCACTTGTACTGAGGTACAGTGAAAAACTGTCTTGCATACCGATCATACAGATCAGTTCATTACACAGTGCATTGGAGGTAGTGCAAAGGTAAAACAATACAGAATGCAGAATAAAGTGTCACCGACACTGAGAAAGTGCAGTGCAGGTAGACAATAAGGTGCAAGGTCATAACGAGGTAGATTGTGAGGTCAAGAGTCCATTTTATCTTACTAAGGAACTATTTAATAGTCTTATAACAGCAGGATAGAAGCTATCCTTGAGCCTGGTGGTATGTACTGTCAGGCTTTTGTATCTTCTGCCTGATGGGAGAGGGGAGAAGAGAGAATGTCCCGGGTGGGTGGGATCTTTGATTATGCTGGCTGCTTTACCAAGGCAGCGAGAAGTATAGACAGAGTCCGTGGAGGGGTCTCTGGTTTCTGTGATGTGCTGGGCTGTGTCAACAACTCTCTGAGGTCTTGCGGTCATGGACAGAGCAGTTGCCATACCAAGCCATGATGCATCCAGATAGGATGCTTTCTATGGTGCATCGATAAAAATTGGTGAGTGTCAAAAGGGACATGCCAAATTTCTTTAGCCCCCTGAGGAAGTAGAGGTGCTGGTGAGCTTTCTTGGCCGTGGCATCTATGTAGTTGGACCGGGACAGGCTATTGGTGATGTTCACTCCTGGGAACGTGAAGCTCTCAACCCTCTCAACCTCAGCACCGTTGATATAAACAGGAGCATGTGCACTGCGCCCCCCCCCCCCCCCCCACCAAATTCAATAACCAGCTCTTTTGTTTTGCTGACACTGAGGGAAAGGTTGTTGTCATGACACCATGTCACTAAGCTCCCAATCTCCTTCCTGTACTCTAACTCATCGTTATTTGAGATTCAGCCTACTACAGCGGTATCATCTGCAAACTTGTCAATGGAGTTAGAGCAGAATCTGGCCACACAGTCATGAATGTATAGGGAGTCGAGTAGGGGGTTAAGGACACAATCTTGTGGGGCACCAGTGTTGAAACTAATCATGCCAGAGGTGTTGCTGCCCATCCTTACTGATTGCAGTCTGTTGGTCAGGAAGTCAAGGATCCAGTTGCAAAGGGAGGTGTTGAGTCCTAGGTCTCGGAGTTTGGTGATGAGTTTGCTTGGAAGTATAGTATTGAAGACAGAGCTGTAGTCGATAAACGATAGTCTAACATAAGTGTCTTTACTGTCCAGATGCTCCAGAGATGAGTGTGAGGCCAGGGAGATGGCATCCGCCATAGACCTGCTTTAGCGATGGGCGAATTGCAATGGGCCGAGGTCTTCTGGGAGGATGGCGTTAATGTGTGCCATGACCAGCCTCTCAAAGCACTTAATGATGGTGGATGTCAGAGCCACTGATCGGTAGTCATTAAGGCACGTTACCTCGTTTTTCTTGGGTACCGGGTTGATCGTGGTCTTCTTAAAGCAGGTAGGAACCTCAGATTGAAGTAGGGAGATGTTAAAAAAGTCTGCAAATACCACCGCCAGCTGATTTGCACAGGATCTAAGGATATGACGACACCATCTGGGCCAGGTGCTTTCTGCGGGTTCACTCTCCAGAAGACTGATCTTACATCCTCAATGGTGACTGTGGGTCCAGGTGCATTGGAGGCTGTTGGGGTGGGTGGTGACAAACCACTCCCTTTCTGTCCAAAATGTGCATAGAATACGTTCAGCTCATTGGGAAGGGATGCGTTGTTGTTGGCGATGCTGCCCCACTTCGTTTTGTAGCTCGTTATAGCATGTAACCCTGCCACAACTGACGGCTGGTCTAGGACTGGACTTTGGACTGGTATTGTCTCTTGGCATCTCTGATAACTTTACGGAGGTCATATCTCGATTTCTTGTGAAGGTCAGGGTCACCTGATTTGAAAGCTGCACTCCTAGATTTCTGTAGGGAGTGGATCTCCCGGTTCATCCATGGTTCCAGCTTGGGAACACCAGGATTACCCTCTTTGGTACACAGTCCTCAACACAGTTGCTGATAAAGTCCGTGATGGTGGTGACATACTCTTCAAGACTGGCAGCTGAGTCTTTGAACACGGACCAGTCCACTGACTCAAAATGGTCGCATAGAAGCTCGTCTAATTCCTCAGACACCACTGCACGATTCTCTGTCCCGGATTCTCCCGCTTCAGCTTCTGTTTCTATGCAGGGAGAAGGAGAACAGCCCAGTGGTCTGACTTACCAAAGAGAGGGCAGGGGGTGGCTTGGTAGGCATCTTTGATGGTTGCATAGCAGTGGTCAAGGGTGTTATCTGCAAAAGCCTGCCTGATTCACTAATGCCCTATTTGTGGGGGAGTTTGCCACTGTCACCCAGCCTGGCCTTTGTGACTCCAGGCCCACAGCATCTTGTTTGACTTCTAAGTGTCGTCTGAAGTGCCTCAGTGAGACACTGTGTGTATTAAACTGTTGCAGAAAACTCATTAGGAATACAACTGATTAACCCAGGATTTGAATATGACACATCCACCTTCTTAGCTGGATGGCGAGGCATGTCCTCCTCAGGTGGAGGTAACTTTGGTTTAACCTGAACTCTGCCACTCTTATGGCACATGGACAAGAAGTGGTTTACCTAAAGCCTCATGGTGGTGGTAGTGAGTATGGAGATGTTCTACTACCATATATTGGTATTGGTATTGGAATTGGTTTATTATTGTCACTTCAACCGAGGTGCAGTGAAAAACCTGTCTTGCATACGGTTCGTACAGATCAATTCATTACACAGTGCATTGAGGTAGTACGGGGTAAAAACAATAACAGAATACAGAGTAAAGTGTCACAGCTACAGGAAAGTGCATTGCAGGTAGACAATAAGGTGCAAGGTTATAACAAGGTAGATTGTGAAGTCAAGAGTCCATCTCATCATATAAGGGAACCATTCAATAGTCTTATCACCATGGGATAGAAGCTGTCCTTGAGCCTGGTGGTATGTGCTCTCAGGCTCCTGTATCTTCTGCCTGATGGGAGAGGGGAGGAGAGAGAATGACCCAGGTGGGTGGGGTCTTTGATTATGCTGGCTGCTTCAACAGGGCAGCAAGAGATATAGACAGAATCCAAGGAGGGGAGGCTGGTTTCCGTGATGTGCTGGGCTGTGTCCACAACTCTCTGCAGTTTCTTGCTGTGCCGGGCAGAGCAGTAGCCATACCAAGCCGCAATGCATCCAGATAGGATGCATTCTCTGGTGGCATCGATAAAAGTTGATGAGTGTCAAAGGGGACATGCCAAACTTCTTTAGCATCCTGAAGAAGTAGAAGCGCTGGTCAGCTTTCTTGGCCTTGGTGTCTATGTAATTGGTCCGGGACAGGCTATTGGTGATGTTCACTCTAAGGATCCTGGCTAGAGAGTTCAGCAATAATTTTCTATCATTCAACTGCTCATACAAAGTTATCTCTGCATGTACCAATTCTATGTTGTAATATGTCCCATCCCTACCGAATCACTGGACATGCAGTAAGCATCTGATTTCCACAGTACAGGATGCACTTGTTGCATTCGTGTGGGACCACTCTTCCATCTCCAGCCACCTTCCTAGGCAACCACCAGAGAAGCAGCAGTTGCCCTTTGACCTCTTCCCTCCCTGTCAGCCAGTGACCCAGGCACACATTCACATAGTGACTGACTTAGCAGTCCAATTTAATGCACTGCTTCTGGTCTCCACTACACCGTATAAACCAAACTCAGATTGGATGACGGCTCTGTAGAGCACCTCCGTTCAGTCTCACGGGTGACACTGAGCTTCCTGCTGCCTGTTACTTTGGTTCTCAGTCCCGTTCCCATCTGATTTCTCCGTCCTTGGCCTCCTACACTGTTTCAATGAAGCTCAAGGGACCACCTCATCTTCCACCCAGAAAGCTTCTAGTTCTTGGGAAACAACATTGAATTCAACAACTTGAGATTGTGAGCTATTCCTGGTGGGTTTCTCACATCTCTGGCAATGTTTCTTTCCTCTCCTCTTCTGGTAGTTTCAGATTTCTCTCATTACTTTCCAGTTACACCTTTCCCCAGACACACCTTACTCCTTCAGTAAAAGGTAAACTGAGGAAGTAAAGAGGCGGCAAGGTTAAGGAAAATCCAAAGGCATTGTTTAAATATATTGAGGGCACAAAGGGAAGCAGGACAACTCAGAAAGGGGGACATTAATTCCCAAATAAATTATCTTTGAATAGGAGGAGGTCTTAGCAGTAGGAGGAGATATTTGATGTCTTAGCAGCAGGAGGAGATATTTGATGTCTTAGCAGCTTAAAGGTGAAAACGAAGTAGGGCTTTTCTCTTTGGAGAGAAGGAGGATGAGAGGTGACTTGATAGAGGTGTACAAGATGATAAAGGGCATAGATCGAGTGGACAGTCAGAGACTTTTTCCCAGGGCAACAATGGCTAACACAAGGGGGCACAATTTTAAAGTGATCAGAGGAAGGTATAAGGGGGAGGTCAGGGGTAAGTTTTTTATACAGCGAGTGGTGGGTGCATGGAACGCACTGCTGGCAGAGGTTGTTGGGGCAGATACATTAGGGATGTTTAGGAGACTCTTAGATAGACACATGAATGATAGAGAAATAAGGGGCTATGTGGGAGAGAAGGGTTAGATAGATCTTAGAGCAGGATAAAATGTCGGCACAACATTGTGGGCCAAAGGGCCTGTACTGTGCTGTAATGTTCTATGTTCTAAAAATCCTCAGGGCCCGATGGGATGTATCCCAGGCTTTAAGGAACATGGGAGGAGATTAGTAGGGTCCTGACAGGAATTTTCAAACCTTCTACAGCCACAGGGGAATTGCCAGATGACTGGAGGACATCAAGTGTGGTATCTTTATTCAAGAAGGGCAGCAGGGATAAGCCAGGTACAGGCCAGTGTGTCTAATGTTGGTGGTAGGAAAGTTATTGAGAAAAGTTCTGAGGGACAGGATTAATCTGTATTTGTAAAAGCAGGTATTGATCAGGAGAGTCAGCACAGCTTTGTTGGGGGGGTGGGGGGAGATACTGTGTGACTAATTTGACTGAATATTTTGAGATGACAGTGTGTCAATGAGAGGTGTGTGGTTGATGCAGTCCACATGAACTTCAGTAAGGCCTTTGACAAGGTCCCACATAGGCCACTAAACCAAAAGATTCAAACCCACGGGATCCAGGACAATTTGGTAGATTGAATCTGAATTATTGGTGATGGGAGTAGGAGGGTAATGGTGGAGTGTTGATTTTGTGATTGGAAGCCTGTGACCAGTGGTGTACCACAGGGATCGGTGTTGGGACCCTTGCTGTTGTATTAATGACCTGTATGTGAATGTAGGAGGTATGAGTAATAAGTTTGCATATGACATAGAGATTGGTGGTGGTGTTGATAGTGAGGAGGGTAGCCTTCAGATCTGGAATGATATTAACAAGTTGGTAAAATGGGCAAAGAAATGGCAGATGAAACTTAATCCTGACAAGTGTGAGGTGAAGTTCTTCGGGGGGATTACTAAGGCTGGGATATACACAGTGAGTGGAAGGACCCCAGCAAGTACTAAGGAGCAGAGGGAACTTGGTGTACAAGTCCAAAGATCCATGAAGGTGGCAGCACAGGTACACAAGGTGGTTAAGAAATGATATGGGATATTTGATGCCATTAGCCCAGGGACAGAATATGAGACCAGGAAAGTTATGGTACAATGTTATAAATCATTGATTAGCTGTAGTACTGCATGATCTTCTGGTTGCCACACTATAGGAAGGACATGATTGCATTGAAGAAAGTGCAGAGGATTCACCAGGATATTGCCTGGGATGGAGTGTTTCAGTTATAAGGAGAGACTGGACAGAAACTCTCATCTCACTTATCCAGAGAGCTTGGCCATTTTATTCTAGATTCTCCAGCCTAGATTGTTTCAGCACTTAGCCAAGATGAAGATGTCACCACCATCATGGACTTTATTAGCAAATGTGTTGAGGACTGTGTACCAAAGAGGACAATCCGGGTGTTTCCAAACCTGAAACTATGGATGAACTGGGAGATCCACTCCCTGCTGAAGTCTAGGACTGCAGATTTCAAATCAGGTGACCCTGACCTATGCAAGAAATTGAGATGTGACCTCCGTAAAGCTATCAGAGATACCAAGAGACAATAGCAGTCCAAAATACAGTCTCAGAACAGCCGTCAGTTGTGGCAGGGCTTACATGCTATAATGGGCTACAAAACGAAGTCCAGCAGCATTGCTGACAACAGCGCATCCCTTCCCAATGAGCTTAATGTATTCTATGCACGTTTTGAACAGAAGGGAATTGTCATCAGCCACCCTGACAACCTCCAGTGGTCCCATGGTCACCGGTGAGGGTGTAAGATCAGTCTTCAGGAGAGTGAACCCATAGCAAGCAACTGGCCGGATGGTGTTCCTGGCTGTGTCCTTAGATCCTGTGCAGATCAGCTGGCGGGGGTATTTGCAGACATTTTTAACCTCTTTCTGCTTCAACCTGAGGTTCTGACCTGCTTTACGAAGACCACTATTGTCCCAGTACCTAAGAAAAACAAGGTAACATGCCTTAATGACTATCATGCAGTGGCTCTGACATCCACCGTCATGAAGTGCTTCGAGAGGCTGGTCATGGCACACATTAACTCCAGCCTCCCAGAAAACCTCGGCCCACTGCAATTTGCCTACCACTGAAACAGGTCTATAGCGGATGCCATCTCCCTGGCCCTACATTCATCTCTGGAGCATCTGGACAGTAAAGACATAATGTTAGACTATTGTTTATTGACTACAGCTCTGCCTTCAATACTATAATTCCAAGCAAACTCATCACCAAACTCCTAGACCTGTGACTCAACACCTCCCTCTGCAACTGGATCCTTGACTTCCTGACCAACAGACCACAATCAGTGAGGATAGGCAGCAACACCTCAGTCACGATTATTCTCAACACTGGTGCCCCACAAGGCTGCATCCTCAGCCCTCTACTCTACTCCTTATACACTCATGACTGCGTGGCCAGATTCTGCTCTAAGCTTGCCGATGATACCACTGTAGTGGGCCGTATCTCAAATAACGATGAGTTGGAGTACAGGAAGGAGTTAGAGAGCCTAGTGACATGGTGTCATGACAACAACCTTTCCCTCAGTGTCAGCAAAACAAAAAAGCTGGTCATTGATTTCAGGAAGTGGGGCGGTGCACATGCTCCTGTCTTCATCAATGGTGCTGAAGTTGAGAGGGTTGAGAGCTTCAAGTTCCTGGGGGTGAACATCATCAATAGCCCGTCCTGGTCCAACCACGTAGATGCCACAGCCAAGAAAGCTCACCAGTGCCTCTAATTCCTCAGGATGCTAAAGAAATTTGGCATGTTTCCTTTGACACTCCCCAACTTTTATCGATGCACCATAGAAAGCATGGATACACCTCGGCTTCGTATGGCAGCTGCCCTGCTCATGACCGCAAGAAACTGCAAGGAGTTGTGGACACAGCCCAGCGAGTCATGGAAATCAGCCCCTCCTCCATGAACTCTGTCTACTCTTCTCGCTGCCTCGGTAAAGCAGCCAGCATATTCTGGATTCTGTTATTGCTTTACCTCGTGCTACCTCAATGCACTGTTGTCATTAATTGATCTGTATGGATGGTATGCAAGACAAGTTTTTCACTGTACCTTGGTACAAGTGACAATAATAAACCAATTTACCAGTCTGACAATTGCTCCTCAGCATCTTCCCTGTCAATATTTCTTACAGACTTGTATGCCTTAATACCCAGTAGATAGGCTGGATTTGTTTTTCTTGGAGTGGAGGAGGCTGAGAAAGAACCTAACAGAGGTGCACAAAATTACGAGGGGGATAGATAGGGTGGATAGTGAGAAACTTTTCCTCTCAGCAGAGATGTCCATAGCAAAGCGCATAGGCTTAAGGTTAGAGGTAGTAGAGAGCATCTAGGGAGGAATCTCTTCGCTGGGAGTGTTGAGTCTGGAACGTACTGCCTGAGGGGTTGGTGGAGCAGAGACTCTCACAGTTCAGTATTCAGATGAGAACCTGAATACCAAGATGTAGAAGGCTACCGTCTGGGTGCTGGAGAATGGGATTAGCCATTCCAGCTCCACCAGCACCCACATCATTCTGCTTCTCTTGATCTGTGCTCTGCCACACACTGCCCCATCCCCACTCCCCACCGCACCCCGCCATCCCCACTCCGTCCCGCACACCTCTGCCCTCCCCACTCCCTCCCACACACCTCTGCCCTCCCCACTCCCCACTCCCTCCCGCACACTGACCTCTCCCCCTGTCCCCACTTCCTCTAACACTTAAAGCTTCTTTCATTCCCAAATTTTCCCAAGTTCAGATTGAAAAAACATTAAGCCTGTTCCTTGTTCTACCAATGCTGCCTGGCTTGCTGAGTATTTACTGCAGATAACGGGTCCACCAACGGGTCTTCCTGCAATCTCTGCAATCCTTCAGTTCCCAACTCCTGTCAACCTAGAGATGCTAGAGTCCCACTAGACCAGAAATTCCCAGGCAACCTCTCACCCCAGCACCCTCCAGGCATGGGCAGTTCATGTGGTCAAACAGGGTTGTGTTGTTCACATTGGTATGACGCAGTTGTCTAATTACACATGTTCCAGTGCAATGCCTCAGAACAATTTTCTGCATTACAGGAGTGGTGGAGGTGGAAATGGTTGTGAAAGAGGCTCAATTATTAGAAAATTTTATCTGATCCTGTTACGTTGGCGAGTGACAACATTCATGGACTATCGGGGATTTAGTAGATAAAGTCTGACACTTGCTGTTCAGTGATTCGTGTAATATATGTATATTCACTAAGCAGCATTGAGCAAAAATCCAGGATAAAAAGTAGTCCCTTCGATCTTATAAAGCACGCAAACAAGCTGAAATAATCCTTTAAAATTAATCAATGTCAGATCCTGTCAATTTACCACCCCCCCAGGACTGACCGATCTGTCCAAATGAGCAGCAAGGGCTGATGGTTTGCAGTCAGCTTGCCTCCTATTAGTTCCCACATCTGCAGCTGCATTGTCAAAGCAGGTTAGCTTGTTATTGGCCAGTGCTCTGTGCACTTCTCTCGACAGTGATGGACAATGTGGACAAATGTACTTTCTCAGTTTCCTGGCATAAGTCACAAGGCACTGAGCTGAACCATGCCTCCGTGTAGCTGGGTTCAGGGTTGAGCTATCAAAGCCCTGCTGGACATTCGGTACGTCCCCTTTGATCCTCACCAACTTTCATCGATGCACGATAGAAAGAATCCTATCTGGATGGATCACGGCTTGGTATGGCAACTGCTCTGCCCAAGCCTGTAAGAAATGGCAAAGCGTTGTGGACACAGCTCAGCAGATAACGAAACCAGCCTCCCCTCCATGGACTCTGTCTGTACTTCTTGCTGCCTCGGTAAAACAGCCAGCATAATCAAAGACCCCACCCAGCCCGGACATTCTCTCTTCTCCCGCCTTCCATTGGGCAGAAGATACAAAAGTCTGAAAGCACGTACCACCAGGCTCAAGGACAGCTTCTATCCCATTGTTATAAGACCATTGAACAGTCCCCTAGTACGATGAGATAGACTCTCGAGCTCACAATCTACCCTGTTATGACCTTGCACCTTATTGTCTGCCTGCACTGCACTTTCTCTGTAGCTGTAACACTATATTCTGCATTCTGTTATTGTTTTCCCTTCAATTCACTGTTGTAATGAAATGATATGTCTGGATGGCATGCAAAACAAAGGTTTTCACTGTACCTCAGTACACATAGCAATGATAAATCAATTTACTGATTTGAGAAAATAGGAGCAGGAGCAGGCCACCAGGTCCCTCACGCCTGCCTCACCATACAATGTGATCATGGCTGATCTACCCCAGGCCTCAACTCCTCTTCTGCGCCAGTTCCCATAACTCTCAATTCTACGATCTTTCAAAGATTTATCCATCTCCACCTTAAATATATTTGATAATCTGGTCTCTACCACCCTCAGGGGCAGAGAATTCCAGAGATTCACCACCCTCTGAGAGAAGAAAAGAAATTTCGATGCATCAGGAATCTACCTTTTCCAAAGTCCTTACTTACAAGAGGCCATGGGATTGTGACCTGGATTCAGAACTCTAGATGACTTATTTCTCAGTGACCCATCCCACCTATGACTAACTTACTCTTCAAACCAGGGATAAAGCCAACTGCTTGCTCTTGGTGTGTGACACAGGTTCAGGGATGACCATAATGCTTTGTAGTTTCAAACCTGGACACCATGGTCGTCCAGGAAGTTGCTGAACCCTGTGAACTCCTGCACCTCCTTTTGCAATCATCATATTTCTAGTGGGCTTTTTTCAACCAATTGATCAGACTGACATTGCATCATCTCTCCCCAGTAATTGGATCACACACACACACTGATGACCTCTGATGCAATGAGACTTTTGCAAAGCTTGTTAAATCCTCCAAGTCCTTCAGTGGATCTGGACACCTCATGAAGGTGCGCCCGCGCAACTGACATTTCAATCGACCCCACCCCTCCGATGAACCATGAATTGACTTCACAGCCAAGAATGCTGATAAATAAAAGACAATGCTTGCTGACACCTTCACCTCCATTTATTCACGATACAATCCCTGGAATGGTACACCGCCCAGTTCAAAAGATAGCTGCTATTTAAAGTAACATTCACCTTTACAGGATTCCTGCTTTAACCTGCTTATGCTTTATATTTAGAGTCATAGATTTGCACATAAACAGGCCCTCCGGCCCACCACATCTATGCTGACCATTTTGCCCATCTATACTCATCCCATTTGCCGTCATGAGGTCCATATCCTTCTATACCTTGCCTATTTAAGTGCCTGTCTAAACACAGTGATTGTATCCAATTCCACCACCTCCTCTGGCAGTGTGTTCCAGATATCAACCACACACTGTGTAAAAAAAACTTTCCCCTGTAAAATTCCTTCCTCTTACCTTAAATCTATGCCCTCTTGTTTTTGATACCCCTACCATAGGAAAGATTTTAACTATTTATCTCTCACAATTTTATACACCTCAGGTCACCCTCAGCCTCCTTCACTCCAGGGAAAAGCCTGTCTAATCTCTCCACATAGCTAAAGTTCTCCAATCCAGGCATCATCCTGGTGAACCACCTCTGCACTCTCTCCAGCACAACCGCATCCTTCCTACAGTGTGGTGACCAGAACTGCGCACAATAATCCAAGTGCAGTCTAATCAGTGTTTTGTAAAGTTGCAACTTCATGTCCCAACTCTTATATTCTATGCCCTGACCTGTGAAGGCAACCATGCCATATGCCTTTCTCACCACTCCATAGATCTGCGTCATTTTCAGGGAACTCTGGATTTGAACCCGGGGTCTCTTGGTACATCAACATTCCTTAGCACCCTGCCTATTAATGTATAGGTCCCACCCTGATTTGATTTCCCAAAATGCATCACTTTGCACTTGTCAGGATTAAATTCCATCTGCCAACACTCTGCCCAACTTCCCAGCTGATCTATATCCTGCTGTAACCTTAGACAACCTTCCTCACTGTCCACAACATAACTAATTTTCATGTCATCCATAAATATACCTCCTACATTCACATCAAAGTCATTAATATATATCACAAACGGCAAAGGTCCCAACACTGATCCTTGCGGTACACCACTGGTCAAGGACTTCCAATCAGAAAACCATCCTTCCACCACCACTCTCAGCCTCCCATCGCCAAGCCAATTTTGGATCCAACTAGCCAGCACACCTTGGATCCCCTGTGCCTTAACCTTCTGGACCAGTCTACCATGCAGGATCTTTTCAAATGCCATTTGGATGACATCTACTGCCCTGCCTTTGTCAGTCTCCTTAGTTCCCTCCTTAAAAAAACTAATTTAAATTAGTGATGCACAATTTCCCTCGCACAAAGCTATGCTGACTATCCCTGATCAGTCCCTGCCTTTCCAAATGTACGTAAATCCTGTCCCTTAGGATTTTCTCCAATAACTTCGCTACCACCGTTGTATTGCTTATCTCTTCTGCCCTTCTTAAATAAAGGGCCAATATTAGCTATTCACCAGTCTTCTGGCATCTTGCCTGTGATGAGCAAAGATGCAAATATCTCTGCCAGGGCCCCAGTTATCAACTCCCTTGCTTCCCATAGCAACCTGGGATAGATCTCACCCAGCACAGGAGATTTATCAACCCTTATGCACCCCATGACATCTAACGCATTCTCCTTTTTAATACTGACCTGTTCAAGATTATCCACTTACCCCTCCTTGAACTGAATATCCTCCATGCTGAGTAAGATGAGAAGTCTTCTGGTCTTGCTGGATCCACTCAAAGATTATGCCGTTAATCCCTAAAGGGACTCGATCTTTCTCCAGCTACCCTCTTGCTCCTGATATACTTATGTGAAGTTTCTCCCCACATTAAGTTTCGGTTCCAAGGGGAAAGAAAATCGATGTGAACCCTCACCCACACTCTGCCACTTTTTTTTTGAACCTGCTCAAAGATTACACACGAGAAATATTATGTCCTGTCACTGGTGCTGAGTTACTCTCTATTGTAGTGGAACTCAAGTCTATCCCCATGCCAAAGATGTGTGACCTGCTGATCCTATTGCTGGAACTCATTGGCAGCAAGTCACTTACATGCAAGGCTGGCATGTATTGCCCCTCATCAGCTGTCCCATTAAGGCCCATTGTCTTGCACGCTTCAGAGAATGAGTCCATGATGACTTGCAGTTCAGACCCTGTACATACACAAGTGCTGCCTGAGTAATGCACCTTGGTAAGAAGTTGGAGCGAGTTGACACCATTCTGCAGAGGGATCGGGTCTGTTGTGGATCTGTTGGTTTCAATCACAACTTGCTGGCCATCGTGAAGCAGGCATGGGACAGAGAAGCATTTATGCAGACAGCCAAGTATTCTGCAACTGTCTCAACTGATGGAGTCAAATGTTTTTGGGAGGCTGAGAAAGATATATGGCCGGAACCAAGAATAACTCCACTGCACTATAGACTATGGGGTCTGTAACTTCCATCTGAAAGGACAGGGTTTTGCTTCAATGTCTCATCCAAAAGAAGACCCTTCAGTACATCAAAGCTAATTAGATTTTTTGTGCTTTCTTCCTGGAATGGGACTTTAACCCACAAACTTCCTTAAACTTTCCACCAGAAAGCTGAAGACAATGTCAGCGGAGACCACTTAGCCCTTTATGAGTTTATCATTCTGCCATTCAATGTGATCATCTTGATTGGAACTCTAACACCCACCTTGACCTTGCATCTTTAAATATCTAGAGTTAACATAAACCTACCAAACTCAGTTTGAGGAAATTGAACTTTACACTTAACAAATCTCAATTTCTTTCAAGGTAGTCAAAAGGAAGTCGGACACAATATGTAGTGATTTCCTCCGAGCAGTGATCAATTGTTCTTGCACAAGAACTGAGTGTGTGGGGACCCGACTCTGCACAATACATACCTACCTCCAGTTACCATGCGTGGGACCATTCAATCTCTCAATATTTCCAGGCCTCGGACATTGCTGCCATTGAAGACTCACCTCACCAGCCTTTTTGGTTTCTCAGTGTGAGACTTGCACATCAAATTAAGAAAGCCATCAGCATCTTGACAAAGCCTCCATTCCACAAAATCATTTTTAGCAGTAGTGTTTGGCTAATTTTGACTGCATTAATGATTCCTTCTGCCCTCCTGAATGTTGATTCACACCAAGGTAAATATATTACCTTGATGGCAGGCTCAAATACAATGAATAATTTTTCTCACTGTTGCTTGCTGGAATAAGCTTGTAATTTGACTGTAACCGTGACTAGACTTCAAAAATACTTCATGGATTCTGAGGTATTGTGTACCATTGATACAAACCCAAACAGGCCTCTCTCCAGTTTCTAGATGCTTTCTAGCCTCACACTGCAAATTGTCATCTCATGACATCATGGAGGATGGCTCTCCTTGGCGACATAATCTAACTGGAATCAGCTATCGATTTCCAATTCTAACTATAAATAGGGAAAGTCTCCAGTGACGTACAGATGTTTAAAAAAATGTTAAAACACAGCAGCAAAACCCCCCGTGGAGAGTGCAAATTCATCAGGGTTGGATGATCGTCTGACTGGTATTAAGGTAGTCAGAGGGTACTGGTGGTGGGGATGGGCCAGCTTTCAGTAATTAACTGAACACAGAAACAAAATGTTTTAACAAGCAGAAGGTGCAGAGAATGCAGAGCAAAAGAAACACAGGACATTTACTGAGGATATTTAAGCAAGGCAATTGCTTCAGACTTGTATTAAGGTAAAAACAACTATTAGTTAGCTACAGAACAGACTGGTTTAGGATTATTTCCAGAATTATAGTGAAGCATTTTTAACAAAGCACTTTTGAGGTGATAGTCACATGTTTCAGATCTCGTATCAACTGGCTGGATTTAAAAAAAACCTTTTCTCCCATGTGGATTTATCAGTTTAGTTTGAAGGATTGGAGCAGATACAATCAGTTTGAGGGCATATATTTCTCAGTAGCTTGTTCATTCAGAAATATGAGAACATGTTTATCAGACATCAGGCTGAGCAAAAATTAATATATTCCAACGGCACCTGTTATCTCAGTTTGTCAGCACCATTGCTCAATGCATTAACAATTGGTATTACCCTACATTCAATTCCAGCAAGAATTTAGTTGACTAAAAATCAGGTGAGCTGCTTAAGAGCTGTTTCCCCTGTTGGGTGCAGACATTAGTTGTCGTAACTTGCATCATTCATATTAATACATTGAATTGTGGAACTCTAAAATCTTTGGTTTATCTGAAGGTTCTCAAGGGTTGTAAGAAATACGAGTATATTTCAATCAGGAGTAAATTTCAATGCAAGAAACCGATTGCAGCCTTTAGTAAAAGTTAGAGATTACACTAACCCGGTAGGGGTGTCTTCATTATTTTTGTGCATCAGTACAAAATAAATCCACAGTGAAAGTTCAGTTTGTACATGTTAATCTAATGGTGTGACATTCCTGACTTTTGGACATCTTCCTTGATCAGTAGTATCAATTAATGCAATTATCAAATCATTGTTAAACCTTAGTAAATTTCCCTGACACAGTGTATAAAAGGATTCAGTCTTTACAACACTACTTATGGAAAACACTTTTCACAATAAACTCCAAGACAAAATTCCTTGGCAAAGACTATCATTCCCCCCTTCATTCAACATATTCACCTCACTGATTTTTTTTAGGGTCTTACATTGTTCAGGAGTCTCAAATATGATGCAAAAAACAAAATGCTGGAGGAACTCAGTGGGTCAAAGAGCATCATCCAGTTTTGATGCAGCCTCTCAACCCAAAACATCGGCTACCACTCTGCCTCCACAGATGCTGCCTGACCCGCTGAGTTTCTCCAGCAGTTTGTTTCTTGCTCCAGATTCCGACATCTGCAGTCTCTTGTGTCTCTATCTCAAATATGATGTATGGTTAAATATTATCTGAGACTTCACAAGTAGGATTGGACTATGAATCAAAGTTCTATTTTAACCTAACTACAGAACTTCTCTAAACAGGGCAGCAGCAAACTCCATCTCACAGACCTGGCAAATGTAATACCCACTGAGTGGTGTGTAATAATGAAGCACTGGGAACGCAGTAAGAAACAGGTTTTATTGAAAATACTATGTTTAAAATCAGCCAAAAGGTATCAATATAACTAGAAATTACTTTCTTATAATACAGAGCAATGGAAAGCACAGTGGTTTACAAATCACAGAAATAAGGCAATCCACATCTTTAAACAGAAGCCTACAATAGCAAATTAACATAACATTGTGCGGCGTGGTGTTCGAGAGTCAGCAATTAGGTGGGAAGCAAGCTTGAGAGCAAGAGTCCATAGCAGACAATGGACAAGATTGAGATTAGTTTACTGATTTATTTTTCTGGAGAGAGTTAAGAAAAATGGGAAAGGAAACATATATTAGGCATTTAGGACTGAATAAGAGAGTGTAACAGCCGACAGTCAAAAACAAGAAGGCATTGCAAGTTCAAGTAAGTTCATCAGATCATTGGTTGCCAACCATAAATGACACATCTTTAGACTCTCCTGCAAGCAACTGAGCACTTGACCTCATAAACCCCTTCCATACTGACCAATGAAACAGTCCTCTGAAGTGTAGCAGTGCTTGTCTTTTTGAAATTGCTAGGTGTTTAAAATTTGGGGAAAGTTGCAGATCAAAAGCAGCATTAATCTACAAAGATGCACATGCACACACTCAAGAATACTGCTCAAGAGTGATCAGTAAAGGATTAAGTTGTTGGGTGTAAGTTGTTGCAAAGCCAGACCACCAATAGTGTTATCTCATCACAATCCACTGAGGACATGTTGTGTGCAAGTGAATACACTCCGGCAGAAGTGGTGGAAGAGAGAATGTTTTTCAGGGTCACGTTACCCTGCAACTTGTGGATGAGTGGGGTATGCATGGCAAGATTATGGGATTCAGGGCGAGTTGCTAAAATGAACACTGGTTACTCCTCTTGAATAACATTCTACTGGAAATGCACAAGAGAATTGTCACAGACCCTGATGTAACTTCAAACACTGCACACCATCTGCAGCGTTAAAACAGAACAAAACAATCCACACATATTGACCAAAACAGCAAAAAGTGGCTACAAAGGTAGTATATTTACATTAATTTACAACCTGCAGGCAAGTGAATTTCAGTATGGAAACAGCTCACACTCAGTTGGATACAGGGACAGGAGAGGAGATGTATTCAATACACTCCACAACTATACTGCTGTGGGGGAATCAAGGTTGTTCCTAAATTCTGTACTACGGTTGTGTTACTTTAAGGATCATCTGCTCACCCTAAGGATGTCTTCACTGACCATGATGTTGAGTGAACAAAAGGCATTCAGGAAAAATAGAACTCAAATGTTCTAACATGCAAGTTGCCATTCACTTCCAACAATGCAAAAATTATCCAGTAAGAATTGGCTGACAAGCTTGTCCTCTTTCAGAGCTTATTTAACCAGACTAGTAACTTGCAGTTGTCTATAGACTAGTCATATACAGCATTTAATACTGGCAAATGAACGATATGTACAGGTTTGATGATAGGTGACACTATGCATTTAATGCAATTTATGACTACTCTTCTAGTATATTTACAAATAATTCAAAAGTCAGCTAAGTCTAATTGCTGGTTTAAACAAGGCAGAGCAAAATACCTGTATGAAATTTAGAAAATAGAATTATTTTCTGACATTCATAAAGTGACAAGAGGACACATTTTTAGCAGTTACAAAGAACTTTTAAAAACATATCATAGGATAATTCAGAGTGGCAAACACAAGTGTTTTACCAAGTAATGTAGCGCAGTCAAATAGATGAGATTCTAGGCATGGTTCTGCACTCAGCATCTTACTTGGACAGGAGGGAGATGAGGCAATCACCTTTTTCCTCATGAAATTATCATGTAGCATGAGGAATCTGCTGTGTGCTATTTAAATAAAACATAACAATATTGAATATACAAATTCTCCTTACAAATCAACAATTTTAAAAATGTTTTGGCCACAGACTGATCTGTGACCCATTCAGTGTCAGCACTGAAGAGAAACTTGGGGTTTTCTTAGCAAATCAAAACAATGTGTTGTCTCAGATAATGAAGCTAAAACATCAAGCTAAATTAAATCTTATCCCCAAGAAAAAGCTTAATCAGCTTGAAATGTTCAAGTGACATCTGTAACCAATCAGTTCATGAAGTGTCATTTAATCTACATCAATATACGAAGTGACTCTGATGGCAGATTCTCAAATATCAATAGTTCTCCAACAATTCAAGATAAGAAATTATATATCACAGTTTATAACTCAGAACAATAGCCAATAACTTTAGATAGACTTACTGCAGATTTAGTTCAGGAGCTATCATTTTCCATTCTGCAGAGTTCAAGAGGCCACTGACAGCCCACAATGGATACAGGAGAACTGCCAGCCATTCATTTCAACACATGCATTAGCCTTCAGATCAACTTGGGTTAAATGGGGACCAGCTGATAAATGAATTTGATTCTGGGAAACCCAATATGCATTCCAAAATAAAAATGGAGCGGTGAATACAATACAGTGTGTATGAATGCAAACGCAACCTGTAATCCCAAGCAAAACAAGAGAAAGATTTGGTTGTTCTACAGAACATAATGAAGACTATGTTGACATACTTCTTTTCTCAGGACTAGCAGAACCTCTCAGAATGCAGCAATGAAAAAGGGCAGAAGGTATTACAACTCTGAATATTTTGTGGCTGACGTGACTGAAATGAGCAATCACATAACTAAAACTGGGGAGAGATACTGTCCAAGGGACCTGACACCTCATTGACTCTTGCCCAAGAAACACAAGTTATCCTAGTAAATGTATTCGCACTACAAAAGAGTTGTCAACAATTAGGGCCAATGAACAGGAAAATGAGTTTTGGATTCTGTTGTTTCATCATGGTGTAAAACACCAAGTGTCTCCTAAATCAAACATTATTAACAGCTTCACTGGCACCAGTTAATGCAACCTTTAAGTGCTTTACTTGAAATGATTAAAATAATTAATCCAATCTCATTCGTGAAGAGAAAAACAGTTATTCACAATCAGTGTTGCAAAGTAATAATTCCATCGACTGGGATCAGTGACTTTTATATCCATCCCAGCCCATGACCAAAATTCATAAGCAAATTCGCCTTCCAAAACAGACATTCCAACCCTTAGCAAAAGTGAGTAGGTCAAAGGAAGGTGAAGTGTGTAACATATCAGTCAAACAGATGATGCTTTGAGAAAAGACATTTCAAGTCACGTTATCTGTGACACAGATCGCTGGGGAATACATGTTGAGGTAACGATTTTCAGGATTATGTTGATAAAATGAAATCTGGTTGTTTCTTCGATCAGAATCCAGTACCAATTGTATTGCAAGAGGAACTGCACAGGCTGGACACCACTGTCCACAGAATGCACAGCTTAGGACGCTGGACTGCTATACCCCTCGAGCACCATCACCTTTCATACGTGCTTGTGTTCTTTGCCTTTCACCCCTCTCACTGACCATCTGCATTTTCAATTTCAAAACAAAAATCATTGCCTTTGGTTGGCAACTGCTGAATATATGGATGGTGTTACAAAACTGATTTGGCTTGATTGTTAATAACCTCTGCAATGTGGCTTGTTAATGTTTAAGCATGCAATAACCGGGGCCAGTTTCCCAGCTCAAAGTGCAAGCATGTCTTGACATGTCCATTTTCCCATTGCAGCTCTCCAAATTACAGCTTTAAGGCAAACACTTGGAATGACACACAGCCCATCACAGTGAAAACACTTCTGCTGCATTGGGGGCAAAGGCTGAGCATTCATTTTTAAAGCAGGGTAAGTAAAAAGTTAAGACGTACCTGAGGTAGTTAGGGCTCCTGCTATATTTACAAAGCTTAAAAACTACATTCAACAAATTTCTTAGGAAGTGGACTCCAAGAACAGTTCTGGTACATTGCTCAGTCCTTTGACACATTTAAAAATAGTACCCGGTAAAATAGTGCTATTTAGAAGAAAGAAAATCATGCGGTGAAAGTTTAGCTTTGTTTTTTTTACACACACTATAGCACAATTGTTATAAGTTCAAAAACATTAATGCGACTTCATTAGAATTTTGACAACAGCTCACCCCCAGTTAGTGAACATTTAATTAACAATGAAGGGTGGGGAACACATTTGGAAACTCTCTTTCAATTACAGATCTGTAGAAGCCAGTAACATTTAATGACTTTTTGACATGGGTCAATGGGAAGGAAATTGTGAAATAACCAAGTTATTTAAAACGGGAGAGAAAGCCCTCGAGCACCTGCGCTCTTCCGTCTTTGTTTTAGATTTACATCGTCCTTACTGGAAGGATTTTGAGTAGCTTCTGACTTCTTTTCTCACCATCCAAGGCAGCACGTATCAGACAAAAGTTAAGGGTTTACCATACCTTTGCCTGGATGAATTATTTGCATGACAAAGAGTTCTTTAGGATCCTAACCCCTTTGTTCGTGAGGAGGATGGGGGGAAAGAGAGGGGAGAGCTGTATTAATAACTCATTGGTGGATTCATCCACTCCCTAGATATAAAATCGATTGATTTTGTGCAAAATCAGAATTTACTTCCAATATCCAGTGGCTCTTTTAAAAAGTCTTAGGAGCCAGACTGAGTTTTGCCTTTCATGGTAACAGTTTGAACACCATGCCATAAAACTGACAGTTAAGGTTCTTTGCAACATTGAAAGCCCCGTAGTTGTAAGGCTGGGTAATTCCAGCTGGCACTAATCAGAAATTAGGCCAAGTGACTTGAATTTACTCCCTCCTGTCACTGAGTCTTCACTGAAGAGGCGAGAGAAAATACGGTTCAAATAGCGACGTCATCCTGATCAGAGGGACTGAATGCTGCTGCTCTGAGAATATCGAGAGCATGGACCAGGATGAGGGTTCCGGTCAAGTGTTTCCAGCGCTTTGTAATGGGATGCTTCATTTTATCCAGCCCCATGTGCAGTTCTTGAATCACGTCTCTGTAGCTGTCTCCGATTTGTGCACTCCAGGTCAGCAGGAAGTCATAGGCTGGTTTCCACATGGCCTGGAAGGATGCAAACCAATTAGAGCCACTACTTTTTAAGATAGCACTCATTTTGGGCTTTTAAAGCATTACAGTCCCTCGAGTAGCAAGGGATATTTCCATTCAGTTGTCTTTACAACATCCTCACTTTCCATTGGCTGCTTAGAAGCTCCATAGAGAAAGATGCAACCAGAATGACATATGAATTGATTTAGTGTTTTGTTTTGATCGGATCATTGGGCAATGAGTTTGAGAGATAACCAAGCTATTTAAAAATGGTGAAAGAAAAAATCTCCTGCACTCCCCTATTCAGAAAGCGATGGATTTTTACAGAGGTACAGCAAGTTTGGATACCACATGGGCTACTCCTGCTCCTTGAATATCAATTAGAGCAAGTTCCTTGAGATCAGAAAGATAATTACAATTAAAACAAAAATTAGTTAGGATTAGTCACATTAACTCATTGTAACATTTCCTCAGGTATACTCAATGCATTGCTGTTCCCAACAGCAAAATACCCACAACCTTAAATCCACACCAAAGTTGCCTAATATTACACTGACCTTTTAGAAGTTCAATCCTGTGCTTGATTCAGGTGTAGATACAATTATAGTCAAAATAACCACCTTAACTTGTTTCTGGGACCTTGCTAGGTGTAACAATGCTGTTACATGTCTACACAATAATATTTAATTGTTTAGGGATTATTTCAGGACACACTGTGAAGTCTGACAAGTTCCCACCCCTTTGATTAGCAGGCCTGTTTATCAGTGACAAGATGGGAGCTGGGAGGGAAGGCAAAACAGAAGTCACTTACAAACTTTGGCTAACATTAAGCAAGTTGTTATTTACAAGTCAAGTCACCCTGTGATGAATGGTATGACAGAAATACCAGCTTGTTTCATGCTGTGCCTGAGACATCGGCTTTGGGCTAAGAGGAGGGCATATAATCAGTTCAGCAACAAAGAACCATCTGTAGTAGGCCTCGTACAAGTTCAATCATTCAACAGCTGACCAGGATTAGTAAGTGACTCTTTGATTGTTATTGTTGAAGGTCAAACACAGCTATATCAGAAAGAGCAGCAGACTGAGCCCATTAAACAGGGCAAGTCAAAATTTTAGCCAGCATGAAATCCACTGTCTTTGGGAAAAAGTACACATCACATCACTTGTGTGCAACGTTTACAATTCTTCTCCTTTAGCTTCTGTCACACGAACACATTCAAACACCCTGTCCCTACGGAAGGCAAGCTGTGTGATCTACCTCCCTTCATATCTGGATAAAATTAGAGAGGAAGTGATGTGGATTAGTGACAGTTCAGTGCAGCTTTCAACACTTGGCTGAAACCAGAAAGCTTAGCTGGTAGTGTAGGGAGAGAGAACGGAGGAGGGCAAGAAAGTGTCTGAAGTGGACCAATAAGCTCAGGGATAATTAACGATGGGCAACAGATGTCTCAGTTTCAATCGAGGTCAGATCCCACAGCTGGGAAGCAGGTGTTGGAGCAGTTGAACAACCTCAGGACACTGCAGCACAGGAGTGTGTGGATCCAGTGGTGTATGGTATAGAGCTGAGGAAGGGGTGTCCCAGGCCAGCAGGAGCACTCTTGCCGACTCCACAGAAATGATGTACATGTGGGAATCTGTTAACACTTGAACCACATGTAGCATTCTACATTTACAATCAGAGTCCTTGGACGCTATCCTACATTTTAAAAATCACTCCAGGAAACACTCCCAAGAACACAGCCATGATGGACTGGTGAGGCAGTAGCCCAACACTTTCACAATGAAAACAAGCAATATAAGTCAAACACTGCAGTTGGAAAGTGAACTTTAGGATTTTTCGAGAGATGCCAAATATCACCTACCGGATGGGAGACTCATGAATTAGCAGAAGACTTGTGCATTGACATGCCAGCATATGCATTCTGAAGTTCAACTCATGCATTTTCAGGCTGGCAGATGCTGACAGACTGACTGGACAATGCTGATAGAGCACAATTTTTGAAGGTGCAGCTGTGATTGGCCAGTGGATGGCCAGCATATCCAGGGCTTTTGAAGATTGGAAAAACTGGGAAACAATTTCTTGAGACTTTCTTCAAGAGATCTGATAAACTTCCTTTAGTAAGACAAGCTAAAATAAGATAAGCTATCTTTATTAGTCACATGTACATTGGAACACAGTGAAATGCATCTTTTGCGTAGTGTTCTGGGGACAGCCTGCAAGTGTCGCCACACTTCCGGCGCCAACATAGTGTGCCCACAACTTCCTTATCCGTACTTCTTTGGAATGTGGGAGGAAACTGGAGCACCCGGAGGAAACCCACGCAGACACGGGGAGAACGTATAAACTCCTTATAGACAGTGGCCAGAATTGAACCCGGGTCGCTGGTGCTGTAAAGCATTATGCTAACCACTAGACTACCATGCTTATTGATGGACTTGAAGATACAAGCAAATATTTGGGATCAGGTCAAGGATCAGCCACAATCTCATTGAGTGAGAAGCAGGAAGGGTAAATCACCTGGTCCCCCACCCCTACAATTGGTGAGACCAAACGCAGACTAGGTGACCATAATCGCAGAACACTTGTGCTCTGTCCGTAACCGCGATCTGCATCTCCCCATTGCCAGTCACAACTCCCCCTCCCACACTATCACTGATACATCAGTCCTTAGCCTCCTCCATTGCCAGGAGGATTCCAAGCCCAAACTAGAGGAACAGCACCTCATTTTCCATCTTGGAACCTTGCAGCCTAACCTTGTAGTCCTGGTAAGTTTGATTTTGATAAGATTCCTTGACAACTTTTTGTGCTGTTGTCAATTAAACTTGCTCAAAGCGACTTTTCATAAGCTGTAAACAGAAATGTACACGGGTTTCTTTTTGAAATTTGTATCTGTTATAAGTTTTGATCTCTTTTTGGCAGATTGGTGGGGGAGGGAAGGGAAATTTGATATTCCCAGCTCTTTAGTGCCTTGTGGTTGGCTGTCGCACTGAATATAAATGAGCGAACTATACTTTGTCCATAAACATCACTTGTGATATGTACACAGATAGGCAGCACAGTCAATTTATCTGGAATACAATCTGAGGAATTTGGCAGTAACAATTTTTCTCCTCTTGGAGTTTAGAAAGGAACTCCTTTGCAGTGAGTTATTAAATGTCAATTTTTGATAGCTTGTAGAGAAGAGGACATTGTTATGATGCTGTTCTATTTCCATCAAAATCTTTGTAGAATTATTCTAGAGTATCCATCTGATGTAGAATACACATTTCAACCAGATAAAACTATCTAATCTTCAGATATTTTTAAAGAATCTGAAGAAACTTGCTTATTTTCCACAAAGCATTTAGTTTTAAGCTGAGTTAATTTAATGAAAACGCTAAGTTGACTGGGAAACAAGCAATATGCCCACATGATTGATTAAATTTTTTGGTTAAAAATTAATGGGATGATAACATTTTCTGTTGAGCACACGGTAGTTTAATGTAAACATGGTCTGATTTTTCAAACATGTTGATACATAATGTGTTGAAATCATGACCAAACTGAGTGTCAGCTGATGTGCATATTCAGACCACAGTGTCAGCTGCTCAGATCTAGCATGTTCAGGTTCTGAAAGGGACAGAGCAACTGGACTTGTAATGAAAATAATAAATTAAACAAAAGTGGCCACATGGTATTATAGCAAAGCACATAAAAACAAATCAAACACTAAATATGGAATACAAGAACTGCATCATGTCTTATCAGCTTCAAATTCAAGTTCACTTTATTTGGATTGTTGGTTATGTTGTTTGGCAAGTTTTATTTTAATTACTTAATTTTAATTAATTTTAGTGTCTAACTTTAGCTTGTGGTATTAGAGCAGTGATACGTAAACCAAATAATATTTGTACTTTAAAATGTTTTTCAAATGGATGATCACTGTGATAAAGTGAGATGGAAAATAACTTTTGTTATATTGACAGAAGTTTTTTTTTGTTAGGTCTTTGTAAAAGGTTATTTTATTTTAAATATTTCTTTTGATCTCCAAATATCCACATTTTTGTCACTTGAAACACTCAGAAGACCAGACAACATCTGTGCAGAGAGAAACAGCCAATGCTGTCATGAACATGTTGTAGCTTTTGCTCAAACCCACAAATAATTGCTTTTGTTAATATTTACTGGTCTGCATTGTACACAGAATTCTTGTGCTCTAGACTGTGTATAAATTAGGACATTTATATTTACCAGTGTTTGCAGTGCACATCATAAAACAATTAAGTGCAGATTGCATTAAAAAAAGGATGATTGAATGTCATCATGAACTAAGCGGTTCCTGTCTTAGGCAATAACACACCAACTGGCAGGTCTCACTGGCTGAGACTCTCTCTTTGGGCTGTAAATCTCACTCCTGGGGCCCACCTCTTGACATCTGTTTCTCTAAAATCTACGCTTGGATAATCTTTGACATGGAAGTACTATATCAAAAGTGATAACCCCTGCTAAATTAGGGGACTTGTTTAAATTAGACAGAAAAAAATTTAAGATGATCAACAGTTTAGCATACTGGAGAGAAATTATAACCTTCTCAGAATTACTAAAACAAATTGGGGGAAAAAAATTGGCAATTTAATAATTTGAAAAAAAAACAATAAAATTAAGTGTTCATCAGAAAAACAAAGCATGAGGTTGGAAGATTTGAAGAAAAATATACAGAGTGGACAAAATGCACTCACAGGGAACAGACACAAAACTCAAAGTGACTCTTTAAAAGTGGGTGGATCAATGCTGTGCTACATAATCTAGATAATGTGAGTACTGGGTGCTCTAAAACTGCCAGGCTGAATAATCTCACCTCAGTTTCAACAACTCCATTCTTGTCCCTATGGGGAGCTTCGTAAGCATCCATCTGTTGCTTGGAAACTCTGGCCAGTTTCTCAGCTAGCTCTCTCCATCTTGAGGCCACCTCGACAGCCGTGGTGAGCAATACAAAATCCTGAATGAGCCTGGCAACCAGACCCTGGCAGTCCAGCTTCAACAAGGCCTGGAAACAAAAAGAAGAATTCATAAACCCTCAGTGAGATACAGACAGATGAAATTGCCTGGGAGGTAAACACCAGTTGGTTCCTTCAGCCTACCATGCTCAAAGAACAGAGAATCATCACTTAAACACTTTGTCCCACCCTACCTTCGATCTCTTGGGAAAGACATGAGGGAAAAAAAATACTCAGCCCATAAATTAGGACTTGCAATTAGGCAGTGCCTTCCATAACCTCCAGGAGTCCCAAAGGACCTGACAGCCAATAGAGAACCTTCTGAGATGTGGCCACCTGTAATGCGGTGAATGTGGCAGGTCCTGCAAACAGCAATGTGAGGGAATGAATAACAAACCTGCTTTGTCGAAGTTGTTTGAGAAAGTGTTGAAAGTAATAGGAATAACACCCTTGCTCATCTTCAAAACAGCAGCACGGACTTTTGTATGGTCACTTCAGAGAGCAGACCAGGCCACAGTTTAACACTTCCTCACTGGTGGAAGCTCTGGCAGTGCAGCACTTGGTGATTGCTGCACTGTACTGTCAGTGTAGATTTTAGTCTTTGGTCTCTGGAGTGGGAATGAGGGATTAAGGGAATAACTACTCAGAGAAATTCCCATCCTACCTCCTCAGATGACTGAGGCAGATTTAATATCATATGACCCATGTTATTTATGGAAGAGCTTGTTACCTACAACTTGCAACCCTCTGCTCCACCTGCCTCTCAAAAGCAAATCTGAAGTCATCAGCCATCGTTTGTCAGCAATATATTAGGCTCTCAATTTTCTAAGAAACTAACCACCTAATATTTCCACGTTCATTTTGTCTAAACAAGCCCTCTGCTCCTTAATATCAAATGAGAATAACCTATCAACAGGAACATTGTCTAAACCTATAATTA
This sequence comes from Pristis pectinata, assembly GCF_009764475.1. NCBI lineage: Eukaryota > Metazoa > Chordata > Chondrichthyes > Rhinopristiformes > Pristidae > Pristis > Pristis pectinata. Next base: position 65,381,145 of record NC_067405.1, on the reverse strand, counting down.
TTTAGTGGATCTATGTCAGGTCTCCTCAAAATCTATCCTGTCTGAAAACCCTTGAGCCAGCCTTTGAGTAGCTGAGGTTCCTTAAGCTAGGAATCATTCAGACAGCATGAATCCAGATCTTTTTTCCCCCCAATGTTTAACAAACACCAGGCAGAGAAGCTCAAGAGCTCCAGATGTAGTGAAATCAGCAATTGTTATCAATGGTCAATGACGATGTTAGTGTTCCATACATGTAACCCAATGCCTGCAAGCTACAGTTTCCCTGCACTAGAAGCCACCCCCATGACTTGTGCAATTAGATGTATTTCTCATTCAGTACTTACATTTAGTTGGCCTGGCTCGGCTAACAAAATATCTACTTTGAGGGACATCATTTTTCATTGCTTGAGCCATTCACATCTAATTCTTTTCAGAATCCTGCACATTCTCAGACTCTGAGTAGGTTTTGCAATCACCTATCAACATGCCATGTCCTCAGCACTTGCCCAATTTAACAATATCAATCATGGGCCTTGGACACGAAGCTGAACCACCTTGTTAGATGCAACTCTTTGGTAGTGGGATGGAAGCCAACTCCAAATCGAGCTTCAATAAAAACAATCTTCTATGGATTTTATGGCTTTCAACCAAGTATTAGTTGCTAATGTAAGAACAATGCTACTCCCTAAAGCGTTGCAAGATTTGAAGGTAAAGGAACAGCTCATGGCAGTACCAGTAATTACAATGAGGGAAGGTGAATGGAAAGAAAATGAAGTTGCAACACAAGAGTTTCACACACAACTGAGCAGCTCAGGAATGCAAAGGTTACTCACACCACCAGTGCAATTGAAGTAAATTGATTGAGCAATTCTAAGACTTAATGAGACTATTAATAAAGAATAGGTCTTTCCCAATCACCTGCTCTGGTGTTTTCCTTAGTGTCCATAGAATTGTAGAATAACATCGCACACATGGGGACACTGAGCCCACTGCATCTGTACCAGCAATCCACAGGAGTCCCACTTAACTGCCCGTTCCCTTTCAGTACTCAGTGATACACTTTTGACATCCCTGCATTTCACACCAAGTTTCAATTTATGGAATGGTTTTGAATCACAGAACCACCTCCTCTGCCAGTGTTCCAGATATCAACAATTCTCTGTGCAAAAAACTTTCCCCTCAAATCCCCTTTAGAACTCCATCCTCTTAGCTTAAACCTAGTTCCACTTATTTTTGGTACCAGTACCATGGGAGAGAGATTCTGACCATCTACCCTATGTCTCTTACAATTCCATATACTTGTGTCAGGTCACCCTTCAACCTTCATCGCTCCAGGGGAAACAAGCCCAGCTTCTCCTATCTTGAATCCAGGCAATATCCTGGTTCTACAACTAACATTTAAAATGGATAATTTAGTTATTGTTTGCAAGACCATCCAGGCACAAACTGGTTCCCATGCATCCTTATGTTATAAAAGAGACTACTCTGTACAATGTTTTTGGATGTCCTGGGCTTGTGAAAGATGCTATATTACAAGTTCTTTTCCTTTCACAGAGCAGAAAATCTGGGACTACGTGGAAATGCTTGAGACCAGGAAACTGAACATGCTTTGAAAGAAAGACACAAATTACTTGTAAAAATGGCCTTGAAGTGATAGCTGAATTAAGAAAGACTTCGTTGGTATTGAACATTTCATCCTCCTTCCACCACAGAAATGTACACTATTGGTTCTGTTTTTTTTAGTGTCCTTGAACCTTCTCCCTGTCACATCATGGGAGACTTGTGGTTCAGCTATCCCATTCCACACTGATCTACCCCATTCATACCACTTCCCCTTCAGAAAATAAATAAAGGTCGAAGATATAATCAAACACACAGAATATGCTTCTGTTTGTTCAGTGGGCAGCATGGTTTTCTCTTCCATGCATTCTCATTCGCAATCTACTGCAGAATGACAGGAAATGGCTGAACGATTACTAACAAAGCAAGGGCTGTGTTGCTCCATGCCCATTGTTTGTTGAGAAGTTGAGATTCTGCTCCTTCCCTTTCTCTCCACCAATGCTCACTGAGGCTTGAATGTGAGAAATAATCTCCTGGGGGCTGGTCCCACAAGGGATGCCACCACCTGTGGACCCACGACTCAGAATCAGCTGTTACATACAGTGTACAAAATAGGGAACATATCTTGCACCTCAAGTGTGTTACCAGGACAACAACCCTTTTGAAACAAAGAGTGACATTTTAAAGCATGGCATAGCAAAGTCCAACAACACCTAAAATAGCTCACATTCAATACTATGGGCAAGTGCTAATTGTAAACTCGAGAAAATTATCAATACCACTTCACCATTTGGAGTACTGATACATCCTATGTATCAGTATGTATTCTATTCTGCCATCTTACAGAGTGGAGTGGAGTCACAGGTAGACAGGGTGATGAAGGCGGCTTTTGGCACGCTGGCCTTCATCAGTCAGGGCACTGAGTATAGAAGCTGGGATGTTTTGTTGCAGTTGTACGAGACGTTGGTGAGGCCGCATTTGGAATATCGTGTTCAGTTTTTGTCATCCTGCTATAGGAAAGATGCCATTAAGCTTAAAGAGTGCAGAGATTTACCAGGATGTTGCCAAGAATCAAGGGATGGGATTATAGCGAGAGGTTGGACAGGCTAGGACTTTATTCCTTGGAGCATAGGAGAATGAGGGGTGGTCATATCGAGGTGTATAAAATCATGAGGAGCATAGATAGGGTGAACGCACACACTTTCTCCCCAGAGTTGAGGAATCAAGAACTGGAGGGCATAGATTTAGGGTGAGGGGAAAGATTTAATAGGAATCTAAGGGACAACATTCACCCACCCAGAGGGTGGTCCGTATATGGAATAAGCTGCCAGAAGTGGTTGAGGCAGGTACATTAACAACATTAACAAGGCACTTGGACAGATACACGGATAGGAAAAGGTTAGAGGGATATGGGCCAAACATGGGCAAATGGGACTAGCTTGGATGGACATCTTGGTCAGCATGGGCCGATGGGACCAGAAGGCCTGTTTCTGTGATGTATGGTTGTATGACTCTATGTGGAATCTACCTCCAAACTGTAGGGACCAAAGCAGGTAGGCAGTCCTAGGCAGAAATAGGATCATCTTTTGCACTGACTCGAACAAGTTGATTTCGAAAGACTATAATAGCGAAGCTTCAAAGATAACGAAAGCAAAGAACTTGATCTGGTACAGCTGCTTCGGGATTTGCAGTAGCACCCTACCCAGAGGTATATCCACCCAGAGGTCAATTTATCCTCTTAGCGAATCACGTTGCTTGTGGCAATGTTTGCAAGTCTGAGGAGTAAGCGTACTTTATACATCTTTGAACACAGCACGGTAAAGAATTGTTGGGCAGATATAGGTAGCTCACAGCAGTGTAAGAGTCAGTAATTAGTAGAATGATGCAGAATAACAAGGGAAATAAAAAATAGTAGGTGAAATTGTCACGAATAGAACAGACTGGAAAACCCTGAAAGGAGGAATCTCAGGTGACGGAAGACTAATCGCAAAAAGACGCAGTGTAATTCAAAGGAAGGGATAGTACATCCATGCAGAACAGATAGGCAAAAGGAGGAAGGTGCAAAACCAAACGATAACCTTGCCCAACTGTTTTTGAAAATCACAATCTGCAGACATTTTGCTGGGTGTTTTTGTTTCAGGCCAATGCTGATAATGCAACATGGCTCCGGTGTCCAACAACATCTGGTGAGACTTGCACACCCACAGTGCCGTTGTGTATGGAGAGAAGTCAAAATGCATCACACAATGAACATCTCAAATCTATCGAATGTTAAGTGAGTGAACAACCTTAGGTGGCAAACTCCTTGTGCACGGCAGCAGGGTGGAATTTGGAATATGCCTTGATGGTGCAAAATTAGTTTCTCTTTCATTACTTTAATGCTATTAGCAATCAGAGAGACTAATGGAACAGATAATCTTGGTGTAGGAGTTCTGAATCAGTATTATTTATGTTCAAGAGACATTGTGACATATAATAATTAAATTCTTTCCTTCATCATCATTTTGTATATGGCAGTTGTCACTATTATGCAACCGAATTCAGATGGAAGGTATTTCATGCTGAGGGACAAGTCCCAAGGTTTGCTCTGGAGCTGAAACTAGCTTCACTTCTGCATGGAATTTAAAATTAAAAGTTTATCAAAACTGGAGTTTGACAATATGTGCCAAAATTTCTGAAGAAAAACATCCCTAATACTGCAAGGGGTGAGGACAGGCAATCTAATTCAGGGAAGAGGAAAAGCAATCTAATTCAGCCATGATGGGATTCCCCTACCGGTAGGAGAGTAGTCATTTGACCTTTCAGATCAGCAAGAACCTTTATCTAATAGAATGAGACATTTAATGATTCCAGTGTCTTTAAACTGTCTGTGCCAGTCATCAGATCTGGCCTGATTATCAATCCAGTTGCAAACAGCAACTGTTGCACATTAGCTCTATTCACAACATGGAGATCATTGGTTCTTTGTGGGCAGCTTTTGAGGTCAGAATTCAGCATCATTACTTTGTCACCGACCACAAAATCTAGGCTAGGATTTTGGAACAGGGCTGCCAATTAAGTGTGATTAATGCAGCACTCTCTTGCCATGTTAAACATGTGTTAATTGCACCTGCCTGCTTTAATCATGCACTATCCATGGACTACATCTGACCCCTGTTGCAACCAGACCACCCAGTCTTGGACACCAGGGTTGTTATCAGTTCATACCACACATTGATGTAAACTACAAGGGTACCAGTCCTTATGCAGGCTCTTAACTTGAAACATCAAACACCCTAGGCCTTGACAAATACTGCCTCACCTGCTGAGTTCCTCCAGCAGTTTGTTCTTTACTCCAGATTCCAGCATTGGCAGTCTCCTGAGTCTACAAGGGTATCATGTTCCCCTCTCACTTACTACCACACTGGCTAATAATTTAGTGCTATTTCAAATATTTTCTGGCTCTGCAGCCAACAACTTCTCCCAACAACATGGTAACATGTGCTCAAACAGGTCTCCCTTTCCATATTAATCAACTCAACTTCCAGAGACAAACATTGTCTCTCACTCACTCTGCACTGACTTTGCCAAGCCTGTTGAGGGTTAGTTAGACTGAAGTCGACTGCTGAAAGATAAAACTCAGTCACCTTTTAATACTTTCAGTATCATTGAATTTTGTGACAAACTTCCCTTAAATTATATTTGAAGTTTTGTACCATCAACATCAGTACAAACAGCAGCTCAACACACCGCTTCCCCTGAGTTGTCAGGACAAGGTCAAAACTTCCAGGCTGCTTTTAATAGATTTAAGTGAATGAAGCAGCATTGCATTAAATATTTCCTTTCACAACATCCAAGATCACATACAGTTAAGCTGAATTTTACACTTGACAACTCAGTGGAAGAGAAACCGACTCAAATTCACAGGGAATAGACAAGGAATCCATTTTGGGCATTACAAAGTAAGGAGGATCTGTGTCCAAGACCAAGCACTTTCCTCCTTTTGCCTATCTGTCCTGGTGCCTTTATCTGCTGTAATGAGATGCTGAGGTCTCATTCCTCCCCTTCTCCACTTAATAGTTCAGATTGGAACTGGCGGGGAAGGGAGGCTTAAACTGGTTTGTCTCACCTTTCTTGGGTGCATCATCTTCTTGCATGTTTAACGCATCTTAACACACAGCTTTAAGAGTTCCACATTCACTTCACATTGATCTGCTGCATTTGCTTTCTCAGTGCTCAACTTGTGGCAGCCAGAAAGCAGCATCCAGAGCATGCATGTCATTATGCAAATCCATTTTCCTGAAAGCTGGAAAACGTGCAACTCCAGCCTCCCAGACAACCTCAACCCACTGCAATTCACCTATCACCGAAACAGGTCAACAGTGGATGCCACCTCCCTGGCCCTACACTCATCTCTGGAGCATCTGGACAGTAAAGACACTTATGTTAGACTATTGTTTATTGACTACAGCTCTGCCTTCAATACTACAATTCCAAGAAAACTCATTACCAAACTCCAAGACCTGGGACACACCCCCCTCTGTAACTGGATCCTTGACTTTCTGATCAACAGACCACAATCAGTGAGGATAGGCAGCAACACCTCCAGCACTATTATTCTCAACACTGGTGCCCCACAAGGCTGTGTCCTCAGCCCTCTACTCTACTCCCTATATGCTCATGATCGCGTGGCCAGATTCTGCTCCAACTCCATCGGCAGGTTTGCAGATAATACCACCGTAGTAGGCCGTATCTCAAATAATGATGAGTCGGAGTACAGGAAGGAGATAGAGAGCTTAGAGACATGGCGTCATGACAACAACCTTTCCCTCAATGTCAGCAAGACAAAAGAGCTGGTTATTGACTTCAGGAAAGGGGGCAGTGTACATGCACCTGTCTACATCAACGGTACTGAGGTCGAGAGGGTTGAGAGCTTCAAGTTCCTAGGAGTGAACATCACTAATAGCCTGTCCTGGTCCAACCACATGGACGCCACCGCCAAGAAAGCTCACAGGCACCTCTATTTCCTCAGGAGGCTAAAGAAATTTGGCATGTTCCCTTTGATGCTCACCAACTTTTATCAATGCACCATAGAAAGCATCCTATGCGGACGCACCACAGCTTGGTATGGCAACTGCTCTGTCCAGGACCGCAAGAAGCTGCAGACAGTTGTGGACATAGCCCAGCACATCATGGAAACCAGCCTCCCTTCCATGGACTCTGTCTATACCTCTTGCTGCCTTGGTGAAGCAACCAGCATAATCAAAGACCCCACCCACTTAGGTTATTCCCTCTTCTCTCCTCTCCCATCAGGCGGAAGACAAGTTTTTCACTGTACCTTGGTACAAATGACGATAATAAACCAATTCCAGGTACAAGTGACAATAATAAACCAATACCAGTGTTGCACCACATCGATTCATCCTGGACTATTTGCACTGTTCCGCAATCACCCTCCCAGAAACAATTAAAATTACTCTTTCATTGCTCCAGATATCAAGAATCAATGGTGATGGAGACTTTGCAGAGTCTTTAATAACCTGCTCACCATAGTCAGATAGCTACACTGACTTACATGGGATAACTTGGCATCTCCTTTATTTCCCTCGAGATTAGCTCAGAAAACGGGCAGTGTTTAAGGTTAAACAAAGGAGGCATTATCTGCACAATTAACTCTAGTATTTCCCAAATGTTAAGATCCAATTTATCGAGGTCATTTATTGTAAGTAATAAAACCCCTTGAATACCTTGACTTTGACCACAGCAAGGAATGGCGTTGCCAGAAATGGTCACAATTTGATTGAACAGGACATTTTACATAAAATCTTGCATCTGAGAGGAAAAACGAGCATTGATAAACTCGCAACACTGCGTTTGCAGTAAAATAAATCACACATTGTTTTGCGGTGACAGAACAAGTTGTTTCCAATAGAGCAGAGATCTGAGGCACAGTCACCAGTCTGAGATCATAGGACCTGTTCACAGAGCAGACAACTTTGAGCTAAAATTTATCACAGCAGCCAGGCAAGATCATTCTAAACTTGACAGCAACTTTTATTTTCCAGTTCATTGTCTCCTCAGATCCACATAACTACAGTTTAAAATGGCTCTGTTGATACAGGTTGACTTTAAAAGGCAGAGATAAGTGATTGGATTTTGTCACAGTTTTATACTTGGTTCTATAATGATTTCACATACTGTTGAATAAACTGCAGCTAACACTCATTATTAACTTTGCAAGTGATGGGCAGCATCTTCAGTTCCCTAAAGCACTGCATTTATGTTGTTACTCACTACTCTCAACACTACAGGAACAAACTGTTTTCTGACTGTGGACCTCTGCTAATGGAGCCATACTTTGGACCACACAAAAAGTAAAGATATTTCCCTCAGTGACCGCTGACTTCCACTATTTCCTACCAGCTGGTACATAAAAATCACCTGACCTTTGTACAGAAACGTGCCTGTTTTGTAGCTTAGACCAGGAAAAGGGAAACGCAGCACGCAATGCCTGCATCTCAACTACACTCCCTGGTCAAGAATTTTGGGAATAATAGATGGCAGCAAGATTATTCCTGTGGGGGTATGGCCTGTTCAGGAAATGGGTTACTTTCACAATTAGTTCCAAATGAAGTAAATGCAGACACCCCTTGTTAAGCTGGCTTTAATGATGATCTAGCCACTTTAGGATATTCAGTATCTGCTAACAGCAGCAGGTGGAATGGGACAACAAGACATGGATTCAAACACTTCTGTTAATGATTGAAGGTTGCATGTTTTTCTGAGAGGTCATAGTAACCTTAAAATGTGCACTTATATAAAAAAAAGCATGCCCTCTCAAAATCTGTGTTTTCAACATCTGTGTTTTTAAGTTAGTTAATTTTCCAATGCATCCAATTATTTCAAATTAATCAAGTTACCCAGCAAAGCAGTTGATAGCATAAATACCTTATAAGTCACCTTATAATTAAAATGATTGGCTGGAAAATTGCATGTGTCAAGGCTCTCTGCTAAAATTACTTCCATATTCTTCCATGCTATCAGAAGAGGATGGTTCCATACTAGTTTTGTATCTGGACATTCATAACCCAGAACAATTTTAAATAAGCACATTTTATTAATAGACTGAGATTAGAAGAGAAAATGCTGTGATCTATTAAGGAAGTGGTAACAGAGCACTTAGAAAATAATAATAGGAGTGGGCAGAGTCAATGTGGATTTATTAATGCTAAATCCACTAGAGCTACCTGTGGTTATAACTTGCAGAATGGATAAGGGTGAATCAGTTGATATGGTGTATTTGGACCTTCAGGAGCCTTTTGACAGAGCCACACAGGAGATTAAACAACATCAGACCATGCACTATTTAAGGGTTAACATACAGGCATAGATTGAGGATTGGTTAACAGACAGAACACAGTAGGAATAAATGCACCAGCTATGAAGAGGGAAAATAGACCAGTGGGGCATTGCAGGGATTGGTACCCAAAATGTTCACAATCTGTAAAGCCATCTGAATGAGGGGAATCCAGGGTAAAACATCCACACTTGCTGTTGATACAAAGTTGGGTGGCAGTTTGGGCTGTGAAGAGGATGCAGAGAGACTTTGGGGATACAAGCAGGTTATGTCAACAGCGAGGGAAAGACAGATGGAATCTAATGCGAAAAGGCAAGGTCATCCACTTTGGTTAGAAAAATAAAAAGAAAATTTTTTTTTAAGACAGTTAGAGCTGGAAGGTGGAACGTAAAGGTGTTCAAAATGCGCCTGTACACAAATCAATGCAGATTAACGTGAAGGTACTGCTAGCAATTAGGATGGCAAACAGCACACTGACCTTAACTGCAAAAAGATTCAAGCCAAGAATAAAGACATCTTTCTTCAATAAAAGAATACTGCATCTGAAATAATGTACACAGATATGGTCTATGAAGGAAAGACATGCCTGTGATTAAGGGAATGCAGTGAAGATTCACCAGATTGGTTCTTGGGATAGGTGGTTTGTTATGTGATGGATAAGTAACCTACATTCTCTGGAGCTTGGAAGAATAAGAGGCAGTTGTATTGAAATGTATAGACTTCCTAGGATAGATGTGCTGATGATATTGCTTCCAACTGGGGTGCCTCGAAGCAAAGAAGGGATCAGCCATTCAGGACAGAGCTGAGTTGGAAGTTATTCACTCAATGGATATTGAATCTTGGAACTTTCTATCCAAGTGAGCTGTAGAGACTCATGGCCAAGTACATTCAAGACAGATTGAAAGATTTTTTTTAATATTAAGGGAATAAAGAGAGCTGGGGTCAGTGCAGGGAAGTGACGTTGAGGTAAAACATGTCTCTACTTGTGCTCAACTGACAAAACAGTCACATAGGGCTAAATGACCTACTCCTCCTTACGTTGTTATTTCCTCAATGTAGACAGGAATGAAGCAATAACATCTTTCATGGTGCTGCCCTGCCCCCCCCGCCCTCCCCACCACCCTTAAGCATTATTACTGCAGGATGTTGTGCTACATAATTCTTAAAATTATTGTTCCTACCCTAGGGACAAAGGTCCATTGTCCAGCTCAACATTAGCCTTACTCACAGGGCCTGTAGTCCCACAAGACCACCTGCTGTCCCCAGGACCCAGCTTTACTTCCTTCCTATCCAGGACCCCATCCACATGCTCCCAGGAAACCACCTAGCTGTTGCCACTGCTGGGATCCCACTCCTGGGATTATCCTAGACAGAGTGCAGTCCTGTGGTGGGGGGGGGGGGGGGGGGGGGGGCGAGATGGGAAACAAGAACTGGAGTTGTGTAGGGTCATGGGGAGGGAGGGTGATTCACTGCTGTGCTTGCTGTCTGTCTGTTCCAGCACACCTGCATTTTACATGCACACTAATATACTTAGCTTGCATTTTAATGAGGATGTAACAAAGGATTTGCCGTTGATATTTTAAATCAAATTTTCATCAGAACTTGGAATTCTGAATGTTTTTAATGAATCCTGGCACTATAATTTTTGGGTTAGATCTGGCTTTGACCACTGATGCCAGAAATTATTTAATTCAAACTTCACTTTTCTCCCAAATTTGATTCTTAAATGATAAAGTTTGTGTTACAAAAACATACCTTGGGGTCATACAAAACTAAAAGTTTATTTGAGATGCAAGTTGCAGCAGAAAGTCCATGCCTCGCTGGAGTTCATCTCAGTAACACCAGCCAGTGCTCATACCCTGGTCCTTGATATGCAAGACTGAAGTGATGCTTTCCTCAGTTTTAAAATGCAGAAAATAAAGACATCCACCCTGCTGGAATCGCAGTCAGAAATTTCTCCGGAATTACTAATTGCCTTGTCGCCATTTTTAGGCCCAGAAAATAACACGAGGGAAAGCATCAAAGTTTTCCGTCCTATTCTTCACTTCTCCCATAGGTTAAAAGGCAGAGGTTTGGTGGGTGAAATGAGGATGGATAGGAATTAAATTGAGGATGAAAGTTATGATTTAATTTCAAATTCTAGAACAGTGAAATCTGATACAAGGAGTGTGCTATAATGGCAACATTCACTCTGTGTCATCACTAATATTTCAGCAACAGAAAACAAACTTATCGTGCACACTTTATCATTTTTTGAGGCCCTAGAATGCTTTAAAGCTAATTAAGTACTGGTGGAGTGTGGTCACTGTAGTATTGTTAATAAACGGCTTCCAGATAAATGACTAGATAAACCAGCTTCCCACCTGGGTTTCGACAAACCCAGAGAACTACTTCCTTAAGCACAGGGAGCAGCTAAACCAAAGGCAAGGCTTTCAGCAGTGCAACACTTCATCAAGAAAGCACAGAGGCATTAAACCAGACCAGCAGTCAATTCTCAGGAGTGGAGCATAAACCCTGACCTTTAAACTCCAGGCTGACAGTCCTACTACTGAGTCACGGCTGGCAAATGTGCAGATGCCAGTAATCGAGACCAGTCTTCAGTAGTGTTAATCATTGCTACATAAATTGCAAACAGCTTTTCCGTCAGATAAAGAGGGCATAGGATCTAAACGCAACAATCCACAGAATTGTGGGAGCCATCACCTTTGCCTTTTAATGGATCTATATCGTGGAATCCTTGAAGCCATTCAGTTTAAAATTAATGGTTCTAATTAACATGCATTGGCAGTTGCTGAAACCAACCCATCATTTTGCCTTAGTTTAGGATTCACCCAAAAACAGGTCTTTTGAATACTTGTTGGGACTTGAAAAGGACAAAGCAGAGATTATAAAATTCAAGCACAGAGTTGCCCAGGTTTCAGAATCAGGATGTCACACATTCTTTCAGTTTGCTGTACTTTTACATTTAACTTTTTACGAAGTGAGATTACCAGGCCTACAAAGCCTCTTGACGTCAGTGCACACAAAACACTCCAGCTCAAGTTCACCATACATAACTTGCGTATTTAGTTGGCACCAAAGAGATCCCTGGATAATAATTTGCACTTAAATACAGAAAGCAGAAATTATTTTCCATACACACCAAAAACAAAATTTGAAATACTGCGGCTGTGGCTTAGTTGAGGGCAGGACTTTGTTTCTGAGTAATGAGTTAGCTCTATTCAATTCCAAACAAAGTGTATGAATATTTCCAGTATTTCCTGTTTTTATATTAGATTTCTAGCTTCCTGGAGAGTTTCATTTGATCACTGGATTTCTGTTTAACCGTTCCAGGGCACTACTGAAGTCAGTTGTCTAGTTTTAGAGATTTACACTTGTGAAAATTTGCAGATTTTTGAGACCGTGGTAAATCTCACCTTCAATATACAGGTAGCAGCAGTACTTTGACGAGTCTGAGATTTTGAACACTGCAAGTGAGCTGTGGAGATGAATGCACCAAGCTGCAATTTAATAGATCCCTGTGTCTTAAGATGGTTTTAGGTCATTTTTAAACTCGTTTGATACACATCTGCTTCTCTGAGCAAGTTCTCATTCAGCATGAATCATCACTTGCAATCAGTCTGAGAGAGAAGCAATGAAATCATCTCATTTTTCAAGTCTGCGCTGGCAATTATGCAAGAAACCACAGTATACTCCCACTGTCCCTGCCTGTAGGATGACAGTTTGATTTGTCAAGCAGGCTAGAAACAATAAACCTTTGATTGAGAAGAAACAAAGTTTGTCCCCTGGAAGATTATAATAAACATTTTGCCAAACCTAGCACCTTGCAAATTCTGCACTTTTTTTCATGACAGTTCTTTTATGAGTGTCTTTCATTAAATGCCGCAAAAGACAAGTCATGTGGTAGTACAGCAGTACCACAGCCCATGAACAAATAAAACCACTTGTATTTAATTGTACACAACTTCTGGCTACAGGGTTGTAAATGAAAACTCACACCTAAAGTACAACAAAGGCTTTTGGAAGTGCTGTCTAACCAATCACACAGATGCAGATGGGTTGAAAAATTCCACGAAAGTGACCAAGGCCTACAGAAAGGGCATATTTAAAGCTGGTAGCTTAGCTGTAAATATGGGAACATCTCAGAATTATGACACCAATCACAAAGTTTTCAATTCCCATCTTTAGAGGCTCATGACTGTGCTATGCACCAACAATACTCACACTTTTGATGCAGAATTACTTTAAACAGATTAACGCCATTAAACCAATAATTGCAAAGTGCTTATCAGGCACATTGTGTGTATCAAGAACAAGGTGAGGAGGTGGGGTCAATTTTGTGGTCAAGTCCACAGACGAATTGCAAAGGCAGCTGAAAAGAGATTTAACAGATGGGTTTAAAATCAAGGAAGGGTTGAAAGACTAAATGAAGAGTTATACAGTGGTTAGGAGGCTGATAACCAGAGGTCATCAGAAAAACAACCAGGGTGATCAGAAACAGAACTCTGATAGAGTTGGGATGAATCAACTGACATGCTGATGGGTCGAGGTTCAGTTGTGGCTTTTCTAGAGGAAACTGGATAAATATTTGAGTAAAAGATTGCAGGGATATGAGGAAAGAACTGGGAAATGGGACTAACTGGATTGCTTTTAGAAAAATCTGTTACAGAATTGAAGAGCTAACTGGGCTCATCTATGCTGTACCAATCAAAGATTCTATTCCATAAAAATATGCAAGGACATTGAATGAACATGCAATTGTCCCACCACACCATCCAGTCATTTCTATTTCACTGGCCCAACATTTGTACAGCAACTTAATTAAAGGTCTCCCGGTAACACTGTCTGTCATGGGCAGAAACAGGGCTGGAATCAGTGCAAATATAAAGTGCATCTTTGCTGCATTCAGAAAACATCTCAGATCTTTTTATTTTGTAATGAAGCTGAAAAAGGGGTAAAAGTTGTGCACCATGGCATTGGCTGTACTTTTAGAACACATACCTCAGATATACATATATACCCCCAAACATTTCCAAGATGTTTTCCTAAATTATTCCACTGATGTTAATGATCATTGAATTTTATTGTTGACTGTTTTGAGACCACCGACTGGAGTGAATATTCCATGATTACCACACATTAAGCCTTTCAGCTTAAATCGGCGATTTCAATTCAATGCATCATTAAACCTTGTGCAGTCCAGGGACTGTTACACACCTTAATAATTGTATGCACTTTTATGCAGCACCATAGAGCTTATGTGTCATGTTTAAAATATTACGTCAGGAGACCAGCAGTGAATGGAGAGACATATATTTCAAATGAAGGACAGGACACTATTGCTCTTTAAAGAATAAGCATAAGGACTGATCACAGAGATGTTACACCAAGAACTCTGCTGACAAAGCAGGAAGTCTTCTGTCTGCCATCTGTGCTTTTTCTCCTCCAGCCAGCTATTTAAGGTGCCTGGTTTGGAAGAGCTCACAGCTCCCGTGAAACTTCCAGTGAAGGTCAACTTCACATTATTTAGGTTAGACTGCTTTAACCACATCAGATTCAAAGAGAAGACACGGAGACTGTAGATGCTGGAATCTGGAGCAAGCAAAACAAACACCCGGAGGAACTCAGCGGATGAAGCAGTCTGTGGAGGCAAAAGGATGGTTGATGTTTTGGACGGTCTTGACTTGAAATGTCAAGCATGTCTTTGCCCCACAGATGCTGCCTAATCCACTTGAGTTCCCCCAACAGTTTGTTTTTCAGATTTAAAGAGTCTTTTCGCTCTGAAGTGCACAAGTCCCACAGAACACACCAATACCTCCCTTGGCGCTCTCAGGAAGGAGAATGTTAATGAAATCAGCATTGGAAGGGCCAGGAGAGCATTATATACAGAGGGATGCATTGCTGACAGCACTGTTGTGCTGGGAGCTTGGTGGGAAGCCCAGCACTCTCTGCTGCTGTGCACTGCAGTGCTGGGAACCTGATGCAAACCTTCACCTTCCCTGCTGTTGCGGTGCTGAGAACCCGGCACGAACTTCTGCCCTCCACTCTTGCAGTAATGAATAGCCCTACGGCTTGTTGCGAGGGCTGGTGCTGGGTGGGCTGGTGCGAACATTCAGGGCTGAGATGTGGGGGCTCAGAGCTGCAGCCGTTGCTGGGACTGGCAGCAACCGCTCTATGCGTTGACTGACTGCCTGTGAACGGTTCCCTTATACGATGAGATGGACTCTTTACCTCACAATCTACCTTGTTTGACCTTGCACTTTATTGTCTACCTGCAATGCACTTCCCTGTAGCTGTGACACTTTACTATGTATTCTGTTATTGTTTTTACCCTGTACTTCCTCAATGCACTCTGTACTAAATGCAGTGTGTAATGAATTGATCTGTATGAACAATATGCAAGACAAGTTTTTCACTGCACCTCAGTATAAGTGACAATAATAAACCAATACCATCATCTGATCCACATCACGTCCATTGGGCATAGCAGGGTGGTCAGGGGTTGGCACAATGTTTCTACTATCCAACATGGAGTCTGAATGCATGGTCTTTTTAAAGTGCAGGCTCATACCTACAAGCATTCTGACTGGAAGGGCCAAGAGCGCGATAACAAATGAGTGCTTCGTGGAGTAGCACAGAGTGGGGTAAAGTTAGACAGCTGTACCAAGTCAGAATCCCATGGCAAGATTCCAGCTGCTGAACCAATCAAACCAACTTATTCCAATATCAACACACCAACTGCAACTACAACTACCTCCATCCCCACACACACGTGTGCATGCAAACACACGATGATTGAAATCACTATAAAATGCCAGGGTCATGGATTTCAGGAGCAGAATTTTCCGTTTTAGTGGCATTACTTGTCACATACAGATCACGTTTATAAGGAATTGCTCCCTTTTTGTTAGAACTATATGCAGATACCATGTTCAGTTCATCAGTAATTGACGGCATTACTTCGAATACGAAAACACTTGCAACCTAACAGAAGTGGTTGTTTGGCCCATCAAACCTGTCCATGTTCTCCGTAAGTCCAACACCCTGCATTTTAATTGTCACACTGTAAAGTTCCTTCCCCTTGCGTACTAGCTCAAATACTTTTCAAAACTATTTTCATCCTCTCTTGAGGTAGATTGATCTAAATCCTGGCAACCCTCTAAGTAAAAAGATTTATACTTCTTCCCGCTGGATCTTTTACCAATAACTTTTCGATCTTTGACCTCTGGTTACTGAAACACTTACTGGATGGAATGTTTTTTTTCCCATCAACTCAATCAGAACCTCAATGAACTCAGCCCACAACATCCTGATAAACGCTTCACTGTGCCCTTGCTAAAGTCTTTACATCAGACCTGGTGCCAATAACCATCGACATAGTACTCCACCCAAAGCTTTGTCGACAACAAAAACAATTCAAGCAAGATTTTAAAGCTGTGGCTTCAGTGAGAATGTTCTAACTGTGATACAATATCTGGGACCAGCTCTTGATTTTTATTTGCAAAAAAAAAACTCATTCAGAAAAGTCCTTTCACCTTCATGGATTGAGTGTTACAGTTTCCGAGTTAGAATGGTTCTACTGCTTTCTGACCTTCGCTTGGAGACACAAGAGATTGCAGATGCTGGAATCTGGAGCAACACACAAAGCTCTGGAGGAACTCAGTGGGTCAGGCAACATTTATAGAGGGAAAGAAACAGTCGACGTTGGTCTTGTCCCGAAACGTCGACTGTCCATTTCCCTCCATTGATGTTGCCTGACCTGCTGAGTTCCTCCATTGCTTTGTGTGTTGACCTCAGCATGGCAACTGCTCCCGAGCAAGACCAAGTTCCAGGGGATGAAAGGAAGCTTTTTGGTAAGATACCCAGGCCCGTTCATCTATCCCAGGACAGCTGTTGCGCAGTTGTAGTTAAAAACTTTACAGGCCAGCCCTGCTGGACCATTAGGGTTACTTTCAATGCTCTGCCATCAGGATCATTAAAACCATATTGCAAAGCACATTTGTTTGTTCCATGGTCATCTTGTCTCACACTGCACTGTGTAGCTCATAACCACAAACAATGGTTTGACTGGAGTTCATAGAAGGAAATTTTCTAGAAGCAATTTGCAAAAGGCAAATGCATAACCTGGCAATCTAAGAAGCAGCAGAGATAACACAATTTATTGCATACTCACAGACATCAGCTCTTTCTGAAAGGACTTCTTTTCCTTGTTGTCCACATCGTTGCAGTCCTCTTTGAGCTTTTCTAGTACTGATGCCACGCGCTCCGGTTCGCTGTCGATCTCCGTCCGGCAGAAGTGCACAAGAGGCATGTTTTTGTAACCCAGCGCATCCGCAAATGCTCTCCAGCTACTGATATTCTCCATGAGCGTCATCCTTACCGAAGCATAGATATACGTGAGAAACTTGCTGGGCCGAAGGATCTGCTCCAAGAGCATAGAAGTAGTGAGATCAGGCCCAAGAAAGAAGCTGGGCTTAATTTTCCCAACTACTAACACATTTTTGGCATGCACCAGCCCTATCTTCCCTTGGTAGAACCCAATGTACCACTCTTTTGTTCGGAGATGACCTTTCAACTTAATTTTCTCTTCACTTAGCAATGCAATCACGTCTCCCTTTTTGTACTCCAACAGATAATAGTTTTTGTTCTGCCTCACAACAGTCTTCAGCAGTTTCCCATACTTGAGATGGTTTACCTGGCGGTCCTGAAATATGGGGTATTTACTCGTGACGGCCAAGGGGGAAAGAACAATCTTGCCAACTTCCTTCTTCTTCAGGAACCTCCTCTGCCCGCTGTTTCGGACCCCGGACTTCGGGGGCGGCTGCGGCGTTCGCACACAGAACTGTGTGATTATCGCCTCCTGCTCATCCTTGACCTGGATCCTCAGGGTGAAGTCGGAAAGCTCTTCGGGGATGCGCGAGTAAACGGGGAAGATGAGGCGGCTGACCTTGCCCAGCTTCACCTGAAATCCGCGGACAACCTTAACCTGGTCAGAAGGCTTGACCTCGTAGTTGGAGATGTTGGGGTGTATGCTGATCTTCAGGTCCTGGGGCTTTGCCAGCATGAACTGGTGCTTGCCCCAGAGCTGCAGGGCCACAGGTGGTGCACTCACAAGATCTCGGCTTACTTCATTTACTAGCAGTGACTTGGGTGCGCTATCGTGCCCGAATACAGCCACCACCGTCTTGAATGAAGGATGAATGTGCTTCGGACCATACACCCCAACCGTGATTTTTTTGTTAATGCATTCCCACACTGTAGCAGGGTACTGCAGCATCCTGGCCTGAGACACCACAACAACGTACATGCAAGGCTCCAGACTGTCCAACTGGACCTGCACCGTGTCACCATAATGATACACCTGAGACATCGGTGTGAAGGGCCCATCTTTACTGTCACTGCTCAAGCAGGTTATGCTGGCATCCTTCTTGCTCGTCACGTTATCTTTCAGCTCGGCAGAAATCTTCATCTCCAAGGTGAGGAACGTTTTAACTTCCATGTTGCTTAATTTGATCTCCACCACAGGGCTGATGGTTGTACATTTATCATTGTTCAACTCTACAGGAGGATCCAACAGGGCTTTCATGGAAATCTGCTGAGTTTCTCCTGGGGAGATGTGTCCTTCTGGTATGTGAATACTGATATTGGTGTCCAGAAGCTGAACTGCTCCACCAGTGCTGTCCAGCTTACAAACAATATTGGTCTCGACAGGCTGGGTCTGACCCCAGCCAGGGTTTTGCCCAAGAGAGTTGAGATCGTGACAGGAACGTGCCAGTTTCCTGTGGTTAAGCCACGCTGCTCGGAAGTCCTCCCTGCTCCTGAACTGTTCGGGCTCTGGAGACTGCATGCTGGTGAAGAAGCCAGAGGAGGGAGGTCCTGCCGACTTGGCTTGCAGGACCGAAAGCTCAGACATACTGTACGACCGCTTGCTTCGAAAGAATGGGTTGTTCCGACTCAGGAGCGGATCAAACTCGGCCTTTGAGCTGACTAATGGGTCTTCCTCAAAAACATCATTACTTTCGCTGTTAGGTGTTAATGTCTTGGAACCAGCAAGAGGTGGTGCTAATGAATCAAACAACAGTAAATCCACTTCTGATTTAGGTGCCTGATCGCTGTTGGACCTGGGGCTCTGCGCATTCCCATTGAGAAATGGGTTGGAGGATGCAAAGCCGTTCACAAATGGATTGTTTTGTTTGGTATTTGAAGACATTTTGTCAAAGATATCTCCCCAATCGCCAAGTAAATCCATCTCCTTGACACCTTCATCAGAACTGTCGCCAATGTTATCCACCATGCCACTGTCTCGGAGAGAGGAGCTTCTGCCAACAGGCTGGACGTAGGAGGCAGGAATGTATCCCATTTCAGTATTGTTGTGGGCATACCACCATTCAGGGCCAGAGGTGTCCAAGACATACAGAATATCTCCTTTGTTAAACTTGAGCGTGGTAAAATTAGTAGGACAGTAATCCTTAATAGCCACAACTTCTCGCGCGTCCCCGAAAGACGTAGATGTGTCTAATCGCAGAGTACTAGGAGAAGGCACTGCAAAAGTTAGAAGGAGTAGTATTAGTCTACAGGGGGTTGTAAATATATTTAAGGATCAAGATTATGTCTTGATATTAGGAATACATCAACCATTTCAATCATACTTACACATTGAGGCAAAGCAAATTTAATTACAGTGGAATTTTGATAAACGTATCGCAGGCATCCAAGTTCTCCGAACGTTACTGATGTGTAGCATTAGCGTTCCGAAGAATAAACAATACAGCATTAAAGGACACCTTTCAGCCTATTGAGCATGCTTATATTAATGATAATACATAGAGAAAGCATTCAGCTAGCACAGGGAGAACCAAAGCCGCAACTTAAAATAGGGAACATATTCAGGGGTACTTTGAATACTGCAATCAAACTTTGCTCTAAATTGTTTTATAACCTGTACAAGTTTTGTTCGTGTTTTCTGTGAATTCTATACAAATTAAAACAGTGTGATCTCAACATCAATAATGTTACCCTTTCATTTATTTAATTCTACAAGTGGGATATATTTAAACTCAGGAAAGTATCCAATTTTTCATTACATTATTGTCTGGATAGGAATTGGGCAGAATCCAGTAAATTTAATTAGGGAGCAGATCCCTTTCTTCTGCCATTTATGAACCTACTGTTTACTGACTGCTATAATCTATTATCACATCTGCAATTGCCAAGGAGATAGGTGGGCTGAGTGAACAGCTCTTCTTTGTCAAACTATCACTAGGTCCCCATATCCAATGCTCTGTGAACATGGGGAAAGGGTCCTGCATCTTCCTTCATCCCCAGAAAGAAATGAGGCAACGTGTTGAAACTTATTGATGTCTGCTAATACTGCAAATGTCAAAGACGGCGACTTATGGCTCAATGCTGCAGCCACTCCTCTAAAAGCCAGTTAAAAAAGTGACACTTCACTGTTGTACTATCTTTTTAAAGTAAGGCACATAGAGTCTCCTCGTGAACTCACTCAACAGAATACAAGCAGGGGGTTTCACATTTTCCACATGAAGAGTTTGGAGTAGTTTATACCCACCTTGAGTGGGGAGGATTAACCACTGATCCCACTTCCCCCTCAGATAATTAAGAGAATCCTGATCAGATGGTGAAAAACTATTTGCTCAGTTGGGAAGGTAAGGGGCGGGGTGAGTGAGCGAAAAAAAACGAGGGAGATCATTTTATTTTTGGGACGTTGGAGTCAGGATGGTTTGATGGAGATAGATCAGTCATGATCCAGCTGAATGGTGAAACAACCTGAGGCTGCAGAATGGCCTTATGCTGTTCCTGAATTTCCGGAATGAATAAGATGACTTGCTTAAAGTCACAGGTATGAGAGCATCAACACAAAGGACTTGGTCATTGTTCTGAGAGCTGGCTGCCAGTCATTTCAAAAGGATCCTCTGCCTCAGGCTGAGTCGGATGTCATTTCATATCTGCATGATCTGGGATCACATCCCATCAACTGGGGAGGATAAAAAAAGCTCTATCATGCAAGATCCGGCCTTCAGTTACGTTAGAACACAGAACAGTATAGCACAGGAACAGGCCCTTCCACCTACAATGTCTGTGCTGAACATGATGCCAAATTAAACTAAACTTATTTACCTGCACATGATCCATATCTCTCCATTCCCTGCATGTTCATGCGTCTGTCTAAATGCCTCTTAAACACCACTAGCGTGTCTGCTTCCACCACTACTCCTGGCAGAGCATTCCAGGCACCTACCACTCTCTGTTTAAAAAAAACTTACCCTGCCCTCGCCTCAAACTCGCCCCCCTTCATCTTAAATCTATGTATGTCCTCTAGTATTTGACATTTCTACCCTGGGAAAAAGACTATCTACCTTATCTATGCCCTCTCACAGGCATCGATAAGGTAGATAGTTTTTTTTTCCCCAGGGTAGAAATCCTCTATCAGGTCTCCCCTCAGCCTCTGACACTCCAGAGAAAACAATCCAAGTTTGTCCAACCTCCCCTAATAGATAATACTCTCTAATCCAGACAGCATCTGGTAAACCTCTTCTACACCCTCTCCAAAGCCCGAACATCCTTCCTATAATGGGGTGACCAGAACTGCACACAATACACTAAATGTGGCCTAACCAAAGTTTTATACAGCTGCAACATGACTTCCTCACTCTTATACTCAATGCCCTAACTGATGCAATTTTCAGGGAGCTATGGACTTGGACACCATGACCTCTCTGTATATCAATGCTCTTAAGGATCCTGCCATTTACTGTATACTTTCCCCTTACATTAGACCTCTCAAAGTGCAATGCCTCATACTTGCCCAGAATAAACCATATGACATTTCTCTACCTGCTGATCTATATCCTACTGTATCCTTTGACAATCTCCTTCACTATTCACAATTCCACCAATTTTTGTGTCATCTGCAAACTTTCTAATCAGCTCATCTAGATTTTTGTCCAAGTAATGTTGTAGCTTTACAAAACTCTGGTTAGGCCACATCTGGAGTATTGCATTCAATTCTGGTTGCCCCATTATAGGAAGGATGTGGAGGCTATGAAGAAGGTGCAGGAGAGGTTTACCAGGATGCTGCCTAGATTAGAGGGCATGCGCTACAAGGAGAGGTTGGACAAACTAGTGTTTTCTCTGGAGTGGCGGAGGCTAAGAGAAGACCTGATAGAGATTTATAAAATTATGAGAGGCATAGATAGAGTAAACAGCAGGTATCTTTCTTCCCCTCCCCCTTCCCCCCCCCCCCCAGGTCGAAATGTTTAATACTAGAGGGTGAGGGGGGTAACTTCAAAGATGATGCATAGGGCAAGGGTTTTTTATTTTTACACAGAGTGGTGGGTGCCTGGAATGCACTGCCAGGGGTGGGGGTGGAGGCAAATATGATAGAGGGGTTTAAGGGTTTAGATAGGCACATGAATATGCAGAGAATGGAGGGATATGGACCACGTGCAGGCAGAAAGGATTAGGTGTCATTAGCTTAATTAGTTCGGCACAACATCGAGGGCCGAAGGGCCTGTTCCTGTGTATAGTGTTCTATGTTCTATATATATCGCAAACAAGAGGTCCCAGTTTAAAAATCAATTCTAACTTGAAAAAAATCAGAACTGTCCAGTGGGATTTGAATAAACAAAGACACCACCAACAAACTATTGGAAAAATTATCACTGAAAGGCACTGAAAATGCAAAAGATCT
This sequence comes from Pristis pectinata, assembly GCF_009764475.1. NCBI lineage: Eukaryota > Metazoa > Chordata > Chondrichthyes > Rhinopristiformes > Pristidae > Pristis > Pristis pectinata. Next base: position 65,358,559 of record NC_067405.1, on the reverse strand, counting down.
TTTTTTCTCACAAAACGAACTTTTCATTTTAGATTTTTGTCCCTGTACATGACCCGTTGTTTTTGAATTGTTGAAACAAGTTCTGCACTCGCTATCAAGCCATTCACTTGTTTAGCAAGAGTATGAGCAACCGGCTGATCCAAAAATAGCACACGTTTTTGGATTTAAATTAAGCTCTTACCCCCTCCTCTACATTAAAATTGTTAAACCAATGGAGCTCCAAGATACACATTAAAAATCCGGGTGTTCAACCTGCACTGTTGCAAAAGAAATTTGAGCAATTGCTGTTCTTTCTGCACGCAAGGAGACCTGCAGGGAATTCATTCTTCCCATTTACTTAATGGGAGTTTTCCTGATTTGTGCAGTTTGTTTTTTTTTGACAGGCTGGAGCAAGGCAGAACAGGCTACAACTCTGCAACACCTTAAATTAGCACAGTGGCTCAGAGAGACCATCTTAACTACAGTAGTTAAACATTCAGCTGAATGTTCTTAAATACCTGCAGGTGATTCTTTCTGCATTTAAATAAAGTTATGAACCATTTCAGCTCCCTCCATATTTTACTTTAAAAATTGCCACACTCAATCCCCTGGCTGTCCTCACCAAGAATTTGACAATTAAATATTCTAACCATTAAACATTTTTTTCCACCCTCCAATTTTCTCTCCAGAGATGACCGGAGAACAATTCCATGGATATTGGAACTGAATGGATATTGGCCACTCAGTGGCCCTGACTCAGAGTCATATAATCATAGACTCATACAGCATAGAAACTGGCCCTTCAGCCCACAGAGTATGTGCCGACCGTCAACCACCCACTTACACTAATCCTCCATCACGCCCCAAATTCTACCACATACCTTGCACATGAGGAGCAATTTACAGCGGCCAATTAACCTACAAACTTGCACGTCTTTGGGATGTGGGAGGAAACCCATGCAGTCACAGGGAGGATGTACAGACTCCATGCACAGACAGCACCCAAGGTCAGGTTTGAACCCAGGTCTCCAGTGCTGTGAGCCACCAGCTCTATCCTCTGTACCACTGTGCTGCTTAAATATCAAAAAGCGCCTACAAAGCATTCAATACACACAAAAACACTTTGCTTGCTGACCTGTGTTGGCTCCTGGTTGAATCAAGGTCTTAAATCAAAGTTCCCATGCCTTCCTTTTACATTTCTCCATGATCTTCACTCTCCATACCTTTGTAACTTCCTCTAGGACTTCAAGAAATCTGCAGTCTGCCAATTCTGATCTCTGCATTAACCCTGGTTTTAGTTGTTCCATCTTTGCCAATCAGATCAGCTTTAGCTGCTCGTGTATCTTATGATAGCTTGGTATGTTTTACCACTAAAATCAAAAAGTTTCAGGCACTATGTTGAAATCTTCCAAGTCATCGGGTTAAATACTAGGATGACTAGCAATCATTTTAAGAGTCACTCACTAAACCACTGGCAGCAGCTAAAGTTCAACTTCTCAGCAGTCTGTTCTGCAGGGTCGATGCAAGTTTGAGACTGTGACAATTGACTCAACTGTCCTTCCTTGGAATCATCCCTTTCTTGATGAAGTGGAAAACGAAATAAGTTGAGTTGGTATGAATCAAGAAAATGGGTCATGATGTTATGAACCAAAAGGCCAACTGACATTTCAACCATTGTTGCTAATTGATATCTTGCTTTATATCCGGATGCATCGTGGCTTGGTATGGCAACTGCTCTGCCTGAGACCGCAAGAAACTGTAGAGTGTTGTGGACACAGCTCAGCACATCACAGAAACCAGCCTCCCCTCCCTGGACTCTATCTACACTTCTCGCTGCCTCGGTAAAGCAACCAACATAATCAAAGACCCCACCCACCTGGACATTCTCTCTTCTCCCCTCTCCCTTCGGGCAGAAGATACAAAAGCCTGAAAGCATGTACCACCAGCCTCAAAGACAGCTTCTACCCCACTGTTATAAGTCTATTGAATGGTCCCCTAGTATGATAAGGTGGACTCTTGACCTCACAATCTATCTCGTTATGACCTTGCACCTTATTGTCTGCCTGCATTGCACTCTCTCTGGAACTGTAACACTTTATTCTGCACTCCATTATTGTTTTACCTTGTACTACCTCAATGCACTGATGTGATGAAATGATCTGTATGGATGGCACGCAAAACAAAGTTTTTCCACTGTACCTTGGTACATGTGACAAAAATAAAACAATTTACCAATTTATTTTTGGCATCAAACTGAATCGCTCAGGATCTCATGCCTATTCTAGACAGAAGAAATAAACATTTTTCAAATAAAACTGTTATAATTTAACAAATCTGAGAATCATAGAAGCATATTCATTCTGTTCTGGTTAATAAACTGATTCAAATACTCACCTTTGACATCACTGAAATTCAGTTCAGAGAAACAATCGCTCAAGTCGATCAATGTGCCTTCAGATTTACACCGAGGAAGTCCACTTGTGTTGGTGGAGCGAATTCTTTGGGCTGCCATAGTTCCCTTGGTTCAATTCTCAACAGTGGACATAAAACTGTTGTTCATTGGTAACAGCTTTCAAAGGCCAGCAACCAGCTCATTAACTATTATAGTTCCTTCTGTAATCAGACCATCTGCAGGAATTAAATCACAAAACAATGCATCAGTTTAGTCCCTAAGAATGTACCAAAATTTATAGACAACTACAAATTATCACATAGTCTGAACAACAAGTCAATTCTGGTGGTAAACAAGAACAACTGGGAGGTCCTAATAGGACGTGACAGGTGCCAAATAAAAGTAAATGTTACTGTCATTTGTTGCTACTACCAAGTGAGAGATGCATCATACAGTATACTAGCTTGGGTTGCCAAGCTTAGGATGCAACAGAAAATACCTTGACACTGGTCACCACAGCCAAGCAAAGACTGACAAATAACAGCTAATAGACGGACTAAAGATCCTTTGGCCTTTGTATTAAAGAAGTTCTGCAGTCAATGATACTAGGTTACAAGCTATAGATTTTAGCAGTATAGTTTCTGCAAGAAAGAAATGAGGAACTCTCCACCACCTCCACAACCTAACAACGCAAAAGTCCAGAAGTATATTCCCCAATTGACTTTTCTGTGTCTATAATACAAGGCTGGTGAAATACCAGGCCATTCGACCATATTTGCTCATCCACATAAGATATTATTGCATGGCACTCAGTTGCAAAAATCAAAGATTTAGCTCTGCCAGATTTTAACTACTTGAAGCCAACTATAATGTCCTTGATGCTGTCCCAACTGAGATCAGTAAGGACATCGCAAGGTTGGAATCTTGGTCAGTGTTAGTACCAGCTCGAGGGATTGGAAGGGGGTGTGGCGAGCAATAATACTTCAGTTACACTGCAACGAGGCCCTGATCTCCTCAAAGGCAGCATGTAAAATAATAATGTGTATTTATTCTTAAAATGGGCTAAGACATGAGCAAAAATAGGATTGGCCAATGTTGAGATAAAAAGGGAACAAAGACCTTCTTGATCTTCTGTACAGATTCTGATATTTGATGGTTCTACCACATTACCAATAGTAGCTGTGAATGCACACTGTGGAACAGACGACTCACTGATGCACAGTAATCTGATCTATGCCCCTTCTTTGAAATACTACACATCACATTGACTGCTCCAGTTTCTGTTACCTTGAAAACAAGTAAAACTGAGTTGTCATCAAGCACCCAAAAGGCTCTAATCTCCATAATAATAGACATGATAAAAATGACATTCAATAGCACCAAGCCATTATTAAAGCAGTGCGTAATGTTTATGCTGAAAATGGGTGGTGGGAATAAGGGTAGCAAAACAGCTCTCACCATTGGAATTAAATGTTGAAGGTCTATTACATAGCTTTAAATAAGGCTAATGAGATGCATATTCCTTCAATAATGTCAAGAGATTTCAGGAATGAAAAGTCCAAATGAATTTCAATGATGGTACACAAGTTGAATTAGGGGTCAGCAAGAGCCCAGTCGAGTGATTTTCAAGTAGCTTAGCAAAAAAGATACAGAAATCAGTGCCGGGAAACTGAAGGAACCATTTTTAAATAGTGTCCGTGACTGGTTTTAAAGTGCGCCTGTTGTCACCACATTGAACTTTTCACAGACTCCATCCCTCCATGGCCACTAATCAGACTATTTTTCAACTTCCTATTTCAACTGAGTTGTGACCCCAATCAGTGGGACCGTCTACTTCCACCCCCATAACATCAGCTGCCTCCACCATGCCCCAGCGCATCTACTACTCCTGAAACATTACCTCCAGACTTGACCGATGCAAAGGTCTTCTGGCTGCTTTCCAACACCCTTTGCAAGCTTGAGTTCATTCGCTTACCTCTGTTAATAATAATTCACTACTTGCAGACAACCTACTTGAAGGCAGCCCACAATCTACGGAGTGTTTGTGATATTCTCTAATATTCGCTGGTGCTGTAAAGATTTGTGACTGTGACAGGCACAGCTGGGGCAACAGTGTTGCGTAAATCCTAAAGTACCTTCAATCTGCAGTAGCATGTCCAGCGCTTCTAAAGACTGTGTAATGTCGGGCTTTAAATGTGGTATTGCTCGAAAGTCGAGACCATGAGGAAAACTGGTGACTAGGATTTACTGCAATCTGTTTGAGTGAAGGGATCCCTGTTTTCATTTCAACCCTTGCCTGTCACACATTCAAGCACTGCTCCCTTTACAAAATATTCCAGTGGCAAGCTCTCAGAAGACCACTTACTGCTGTTGAGCTCTCGAAAGACCACTTACTGCAGCCACACTAGACGAGCCAGCAAAACAAAGCACAAAGGCATAAATCTCATTGTCAAACCCAAGCCCTTGTTTGCTCTTTAGTGTGAAATTAAAGACTTCAAGAGATGCCCTCATCTACTTTAATTATTTCCTTGTGATTGCTGTGACAGATTGCTAAATAAATCTTGCCAAAGGACTCTGACATGTCACCCTGACCTGCTTCACTAGATTGATGCATTCATTGGTTGAGTGAATTACTTAGATCCAATCAGGTGACCTGGGGGCTCCTGGAAATCAATCCACAGTCTTCGGCAATTGATGAGCATGCACGTCCCCAAGAAGGCAAGTCACCCACAGGAACATCTGCACTTGGCCCAGGAATGGAACCCCCACTGCCCAAAACTGCAATCCCTTTATAAAAGAAAGCTCCTTGAAAGTGAGTTGTGATACTGGCTCCATTCCAATCAAATTTGACCTGCCAGAAACCTCTGTCTGCAGATGGATAACATTGTGCTCAGAAGCAGCAAACTCAAGAGACTGGAGCTTGGGCCAATGTGACGTGCTGGGTGGGACAGCTGAAAGCAATGTCCCTGCAGAGTGTTACACTCTATTCTGCATTCTGTTGAACTGTACGAACTGTATGCAAGACAAGTTTTTCACTGTACCTCGGTACAAGTGACAATAATAAACCAGTACCAATACTACCTCAATGCACTATGAAATGAATTGATCTGTATGAACGGTATGCATGAGAAGTTTTTCACTGTACCTCGGTACATGTGACAATAATAAATACAGTCCAATTCCAATTCCAAACCCTCAACCCATTTCAAACCAAACATTTCCCATTTCTGCATGCATAACCAAAGACCCCACCCACCCAGGTCATTCTCTCTTCTCTCCTCTTCCATCAGGTAGAAGATACAGGAGCCTGAGGGCATATACCACCAGACTTAAGGACAGCTTCTACCCCACTGTGATAAGACTATTGAACCGTTCCCTTACACGATGAGATGGACTCTGACCTCACGATCCACCTTGTTGTGACCTTGCACCTTATTGCACTGCATTTTCTCTGTAGCTGTGACACTTTACTCTGTACTATTATTGTTTTTACCTGTACTACATCAATGCACTCTGTACTAACTCAATGTAACTGCACTGTGTAATGAATTGACCTGTATGATCCGTACGCAAGACAAGTATTTCACTGTACCTCGGTACAAGTGACAATAAAAAACCAATACCAATACCATTGTAATTGTAATGCTAGCTGTAACTTCCTAAGGCTATGGCTCCTAATGATAAAGCTCATGGCAAAAAAGATGTTCATTCACAAGGTTAGCTCATCCCTTTCCACATCCATATTATTCTAATCAATCCACTCATTTTTACAGCTGTGTGTAGCATATTTTGATAATTCTATAACTTGGGCATCCTTGATCAAGTCCATTTACAATCTTGTTCTCAGTCTGCTGGCTCTTATGTAGAACATAGAACAGTACAGCATAGGAAGGGCCCTTCAGCCCATGACATCTGTACCGGCCATAATGCCAAATTAATCCCATCCACCTGCACATGGTCCATGTCCCTCTATTCCCTGCCTGTTCATGTGCCTCTTAAAGGTTGCTATTGCATGTGCTTCCACCACCTGCCCGAGCAGCACATTCTAGGCACGTACCACTCTCTCCGAAACAAACCTACCCCCTCACCTTAAACCTATGCCCTCTAGTATTTGACATTTTCACCCTGGGAAAAGGACTCTATCTGCCCTATCTACGCCTCTCATAATTTGGTATCCTTCTCGATCAGGTCACCCTCAGCCTCTGAAGCTCCACAGAAAACAATCCAAGTTTGTCCAACCTTTCCTCTTAGCCAATACTCTCTAATCCAGGCGACATCCTGGTGAACCTCTTCTGCACCCTCTCCAAAGTCTCCACAGCCTTCCTGTAATGTGGCGACCAGAATTTTACACAATACGCCAAGTGTGGCCGGACCAAAAATTTTACACCGCTGCAACATGACTTGCCAACCTTTGGACTGTCAGATGAAGAGTCTCGACCCAAAACATCGACCATCCATTCCCCTCTACAGATGCTGCCTGTCCTGCAAAGTTCCTCGAGCAGTTTTTTTTTCTTTTGGCTCCAAATTCCGGCATCTGGAGTCTCGTGTCTCCCTTTAACCACGCATTTGGGTCATTTGCCCTGGTGGCTTTTCATTTGATTTGGACTCCTGTAAAGCTGTTTGGAGAGCCTGCAACACAACGTAAATACAGGTAGATGTTGTGGCATGGACCAGTTGGGCCAAAGGGCCTGTTTCCATGCTGCATGACTCAAGGAATCCCGTGGCCTGAATGGTCAGGACCAGCCAACTACAATGCATGCCTGAATGAACCCCAAAGTACCCAGCAGCCAGCGCAATAGAAGAATTGTACTGAATCATGCAGAATATCAAAAGCATTCAAATTTAGGGTTAAGTACTGACAATTTGCATTGTTGTGTCAATTGACACAATTACAGGCTGAGAGGAATCCCATAAATATGCTGCTGTAACCTTTCAAACCAGTCAGATGTTTCAGGAATCCCCAATTCAGTAACTTGACAGTTTGGATAATGGAACTTAAATATTTAAACCTGTGCACCAGGAACTTTGGAACATCCAGGCATTATGCCAAACTACTTTTTTTTAGTGAGTCTTGTTCAAAGTCACTTGCATATAGAGAAGGGTCTACTAATACAGCCCAAGGCTCTTGTGGTCCACCATTCTAATTTGTCTTTAGCTCATGTAATAGCTCTTCTTGCTCCAGTCAGAAGGCTGTGGGGGCCAAATCTCACACAAGAATATAGCAAATAAGAGCAGCAGGCAATATAGCCTCTTGAACCTGCTCCTCCTTTTGATAAGATCATGGCTATCTATTCCTGTACCTGTCCTGCTTAATCCACATCGCTTTAATTTCCAGGGTCCACAAAGCTATCGACCTCAGGCTTTGACTGATGGCCATTGCCCTTCTGGGACAGAGAACTTGGAAGATTCACAGCCTTTGTGGCAGGGAATATAAGAGCAAGGAAGTCACATTCCAACTGGTTGGGCCACAGCCGGAGTACTGTGTATAGATCTGGTTGCCACACTATAGGAAGAAAGTGATTGCACAGGAGAGGATGCAGAGGAGATTCACCAGGATGTTGCCTGGGATGGAATATTTTAGTTCCAAGGACGGACCAGATAGAAATTCTCATCTCACTTATCCAGAGATCTTGCACGTCTAGTTCTAGATCCTCCAGTCTGACAATTACTCCTCAGCATCTTCCCTGTCAGTGCTTTTTGGAAACTTGAATATCTTAATACCTGGGGACTTGTACACGAAATCAAGGCTGATACTTCGGCACAATAATACTTAATGACCAGGGAAGTTCTCTTCTATATCCTGGCCAATATTGATTATTCACCCAACATGCTTTAAGCTGTTTATTTGATCAATATTATATTGCTTGTGTGGGGCACTCATGTTTTGTTTTTACATTAAAGCAGTAATTACATTTCAAACCCGGTGTAAATATTTGGGATGATCCAAAATTGCATGAAGAGCTAAGGCAAGGCTCTCCTACCTTTACAGAGCTCTTGACATCGGAGTTCTAAATAAAATGTGTTGTCATGACAGCATCAACTTGGCAGCCAGAGAGACCATCACCCCAACTAGACCTGGCTGATTTCTTCAGAGACTCTGTGTTCCTCTAATTTGTGAATAATAAGCAAAATAAAGGGGCAAACTTTCCTTAAATCACATTTTGTGTTCCTCTGGCAACCCTCTGAAGACAAGAATACCTTGCAAATGGAATCATCCTTTCTGTACGATGACTGGGAGTCAGCAACCAATGTCTGAAAAGTCCTTAATGGATTTTCATATAAACTTAGATCTAAAGACAAAAACATTTATTTTTGCACATTTGAGTGTACAGCATGATCCATTGTCGAAGGATTAACAATGAAGTGGAGCTGGGGGAGATTACAGACAACGATGTGAATGTACAGCACAGCTATTCACCTCCACCATCTATAAACAAAATCTATGCATCGTAGTCTCCTCCCATCATTGCCTCCCCAATTATCTATCCTGACTTTTCCGTTACAACATTGTATATCCTTTTATCAACTTCTCTTTTGTTGGCTATATAATTAGTGTACATATTTAAATTTCAAATTTAATTTTGATTTTATGACCTCAATTGCACCAAGGGCTGTGGACCAAGTGCTGGAAAATGGGATTAAGATTGATGGTCAGCATGGACAGTGAGGGCAAACTGTCTGTTTTTGGGCCCTTTGACCCTATGACAAAAATAATTCTGAGAAATTATTTCTTTTTCTGCTCAAACTTCTTCACATAGCACAGAATATAAAAACTTCCATGAATAGCATAATTGGCTATATAATTGGTCTAGTTTGATTCATGCTGTCAAAAGTGAGTTTAATACAAAAACATTTTAATCAGCAAGTTTAGTCCACCTCTTGCGAAAAATAAACTTTAAATATCCAAAAAATGCTCTAACTAGTGGATCACAATTTGCTAGTTAGATTGGGCTACAATAATCAAATTAAAAAGTCTTTGTAGCACCAAGAACCAGCGTCTTTTTAGCCTCTTTAGCACAATTGGCATAAACTCTCTTGGTGAATATTTTAATCTGGTGGAACAGCAAGTTTTTTTTAAGGTGAGGAAAGACTTGCAGTGCAATATTTCTTCTTAAATCAGTTTAAAAGATCATAAAACTATCTGCACTGAAACTATTAATGCGTGGTTTTTATTTCAAAGCTCTTTTGTGATTTTAACTTTGGTGAAATGGACAGGAAAAATAATTACAGAAGAGTGGAAATTTCAAGCCTCTCTATTCAGCAATGGTCTAGTTTTTAAATTAGAATATACTTCGTGTCAGCTCCAATGTCACTGGTAATATTTCCTCATGCTGCTCCAGCTATTAGTGTCATTTTCAAGTTCTCCCATCTCCAGTTTCAGAATTGTTTTTTCAAAATCATTACTTTTATTTTTGTCTTATGTTCTTCTCAATCCTTATCTCATGCCTCATGTTCTGATTGTGTTGCTAGGCTACTTAAGCAAAATACTGTGTTATGCTGTAAACCTGAAGTGAAAACAATGGCAGATCAAGCAGCATTTGTGGAGAGAATTAACTTTTCAGGTCAGTGAGTTTTCTTTGGAACAACACTGCAGTGGAGATGAATGCAGAGATAATCTGACAGATGTAACAGAGGCTATCTCCAGTTCTGACGAACTATCATGAATTTAAACAATGGCCCGGATTTTGGAGGAAATATTGGCAGTAATCAGCTTAGTTCTCTGTGTAACTGGTTAACAACGATTAATGGCAAATGTTGAAGCTTCAAACTTGTTCTCAGCAGTTTATGGGACTTTCCAATGTGTATCCACTGTGATCCAGCAGCCAAGTGTCAAGTTGGCACAGTACCCCATTGTTTCCTCTCATTTTCAAGGTAGCTTATGTTAATTTTATATCCGATTTGAATTGTTTTAGTTCATTTAAATGTTTTTAGTTGTTTTTAGGGTCTTTGGCAGACAGGGGATGGAGGAGGATGCTTTAAGCAAGCAAACCAGAGGATGCAGAGATGTTGAGGGAATCAAGGAGGGAAATACACCACAGATGTAATTTGTAACTCCCTTGGGGGGAATTTCATTGCTGTGGCATTGATGGAGAGTTGCTGTTAAACTGAGCACAAAGGGAGATAACAAGACTTTCAATAAATTTGCAGAGAAATGGGGTGTTGGAGACAGTGACAATATTATGGGAGATGTTTGGGCAATTCAGACCCCACTGTTTTAAGTGACTCTGACCGATTTTATGGACATAATTTATACAAAACCATCTTACGCTCAACAGATTTTCCTGGCAAAATGACCAGGCCTTTTATGAGTGAAGTTGCCATGGTTTCCTATTCCTCTGCTGCAACACACATCTGTGTGACCTTGTACCAAAGGCTGCCTACCTTGCCTCCAACACATCACCTAATGCACAGTTGCCGGTAAATACTCTTGCTTTTATTTTTGAAAGAGCAGGGGCAATGAAGAAAGTGGTGGTGAGGGAGGGGTTGTGTGGAACAGTACTTGAAGGGAGGAAATGTCACAAGTCCACTTTGTCTTCTTGCAACTGTATATAACTTTGGTTCGAACACATTTGGAGTACTGTGTACAGTTCTGGTTGCCAAACTACAGGAAGGATGCAATAGCTATAGAGGGAGTGCAGAAGAGATTCATCAGGATATGCTGGGATCGGAGGGCAGTAGTTATACAGAGAGATTGCATAGGCTGGGATTATTCTCACTGGAATGTTGCAGGCCGAGGAGGTGACCTCGTGGAGATTTATAAAATGATGTGCAGCACAGATAGGAAAGGTAGAGTCTTTTTCCCAAGTGCAGAGGAGTCTAGAGCTAGAGGGCACAGGTTTAAATGAGAAGGGAGAAATTTAAAGGAAATTTGAGGGATAAGTTTTTCCACACACAGGGTGGTGGTTATCTGGAACAATCAGCCAGAGGTGGTGGTAGTGGCAGATACAATATAGATAAGGAGTAGAGGGACACGGGCCTATGCAGGCAAATGGGATTCGTGTACATAAGCATCACAGTCAACATAGATAAGATGGGTTAAAAGGGCCCACTTCTGTGCTGTATGATTCTATTTGCAAGTAATTAACCCTGAACCGGCTACAGCCTTAGCTGGAATGAAGAATAAAGAAAATTTAACTCACCCAAAGTTAATCACTGCCTTTAGTCGGACCACACTCAAAATGCTACCATTAAAAGTTCAATTTACTAAGCCAAAGTAATATTAGTCATTTACTTTGATAATTGAAGGGTGTAGAAGAAACAACACAAATTCATATATGTCCTTGCACCATTAGTATTAAGCTCACAGAATAATGAAATAAAAACAATCGAGCATAAACCAGACCAAACGTCTCGGAGAATAGTTTCTGGATCAATTCCAAGACAGTGCAGTGGAAACAAACAAGGCTGTACAAGTCTAGTCCAACTTGGTGAATGCAACAAGGGAAAAAAAATTCCAGCATCCTTGTATGCACATCATATGTTCAACATTTAATATCAACAACGATAGAGCTCCTAGCTGGCAGGTTAAGTTTAAATTTTAATCATTGTGAATTTTCTAGATAAGAATCTAGGTTTCCATCACGTTATGAATGCAGGCAGGGGTGACGAATGACATTTACAATCCAACTTGTGTGTATGAGAGTGGAAACCCATTCCCAGCCTCAGTTATTTTGGAAAAAGTTCAATTACACCACAAATATTGGTAACTACAGGTGCAGACATCATTCGGCGGTTGGTCAATTTCCCTGGCTGAACATAGACCAAAATAAGAACAAAAGCAGGAGCAAGCTGTTTAGTCCCTCAAGTTTCAGTAAGGTACCGTGGGCAGGCACTGTAATGCAGTGGTTAGCGTAACGCTTTACAGCGCCAGCGACCCAGGTTCAAATCCAGCCACTATCTGTACGGAGTTTGTACGCTCCCCCCATGTCTGTGTGGGTTTCCTTTGAGTGCTCTGGTTTCCTCCTACATTCCAAAGATGTATGGGTTAGGAAGTTGTGGGCATGCTATGTTGGCGCTGGAGACGTGGCGACACTTGCGGGCTGCCCCCAGAACACTCTACGCAAAAAGGTGTATTTCACTGTGTGTTTCGATGTACATGTGACTAACAAAGAAATCTTATCTTATCTTAATTTACCTCTACCTCAGCAACACTTTCTTATCCTAACCCCACATCCCTGGATTTCCTTGATATATAGAAATGTTCATTATGCAGATTGATCCTCAATAGAAAAAGTGTTTCTGGCAAGTAGCCACCGCGGAGAATGAAATATTCCACCCCCCACCCCCCACCCCCAACCAGTTTACTATCTAAGTAGCTCACAGAAATTGGCTGCAAATCCCAAGTCACTCAAACTGGATTTTATTTTCCTGAGTTAACTGGAATTAATGTACATCTTGCACTCTCAAGAATTGTTTTAAAACTTATCAGTGGCAAGGTCTTCACTGCCTTTTTTTTAATCAACGAGTGAAATAAAAGGTTTAAAATTAATCAACTCACTAACTGCACAAGTACATTTTAAATTACAGTGGCCTAAGACTGCTTTCAGCACAAGCTGGTGTAACACACAATACATCCGTCTCTGCACTGAATTACATCAAAACCTTATCACTTTTTTTTGTTTAACACTGAAACACAATATTTTAGGGAACATAATGAAAGAACCAAAGTGAAAACATCACCAGTAAAAAAAACCTTTAGGGCTATGGAAGTCAAATCAGACATTTGCTGCATGGTTTTCATTGGAAGCATTACTACTGTGTACATTTGATTTCACCAATGAAAGGCTAACACTGGGATAGCACTTTGAAAATGAGCTTCCAGTATTCTGCTCTGTAACTGACAAAACCTGTTGGCCGAGGACTGATTCAGTGCAAGCCAATGGTGATCTAAACAGGAAGCAGAGCTGTAAAACAAGACATCTGATCTGCACATGTCATTTCAGAAAGGGTCAATTATTTCCAACACACTCCCTGTTTGCTGGGCATTTGATCACAGTGCTGCTGTATCATGGAGTAGAATCTCCTCCCCTCCCCACAGCCAAAATGCCTGATTCTGTGCAATTATTAATGTCCCTTTAAAGCAAGGAAACAAGTGATCGGGATTTGGATGAAACTGCAGCAGTCAGAATATCCAGCATTTAATTGGTGGCCCCCTACAAAACTGTATTTATGAGCAGTTTATTAATGCCTTTAATAAAATCAAAATATTAAATCAATACCTTATTCACCCATTTTAAGCAATTATTCTGCACCACATTCTCAAGTTATAGCGAGGCAGCCTTGACAGTACACAAAAACCATTCCCTGCCTATGGCAAGCTGCATTAACCACGCTTATTTGTGCCAGAGGCAGGAATTGTGAGTTCACACACCATTCCTGAGTCCTGGGCAGAAAAATGCAGACTGACACTCCTGTGCACAGCTGAGCTAGTGCTCTACAGTTCAAGAGGCTGTCAGAGTCACACAGCACAGAAACGGGCCCTTCGGCCCCATGCCAACCAAGATGCCCATCTAAGCTAGTGCCATTTGCCCGCGTTTGGCCCATATCCCTCTGAGCCTTTCCTATCCATGTACCTGTCCAAGTGTCTGTTAAATGTTGTTAATGTACCTGCTTCAACCATTTCCTCTGGCAGCTCGATCCATATATGGACCACCCTCTGCGTGAAATTTCAGTTTTCCTTCAGGTCCCCTTTAAATCTTTCCCTTCTGCCTTAAACATGTGCCCTCTAGTTTGAGACTCCCTTATCCTGGGGAAAAGGCTGTAACCACCCACCTTATCTACACCCCTCATGATTTTATAAACCTCTATAAGGTCACCCCTCAACCTCCTTCACTCCAAGGAAAACAGTCCCAGCCTTTCCAGCCTCTCCTTATAACTCAAGCCCTCCAGTCCCTTAACATCCTCGTGAATCTTTTCTGCACCCTTTCCAGCTTAATGACATCTTTCCTATAGCTGGGCGACCAGAACTGCACACAATACTCCAAGTGTGGTCTCACCAATGTCTTGTACAGCCATAACACGACGTCCCAACTCCTGAGCTCAATGCCCTGACTGATGAAGGCCAGCGTGCCAAGCGCCCTCTTCACCACCCTGTCAATGAACTCTGTAACATGCTTCTACAGGTGTACTGGTGAAAGTGTCCCGACTGGTTGCATCACGGTCTGGTACGGCAATTCGAATGTGCAGGAATGCAAGAAGCTGCATACAGTAGTGGACTCAGCCCAATACATCGCGGGCAGATCCCTCCCCACCATCGGTAGTATCTACAGGAGGCACTGCCTCAGGACAGCAACATCTATCATCAAAGGTCCCCACCATCCGGGCCATGCCATCTTCACGTCGTGCAGATGTAATGTTAAACCGAGTTTCAATCTGCTCTCCTGGGTGGATTTAAAAGACACCATGGCACTATTTTGAAGTACAGAGTAGTTATTGCCTGGTATACTGACCAATATTTATCACTCAACCAACATCACTGGAATAGATTAACTATTATCACTTGGCTTGCTGTGGGAAAATTGTCTTGTGTATTCTGACATTACATTCTAAAAGGACTCCACTGGTTCAGACACAGCAACCTAGAGTTACCTAAGGCTCACTGGAACGTAGGTTGGTATTGCAGCTGCAAAGGATATCCTAGGGTCATGAAAGGTGCAATAGAAACACAAGCTTCTTCGTCTAACACGTTCACTGAAAAGTTTAACTCTACCACCAGCTGCCACAGGAACAGCTGGTTAAGGGATTTTGTTTTAGAAAAAGCCACCTGCCTTTGTTTCCCCAACTCACAAGATTCAACAGTGAACTCGAGTATCTCTTCAACTGGTTACTTTACATTCAAATCAAAAGGACCAAAAGATAGGTGTTTGAAAATATCCACTGAACTTCAAGACTGAACCAGTCTTTTGAAACTCACATATTGTAATTTTTCCAAATATTTCACACTTCTTCCTTTCTTAGTACAATTCTTTTCTTTTAATGCATTATTCTTTCATGGTTTGATTTATTCAAGAGGTGTCTGACCTTTACAAACCAGGTGTCATGTTGGTAACTCGCAGGACATCTCGGCATTCCACATCTGCTCTCAGTTCCCAATGTGGGGAACAGTATATTTAAAAAGCTGGTCAGTGTTACAATCCCTACTGATTAACCAGCTGTCCGTATTAAGAGCAGATGGGTGGATGGATGAAAAGAGAGAGCAGACCAGATGAACCACACTCACTCCGGATCATCCCACAGGATAACTAGCAAGAATTTCATGCTTTCAGCATGGAAATGATGAAATAAAATCTATTAACATACCAAGCTAAATGAAATATGGATCTGAAATTACTGGCATCAAATGTAATCACTGCACTTGGACTAATTTAACATGGCAAGGCAAGTGTAATAGGCTGCTCAATAAAGCAGGTTCAATGAATGTCACAAACAAGCATATTCACTTCCTCTCTCTTCCCAAATTTTTCTCTTAAACATGTTGATTCATGCCAACTCTAAGGAATATACTATTCACTATAGAATGGCAAGATAGTGGTTGCCACACTTGTGCCCAGAGCTCTGGATCCTTTAGGGTAGAAATGTCAAATGCTGGAGGACATGCATTTGAAGAGAGAGGGGGAAAGTTTAAAGGAGATGTGCAGGGCAAGTTTTTTTTCCACACTGTGTGGTAGGTGCCTGGGATGGGCTGCCAGGGGAGTGGTGGAAGCATATACAATAGTGGCATTTAAGAGGCCGTTGGATAGACACATGAACATGCAGGGAATGAAGGGATATGGATCATGTGCAGGCAGAAGAGAATTCATTTAATTTGGCATTGTGTTTGACAGAGACATTGTGGGCCAAAGGGCCTGTCCCTATACTGTTCTGCATTCTAATCAGAGACAGGCCCAAGCACAGCACGGAGGCTGAGGAACTTAAATTCATGTACAGTAATGAAAGTTATCTACACAACAGCAACTACCAGATTGTTGTAAAAAAAACAAGTTGTTTCACTAATATTGTTCAGGAAGGACAGTTGCTGTTTTTACCCAGTCTGGCCTATGTGTGATACATGATCCACTAATGTGATTGACTCATAACTGCCTCCTCAGGAGAAATTAGGAAAGGATGTCAAATGGCAGTCCTGCCGGTGACATTTGCGTTCTATGAGCAAATAAAGAAACACAAGGGAGCCATCATCAAAATGGACATTTTGCCTCTGGATATCCATGATCCCACAGTTACTGTAATTCACAAAGATGCCTGGACCTTTGACGATTCCCCTTTCAGCCGTCCAGGCAGATGGGGCAACGGAGACATCCCAATTAATTCCTGGCTGAGATCAATTAATTCAATGGAACCTTGCCATCTGTACCAACTTATTGTTACACCACAATGGCTTTGCTTTTAGCTAATGGATCCTGAGAGTTTGCAGGATGTTATTTACTATTAATTCTGTCTTGGTCATGACAGCACCTTGTAGTTTAGTCCAAATATATGTTTTACCAGAAATATTAGAATAAATATAAATAGTCCTATTAACTGATCGTAATTGTCAAAAGGAATCCAACTTGGTTTTTCACACCTGATAAATATTTATTTCATTCTTTAAATTAACTTGGCCGGAAGGTGACAATGAAAGGAGCTGACCATAAATGGCAGTATGTGGGTTGCCACACAACCAGAGGTTAAGTGTGAAATACGTGCTAACCTATTCTACTCCACGTATTGGTTTTCCCCAACACCAGCCAACCAGCCTATCCTCGATACACATGTAGTACCTGTCACTACCAGCTGAGCGAATGTTCCATTTTGGGAAAAATGGGTGTTGCTCAAAGCTTTAAGGTACATCCCATGATGCTGCATAAACTATTTGGGTAGAACTCCTATTTGTAGTCAAGATCTGCAGAATATAAAGTCTTGGTCTTGTCAAGAATGTCAGTCAGGGGTCTGATGGCTTGCTATGTGGCACCCTTAAAAAAAAAGGATAAAAAGGGTAAAAATCAGCAGAAGTCCCTTTGCTGCTTCCTACAGTTGACTTAAGCAGTCCTTCAACACGGAGGATGATTTGCTTCCACTCCATTTCCAAGGAGCAGAAGATGCCTGCACATGAACTCTTATAACGTGGCGCAGATGTTGCTTACCAGCCACCACGGTGTTGAGTGAATGAGGTTTTGGTGCACTGGCAGGGAGGTCTATGATGATCAGAGACCAGGCCTCTGTTGTGCAGATTTAGCACATGCGTACACAGACACACACACACACACACACACACGCGCGCTTCAGATTGACCATTTCTTGATTAAAAATTGGCTGCCCTACAAAACCATATCCCAGCAAAACAAAACAAATAAGATATCCAGGGAGGGTGGAGAGAAAGTGAGGGAAGGAGGAGTAATAATTGATTGAATAGAGATAAAAAAGATCAATACATCCCAAAGGAATGCAAATATATTCGGATTGAGCCATGCAAGCAGGTATTTCTCACATCTTCTTTCAGACATGGACAACTCCGGATTCATTGTTTTCTATCTAAATCAGTGCTTCAAAGACAGGATGAAGATTACAGGAGCTAGTCACACAAACTGCTCCAGCAAAACAACAGAAGGGGCATTGCTGTTTACCTGAAAAGCACTTGAAAACACTTTCTGCAGGCACAGTAGTGTAGCGGTTAGCATAACACTATTACAGCACCAGCGACCCAGGTTCAATTCCGGCCGCTGTCTGTAAGGAGTTTACGTTCTCCCAGTGTCTGTGTGGGTTTCCTTCAGTTGCTCCAGTTTCCTCCCACATTCCAAAGACGTACGGGTTAGGAAGTTGTGGGCGTGCTATGTTGGCGCCGGAAGCATGGCGACACTTGCGGGCTGTCCCCAAAACACTCTATGCAAAAGATGCATTTCACTGTGTGTTTTGATGTACATGTGACTAATAAAGATATCTTATCTCATCATACATGGGAGATGCAGAGGAGGATAGAGTCAGATATTTCTGCTGTTGCCACCTGTTGCTATCGAATACATTAGGCCAGTGTATTACTGTGGGCTACTTGGCATCCCCTTCCTCACCTTGCTATCCAAATCCCTTTCCTTCTCCTGTCCTCCTTTCCAAGAATTCCCCCTTCCTCCCCTCTTTGTTCAGTACCCCCCCACCCCGCCTTCCTGCCCCCTCTCAAAAAGGACATTAGCAAACAATGGAGACACAAGTGAGACTGCGGCTGCTGGAGGAACCCAGCATCCATGGGACGAAAGGAATTGTCGACGCTTCATGTCGAAACCCTACATCGGGACTGAGAGTGGAGAGGGCCAGTCCTTACCAGGTACAGAGCAGCCAGTACATCCCTGCCATGAAGAGCTGGAAGTCAGGCTCTCAGTGGAAGAGGAAATCTGGAGCAATGCTGGAATAAACAGAATAGCCCATAGGCTAACAGCCAGCAATCCCAGGGCAGCCAAAGTTCTGTGGCAATAAGCTGCTGTCCTACTGCTGTTGTTATATGGAAGACATGCTCAAGCAACGTGTTGCAAGAAAATTGCACAACAAGCAGAAGTAGATGGCTTTCATTCCACCCCCACCCCCACCCCCCATCTTCCCTTGAATACCCTGGACCTGCTTGCACAGCAAGAGTGTCATTACTGCTGATGACACCATAACCAAGACAGGACTTGCCCATATCAGGCACACACCCATTCGTCACAGCATGACTGTAGTTTCTTCTTTCACTAGCCCAGGATCAATACATGGGGAAAATTAGCAAGGACAGGAAGAAAAAAAAATTTGCAAGAGCTATTTGGGGAAAATCTGCACCGAGGTATGACTGCCATTCCCTTGCCTAATCACAATCCTCCATCGTCATCTAAACACTTACATTTTATCCAACACAAAACCACCAGCCCAACTTCCTGTCTGTTGAGATACATAGCTACAAAAGCATGAAGATAGAAATATTTTTATCCACCATGCAACTTTTCTGCATTGCAGTATTACTGAGGCTCAACCATGTTGCCTTCTGGTCTTACATGGTCCACATTTACCCTTCAACAGGTCATTGTGCAGGGGCAGATGACCTCAAACTCTAATTCTATCCTCATCTGACTCCCAGCCCTCGGTGCTTCCAGTGCTTGGTAATCAGGAGCAGAAATGAACAGGGAAGTTTCCTTTGTGTAAACAAGGAAAGACCAATTTCTCCCTTCTCAGCAGACCTGGTTTTGAACTTGGGATCTTCCTTGCGCCTGTAGCCCACCACTGACTAGAAAAATTCATCACCTCTTCATCCGATTCCGTTGGTAAATTCTACACAAAAGAATTTGAAATAAGGCAAGACAAGTATTAGGAGGGACTGACCTCTGAAAATATTCCAAACATCCAGTCCCTGTTAATAAGACTATCATGGTTAATATTGCCAACTACCCCGTCATCACAGAAATTATTCTACCCACCAAAACCTCCTCGACAGAGTTTCCCCATCACCATAGCCCTCCCTGGCTAACAAGGTGACTGAGGGCTGGGAGCACGTGCAGTGACTTTCCTCTGTAAACTTTTTAAGAATTGGTTTTAACCAGAGGCAGACTGTAAAGTCAGATTTATGGTTATTTCTCTTCTTAGCAATGTGAAATATAACAGGAAAGAAAGAGATACAATTTATTTAGAGAAAGGGAAAAACTGTGATCCATGGGTTTCAATATAAGCAAGCGAAGTTCTTTTTGTACCAAAAAAGCACTTTCTGAATGACAATAAAGATGGAAAAGGTGCGAGATTCAAGGAGACTTGGGGACCCATGCATGTTGATTGTTAAAATATCATAGACAGCTATAGAAAATAATCAAAACAATAATGTTTGCAGATCATAAAGCATGGAAGCAAACCCTTCAGCCCAACTCGTCCATGTCAATCACGATGTCTATCCTACCTACCCCAACTTTCCTGCATTTGTTCCATATCCCTCTAAATCTTTCCTATCCATGTCCCTGTCCAAATGCCTTCTAAACATTGCAATTGTACCCGCCTGTACAACTTCCTCCGGTAGGTTGTTCAGCTCCCTTTTAAATCTTTCCCCTCTCACCTTAAATCTATGCCCTCTAGTTTTAGACTTCCCTACCCTGGGAAAAAGACT
This sequence comes from Pristis pectinata, assembly GCF_009764475.1. Classification (NCBI taxonomy): domain Eukaryota; kingdom Metazoa; phylum Chordata; class Chondrichthyes; order Rhinopristiformes; family Pristidae; genus Pristis; species Pristis pectinata. The sequence goes on along the minus strand of NC_067405.1, from coordinate 65,338,106 downwards.
GTGGACATCCACCTTATCGATAACCATCATGATTTTATATTTCCCTACAAGATCATCCCTCAGCCTCCTGCGGTCCAGGCAAAAAAGTCCCAGCCTATCCAGCCTCTCCTTATAACTCAAGTCCCAGTAACACCCTCGTGAAGCTTTTCTGCACCCTTTCCAACGTAATGACATCCTTTCTATAGCTGGGTGACCAGAACTGCACACAAAACCAAAGGGGCAGAAATCATGGTATCGCTGTACAAAACCCTGGTTAAATTAAACCACTTTGAATTTGTGTGTCACCTTGAGGATAAATGGGCTTGAAAAGAAAGCTTCATTGATTTATCAGAATGATACCTGTGCCAGAGTATCATTGTGGCTGTAATCACAGGAGTTCTTCAGGACAGTGTCCCAGAACCACCCATCTTCAACAGCTTCATCAATGACCTTCCCTCCATCAGGAGGTCAGAGGTGGGAATGAGCACTGATAATTGCATAACATTCAATTCCATTCCCAATCTCAGCAAACAAAGCAGCCCTAGTAAGTGGCAAGTAACATTCACACCATAAAAGTTCCAAGCAATGTCCACCTCCAATAGGAGAGAGCCCATCCACCTCCAATAGGAGAGAGCCCACCCACCCCCAATAGGAGAGAGCCCACGCACCCATTTACGACATTCAATAGCATTGCATCACTGAATAACCTATGCTTGAAATAAAATAGCATTGCTTCACTGGATTTCCCACTATCAACATCCTGGGGTTCAAAGAACTGAGGGTCAACTGAACTCGTCACATAAAAGTGTGGCCACAAAAGCAACTCAGAGACTGAGCATCCTACGGTTTGTGACTCTTTTCCTGACTCCTCAAAGCCTTTCCACAATCAGCATGGTACAAGTCAGGAGTTTGGAGTATTCCCCACTTGCCTTAACCAGTGCATCTCTAATAAATCTCCAAAAGTTTGACTTCCAGGTCAGAACAGCTTTCTTGATTTGTGTAGGCACAACTACAGGAAGAGTGCTAACCGTACCTCTCCACAAGCAGATAAATTGATCAAAAGAGCGGCCTCCCAGCCTTGATTTGCTGAGGGAATCAGGGCTCTGTGAAATGTACAAGCTGTGATAGCAGAGTGACAAAGAGAGAGAGGGAGATGTGCACCTGATTGACCAGACACAATATTCATAGAGATTGATACAGCATGGAAACAGGCCCTTTGGCCCAACACATCCATGCCGACCAAGTTGCCTCCCTGAGTTAGTTCCATTTACCTGTATTTGGCCCATATCCCTCTAAAGTCCTTTCCTACCCATGTACATGTCCATGTCTTTTGACATTGTAATTGTACCCATCTCAATAGCTTCCCCTGGCTGCTCGTTCCATATACCCACCATCCTCTGTATGAAAAACTTGCCCCTCGTTCCCTTTAAATCTTTCCCCTCTCACCTTAAATATATGCCCTCTAGGTTTAGACTCCCCTGCCCTGGGAAAAAGACTGATTATTACCCTATGCCCCTTATGATTTTATAAACTTCTACAAGGTCAAACCTCCTTTGCTCCAGGGAAAAGTTCCAGCCTATCCAGTCTCTCCTTATAACTCAAGCCCTCAAGTCTAGGCAGCATTCCTGTGAATGTTTTTTGTACCTTTTCCAGCTTATTCATCCTCAGTAACGCTGACTTTGGCGCCAAATAGCTCAGAACTGTTTTAAAAAAAAGAGCTCTCAAAGCACTTCAGTTATGTAAATAAATAAAAACACTGTAGCAAAGCCCTGTGCATGAACAGTGAGCAAATGCCGTAAAAATTTTATATCCTTTTGAGACACAATTTGTCTCTCTCACATATACAGTCTTTCTCAGACACTTACGTGCATAGTCAGTCTCTCTCACACTCACACACACACACAGATTCTGCAATGTACTCCACTATGGATATGCAATTCCATTAAAAAGGTCTGTCCATGACACTTTTTTTGAAGTAATAAAATGTGCAATCCCATTGTAACTACTGAAATTGCATTGACTTGTCAGAAATTCAAACTCGGTGACATTAAAAACTGTACCAACAACCTGATGGAGGTACCAGACAGGAGAAAGGAATGAGCTGAGAAATGTTTGCTTAGATGTGGGAAACCAGTGCAAAACTTAGTCTTGGGTCAAAGGAGCAGCTGCAATCAATGGTTTATAGCCAATGGGGTTTTATTTTAAAAGTAAGACCTCAAAGACACAGTACAGCAGATGGGGAAGGGTGACCTAGTCGGTAACCACGAGTCGCATCTCACTGAATCATCAGTGGATTGATCCCCGAGATGGCCATTAGGAGGCACGGGGTTCTGCTGAAGATAGAGGGGTAGGGTGATAGGGAAAGATATATTAGGCATCAGCTGTTATATTAATTTCTCAGCCTCAAGGTGTTTCACCACAAAACTATGGAATTTTGATCTTTTATTATTTATTCCAAGCCCTAGTCAGGCTTTCTTCACAGCTGTCAGTAATTCTGTTTATCTCTTTTTAAGTAGGTAGACCAGAAAGTCCTACACTAGTACTCCATCCACTATCCCAAGCATTCATTTTCTACACTGCCATTGCACAGTGGCTGCAACTACACAATGCACTGCAATGCACGCCCAGACGACTCCAACACTGCTTCACAAACCTGGGCTTCTACCTCCAAGGAGAAACAAGGGAATACAACCACCTGCAGTTTCCTTTCCAACTCACCCACCATTCTCACTTGGAAATATATCACCAGTCCTTCATCATTGCTGGGTCTAAATCCTGGAACTTGCTGCACTGTGGGAATACCATCACCAGAAGGACTACAGTGGTTTGAGGAAAAGGCTCACCCCCACCTCTTTGTCAAAGGCAGTTATGGATGGGCAATAAATGTCAGCGTTACCCATACCCTGAACATAAGTAAATAAAAAAATTCTTAACTCTAAGGGTTAAAGTACAAAAGAAAATTACAAACTGGGGCCACATTCACTGGAACTTGGCAGTTCGAGGAATGGTTTGATCCAAGTTTTCAAGACATTAAGGGGAACTATTCAAATTGAAGGGGAGGAGCAGTTTCCACTGTTAGGGGAGTTTAGCAGTAGGTATGGTATAAACATTAGAACCTGAACGCACTTGAATGAAGTAGGCATGCTAAATGTAAACATGGTGGAAGTTGGGAACATTTATAGGGAAGGATATTTTAAGCATCAGTTGTTATATTAATTTCCTAAGCTCAAGGTGTTTCACGATAAAACTATGGAATTTTGATTTTCTGTTATTTAGTCAGAATTTTTTCACAGTAGAAATGTTATGTCCAACAATAATTCTAAATGAGAGCAATGAGATTTTTGGCAATCAAAGGTACACAGGTTTGAGGGATAATGGCTTCACATGGGGTTAGGTCAGAGCTAACATGGATTTTACTGAATAGTGAACAGACTCAGGTGACCAAATTGCCCATATTCCTGCATCCAATTGTACTTTTGACTTGGAAATTAAAACTCTCTCAGAAGTTATTTTAACCATGATCTGGGAGTATGACAATTCAGAAAAGTTCTGCAATGACTGAAGATGAAATCAAGGCCAAGTGCCTTTGCTTCTTCACACTTTAGATACTGGAATAAAATCATGCGTCGGTGAGGTAGTAAGGGGATGTGGAGGAAGAACAAGCAAAACATTTATCCAGAACAAATATTTTTAACTGCAAAAGAAATAATGACAAGACTCCCCCAAGCATAGTCCTTGAAAGCTGCAAGCTTCTTTTACAGGGCACTTCAGGTATAACTGAGGTGCTCCCTTGGTTAAAATTCTTTGCCAAAACACACACATAAAACATTCAAAAACACTGCTGGAATTGAGCCAGAGAAAATACTCATCAGCAATAACAAGCAGCAACTCTTGCAAAACCCTGAACAAAAAGAAAACATCCCAATGAACCTTCCAGATTCCAAGATATCCACTGCCTGCTTTTGGTTCCTTCATCAATGCTGGTTGACCCCCTGAAATATTCTGGCTTTAAAAGTTGGATCACACTTTTTTTTAATATAAAGGAAGATTTCTGGGAATTAATTATTGCAAACAGAGTCCAAACCGGAACTGTAAATGCACAAACATTCAAAAACTAATGATGAAGCTAGAAGCACTCATCGATATTGCCAATATAGCATTTGTTGATTCGGACCAGTGTTCTGAGATCAAGCTCTGATGACCTACTACAGCTCCAATTAACACCTTTAAAGATGGAATGAACAACAGCCAATGCTCAGGGCCGCGAAGATCAGAATCAGGTTTATTATCACTGACATATGTCATGAAATTTGTTGTTTTCTGGCAGCAGTACAGTACAAGAAATAAAAATTACTATAATTTTGGTTTAAACAATGGAAAATTTACACTGTGCTTTTATTGGAGCCAATTATATAAGAACAGCTCCAAGAGCTTTGGTATTCACCAGGCACATTACACACTGCGGATCTCAGAATATCAAACAATGTAGCGGATTAAAAGTTCTGCAAGCACTACTTTGATATCTTGAACATTAGTAAAGTTGGAGAAGGTTGAGAGAAAATTTAGGGCATGTAGCACCTGGTGACACTGGAGTAAACTGCATCTCAGTTATGGTCTCCACTGAAGTGGTAAAAGCAGTAGTTTTTGCTTATTTTTCCTCTTTACCCCAATTTGAAGTTTCCAATCAGAGGATCAATGCAAGGTAAACACTGCTGATCTACATTAAAGTTCAAAATTGATTGAAAGTATTGCAATCTAGCAATGCAAATTGTGTGTAACAATTCAGACTAAATTAAGTTTAGCAATTGGAAAGCATATAGCAGCAGACAGGTCTGTCTTTAAGCACAGGGTACACTGTTAATCTCTATTATTTATCAGCTATCTGCCAATTAGACACACTGGGACAGCAGCCTGGCCAGGAATAAATGTGTCAGTACAGTGCATAACAGTCAGATCTGATCATCAAAAGTGATTTACGACACCTAACTCGAGAGTGGATTTAAATCAAATTCCAGGGCTTCTCAGTTATAAAAATAATTCATTTGGAACATTAAGCTGGTAAGCCCCTAAAGGGCAGAATTTACTCAGTTCAACTGAAACAACCCCATGTATTAGACACAGATACGTCTCTGTTACAGTACCAATGTTAGTGAAATCAAATTCACTTGCTATAAATTGGCTAATTTTAATTGATTACAAGCTTTTCTAAAGAAAAAGGAAAATATAAGTACTGAGCGGTTAGGAACACAGACTGTGAACGTACTTTAGAGATGGGAACTAAACAATAATGTGTGCAGCAGTCTGGGGCAGTGAGGGTTGGCTCACCAGGGCTCATGACTTGTAGATGGTGCCTGCTATTGACACTGACTGACTGTTAAGGAGAGCACCTACCCTTCTCCAGGGTAAAGAAATGGGGTCACCCCTCATGACATCAGTGACCGACACATTACAAGACAGATGCCACCTTCTCTCCTGACTCCAGATCCAAAGAATCATCTCATTTCCTCCATCCATCCCAGTCTTCCCTTCCCCCACCACCCCAATCATCCCTTCCCCAAATGTCATTCCTCTTGACATCTGTCCCATCCTCTCCCAGACCAAACTCCCTCTCCTACCCCCTTTCTGTAACCCTCATCTTCCATTCCCACTCACTCATGATCTTCCTTGCACTCTACCCCACACCCCCACCCATCTCACTCTGAAGCCTTGTCATCTGCTCCTTCCCTGGCAAACCTCTCTCGCTCCATCTTGGAACACCACTCTCTCAACTTCCCACTCACATGCCCTCTCCTACTTCTTCTCCAGTTCCCCGCTCTTCTTCTTCATGCCCACTCCCTTGATCTCTTCCTCATCAACCCCAACACTCAAACTAAACCACAACCGCTCCCTCTCCACAGCACAAGCTCACTGCAACCCAAAACAACACACCATTCCCTGCTAACTCCCCATCCTCTCATTTGTCTCTTTATTCACAATATCCCCTCTCATCTGCACCCCACACGAAGTCCACCAGCAGCATCTCAGCCATTTGCCTGGATCACTCCCCGACTGGCTCCTAACATCAGGAGTAACACTCTCAGGGACACATGGAGCCCCCTTACACACCCTGTCCTCTCTCTCTCTTTCCTTCTCCCACCTTCTCCCTCCTCCCTCTCCCTTCTCTCCCACCCTCCCTCCTCCTCCCTCTCCCCCTCTTCTTTTCTCCCCCTCCCCTCTCCTTCCTCCTCCTCCTCCCCCTCCCCTCCCACCCCCCTCTCCTCCTCCCCCCACTCCCCCTCCTCCCCTCCCACCCCCCTCTCCCCCTCCTCCCCCTCCCCTGCCCTACCTTCCTCCCACCCTACTTCTTTCCTTTCTTCTCCTCCCCCTCCCTTTCCCTCCTCCCCATCCCCATCCCCTTCCTCTCTCCCTCCGTTCCCCCCTCCCTCCCCCACCTTCCCTCTCCCTCCCCCTCCTGTCCCCCCTTTCCCCCTCCTCTCCCTCCTTTCTCCCTCCCCCCTCCTTTCTCCCTCCCCCCTCTCCTCTCCCTGCCTAATTCTTTCTCTCTCTCTCTGCCTCTGTCTCCCTCCTCTTCGCCCTCTCCACTGCTCCCGGTGCCGCTATAACGGGGACCACAGACTCACAAATACAGCGGAGCCTCCGAAGGCGCGCACCGAAGCGACGGCTCCCTCTCCGCACAATGACCGGCTCCTCTGCGCGGCCACGAACCTCGCCTCGGCCACCCGCAGCGCTCCCGCACCAACCAAATCCAATGAGGAATGTCTGTGCGCGGGCACAAGACGGGCTCCGTCCGCGGGACCGCGCGCCGTCCTCTGGTGGAGAGGTGAACTGCAGACCTTGGCGTTCCGTGTGCGGGTTGAAACCTATCAGCGCCATCCCGCAGCCCTGTCTCAGAAGTTAAAGTTCTTACATCGCGGCAGTGAAGCAAACCGATCTTCAACGTGAAGGAGTCTGGATTGTGTTCCACTCAAACAGATTGCAGCCAAATGCTAACACAAGAAACTGCTGGAAGCAAGCTGCTGGAGGAACTCAGAGAGACTCCACAGGAGACTGCAGATGCTGGAATCTGGAGCCAAAAAGCAACTGCTGAAGGAACTCAGCCGGTCAGAGGCAAAGGGATGGCCGACATTTCAGGTGGATGAATGGTGGGGCAGGCTTGAAAGGCCAGATGGCTTAATCCTGCTCCTGCATCAAGACCAGTGAAAGGGGATCAGTGTTAATGGTCATAAGAGAAGAATTAGCTTGGTGATCTAGGGGAAGGCAGATGTCTAGATATTGGAGCAAAAAGCAAACTGCTGGAGGAACTTGGGGGTCAGGCAGCATCCGTGGAGGGAACTAGTCAACATTTTGGGTTGAGACCCTTGAGCTGGACCTCCACGGATGCTGTCTGACGCATTGAGTTCCTCCAGCAGTTTGTTTGTGTCTCTAGATGAATGGATACTGTCCATTCCAGTGACCAACAAGTCCATCAACTCAAAAAAACAAACTGCAGGAAGTCCTGAAACATCAACATTCCCCCCTGCCTCCACAGATGCTGCTTGACCCGCTGGGTTCCTGCAGCAGCTTGTAGATTGCATCCAAACTCTTCTTCACCTGAATCCGCCTGTGTGGCGATCCCTAACCTGGTGCCTCTGCCCTGCTACCCGTGATCAGCACACCACTTAAATAGCCACCCCACTTCAATGTAGTGATACATCCTCAGATACTCAGTGAAGAGTTGGCACATGAAGAGGTTTGTTTTAAGGAGATCTGGAAAAAGTGGAGAGAGACACAGAACTTTAGGAAGGGATTTCTGGAGCTTAGAACCTTAAGTGCTGAAGATGTAACCATCAATGATGGAGAAATGAAGTTCAGAGCGCTCACCAAACCAAAATTGGAGGACAGGTATCTGGGGGTGCCAGGACAAGGTAGGTTCCCTAGCCCTTTCTTTACTGACTCAGAAAAGAAGTTTATTTGAAGATGCAGAGGGATGTCTTTTCTCAGGACCTCCAATCTAAGAGGACTAAGAATGATTTCCTAAACCACCTTTCAGTTCTGTGTAAACTACTGGTGGGTGGAGAGCCAGGCAAACCATTCCAGAAGCTTCCTGAGGTTACGCCATTGGGGTCTGCTGGAGACATAGCTCCCTGCTTCAGGTGTTAACCTTCTCTCCAACCAGGATCCCTTAGAACCATGTGTTGCATACAAAGTGGACACAGACCAGCAAAATAGTACTTTCCTCTTTGCTTTTCTGGCTGACACAGAGCAATCTGATGCAAAGCAGAGGAAAATGAGTCAAAGTGTTGGTTTATATCTTTCAGATGGTCCAATTAGTTAACTTCAGAACTGCAAAACAATGCTGGGCAATATTTGAAGAGGAAAGATAATAAAGGATTTTAATTATTCATATGTTATTATTGGTAACAATATCCCATGTTTTTTTTCTGAATATTTGAAGAAATTTTTCCTTCCGTCACTGATAAAGGTTGGCTTTCTTCTAAGAGCTACAGTGACAACAATCTTTTAATGACATTATTAGCTTTGCCAAGCATCCTAAGATACTTCATAGAAACACCATTAAAATTTGACCAAGCCATAGACAAGATAACAAGATTATGCGTTGCACCTTTGTGCTACCTGTCTGCCAGATGCAGAGAAAAGAACAAAGACCAAAGGACTGTTTTGCTGGGTTTGCATCCACATTGGACACATCATATCACGTGAAGGAATCCTGGTTGGAGGGAGAGTTAACTAGTGAACCAGAGAGCCACATCTCCAGCAGAGCCCAATAGTGTAACCTCAGGAAGCCTGAATCTCCACCTACTGGCAGCTTACACAAAACTAAAAGGTGATTTAGGAAATGATGCTCGATTTAAGGAGCATCTTAAAGCACGTAAAGCGTTGGGAGGAACTTCCAAAGCTTATGCCATCTGGTTGAAGGCATCACTGCCAGTGGTGAAACAATCAGGTGTGCACAGAAGGCTAGGGTAGGAGGAGGCTGATATCTCAGAGCATGGTAACGCTGGAGGAGGCTTTACGGGTGATGAATGTAAGAACACAAGAAATAGGAGCAGGGTTAGGCCATCTGGCCATTCAAGCCTGCCCCACCACTCATTAAGATCTTCCACCTGAATGCCATTTTCCAGCACCCACTGCATAATCCTTGATGCAAGGGGAAGGGCAAGGCTTTGGAGACATTTGAAAACAAGGAAGAGAATGGTGATTGGTTTATTATTTGCATGTGTACCAAGATGCAAGGGGAAGGGCAAGGCTTTGGAGACATTTGAAAACAAGGAAGAGAATGGTGATTGGTTTATTATTTGCATGTGTACCAAGATACAGTGAAAAATTTTGTTTTGCATACCATCCAGACAGATCATTTTACAACATAAGTACTTTGAGATAGTACAGAAAGAAAACCAATAACAGAGTGCAGAATAAAGTGTTACAGTTACAGGGAAAATGCAGTGCAGGTAGACAAAAAGATGCAAGGGCCATGATGTGGTAGGTTGTGAGGTCAATTCATCTTTATCATACAAAAGTTTATTCAATAGCCTTATAACAGCAGGATAGAAGCTGTCCTTGAGCCCAGTGATGCATGTTTTCAAGCTTTCGTATCTTCTGCCCGATGGGAGGGGGGAGAAGGGAGAATGCCCCGGCTGGGTGGGGTCTTTGATTATGTTGGCTGTTTTCCTGATGCAGCAAGAAGTGTAGCCAAAGTCAATGGATGGAAGGCTGGCTTTCTCGATGAATGAGCTGTGTTCACAACTCTCTGAAATTTCTTCCAGTCTTGGGCTGAGCAGTTGCCATACCAAACTGTGATGCATCCGGATAGGATGCTTTCCATGGTGCCACAGGTAAAACTGTGACATTTTCAGAGCAGAGGCCAGTGTAGGGCAGAGAGTCCAGGGGTAATGGTGAAAGAAAGATGGCACTTCTGATAGTGCAGTTCTCCTTCAGTGCTGCACTAGGTTGTTGTCTCAGATTTCTGGAGTGCAACTTGAACTCACAAATTTCCGACGCAGTGGCAGGAGTGCTGAAACAAAATGGGTAATGCATAATTAAGCCAAAACAAAACTGATTTTCAACTGGACCAATTCTACCAACATTTGAATAGACAGAGTCTGATTAGAAGGAGTCAGCATGGCTTTATGCATGGAAAGACGTGTTTGACGAACCTTTTAGAGTTTTTTGAAGAGATAACCAAAAAGGTAGATGAGGGTAGGGCAGTGGATGTTGTCCGTTTGGACTTTAGCAAGGCCTTCGACAAGATCCCACATGGCAAGCTGGTCTGGAAGGTTAGGTCCCATGGAATCCAGGGAGAGCCAGTTTGGTGGATTCAAAATTGGCTCAGAGGTAGGAAGCAGAGGGTGGTGGTTGAAGGTTGTTTCTCAGAATGGAGGCTGGTGACTGGTGGTGTGCTGCAGGGATCGGCGTTGGGACCCTTGTTGTGCGTTATTTATGTAAGTGATTTGGATGCAAACGCACAAGGCTTGATCAGTAAGTTTGTGGATGACACAAAATTAGGAGGTGTTCTTGACAGTGAAGAAGGTTATTGTAGATTACAGGGGGATTTTGATCAGTTAGGGAAGTGGGCCAAGGAGTGGCAAATGGATTTCAATCCAGATAAGTGTGAGGTGAAGCATTCTGGAAAGTCAAATCAGTGTGGAACTTATACTATAAATGGTAGGGCACTAGGGAGTGTAGTGGAACAGAGGGACCGAGGAGAACAAGTGCATAGTTCGTTGAAAGTGGCGTCACAGGTAGACAGGATGGTGAAAAAGGCATTTAGCATGCTGGCCTTCATCAGTCAGGGCATTGAGTGGAGGAGTTGGGACATTATGTTGCAGTTGTACAAGTCATTGGTGAGGCTGCACTTGGAGCACTGTGTACAGTTTTGGTCAACCTGTTATAGGAAGGATGTGGTTAAATTGGAAAGGGTGCAGAAAAGATTTACAAGGATGTTGCCAGGATTAGAGAGCCTGAGTTATAGGTAGAGGTTGGCCAGGCTAGGTCTTTATTCCTTGGAATGTAGGAGAATGAGGAGCAACCTTATCAAAATGTTTAAAATTATGAGGGGCATAGATAAGGTGGACAGTAACAGTCTTGTCCCCAGGGTAGGGGAGTCCAAAACTAGGGGGCATAGATTTAGGGTGAGGGGAAAGATTTAAAACAGACTTGAGGGAGAACTTTTTCATGCAGAGTGGTGAGTATATGGAACAAGCTGCCAGAGGAAATGGTTGAGGCAGGTACAATAGGATTATTTAAGAAGCACTTGGATAGGTGCATACAGGGACGGAGCTTAGAGGGATATGGGCCAAACACAGGAAATTGGGACAAGCTGTGTGGTCACCATGGTCGGCATGTGCTTGTCAGGCCGAAGGGCCTATATCCATGACGTATTGCTCAGTGCTTTGTGACTCTAAGAAGTGTGTGGGGAATTGGTTCGGGGTACCTAAATCTCGTTCCAGTTTACTGATGTAAGGCCCGGGTTATTTTAATACCTCTGCAACCACGACAATTTGTCTTGCCCTGAATGGGCTTTCTTGTGTGTCAGGAATATCGTCACACAGTGGCACAGCTTTACCGATGCGTACTCGGTACTGGGGACGCAAAACATAGAAGGGTATGGCACAGGAACAGGCCCTTCAGCCCACCATGTCTGCGCCAAGTAGTTCACAATCCTTTTAAAGCTGAGGGAAACCAGTGCAGAAAGGCTTCCTGCTGCTAAGAATATCCCATCTATTGTAGAACGTTAACTGATAATGATACATTCCTCTGTTTAAATTCATAGAAAAATAAATTGCTGGCAATCCTGCTTTAAATAGACCAGTCTGGTTCACCCTCAGGCTAATCATCTTTTTTGATGAATGTTGCTCTTAAAAATAAAGACTGCTCCATTTATTTAAAGGGTTTTGCAGACTTCTTTGGTCTTTATGATCATAAATCTCACACTATCATAGCACTCACAGTCGTGTCTTATTACGCGGCATCTTAGAATGACAAAAAGCATTACCAATAGGGAAAATATGTGTGGATCTGATTGATGTTAAACATTCCAAATATAATGAGTGTGTGAGGGATCACTGATGCTAATTAATGACTATGCATGTTGGTGTGTGTTGAAGCATTTTAAGAGAACAGCAATGAATGGAGCTTGGAGCTCTGAAAATTCACTCCCCCCTTCAAATAAACCAGCACTGCACTGAACCAGTTATAACTTGTAGCCAGTTTTTTGGTTTTGTTGTGGAACTACTAATAAGTTAACTAATTAGCTAATATCTCTAATTCTTACTTCAGTTGAAAAATGCAGTGTTCTTCCTGGAGCTGATGGAGCTGAGGTTAGTGCACTGCTCAAGTGATTAAGCAATGCTGCATTCCTAATGCCATTAGGAACCACTGGAGTTATTTTTTATGCCACCTCAGTCCTGCTCAGTTTTCTCATTGGCCCAGTGGTGTAGTAGTTAGCGTAACGCTATTACAGCGCCAGTGACCCGGGTTCAATTCCGGCCACTGTCTGTAAGGAGTTTGTACGTTCTCCCCGTGTCTGCGTGGGTTTCCTCCGGGTGCTCCGGTTTCCTCCCACATTCCAAAGACGTACGGGTTAGGAAGTTGTGAGCATGCTATGTTGATGACACTTGCGGGCTGCCCCCAGAACACTCTATGCAAAGGATGCATTTCACTGTGTGTTTTGATGTACATGTGACTAATAAAGATATCTCTTATCTTATCTTCAATCATATAACTTTTTTTGACATCTCCCTGTCCTTATTCTGCCCTCTTTGAACGTCTTTTTTTTACCAATTCTGGCTGCTCTGAATAGACCAGTTCAGTCTATTGTTTAACTTAATTATGCAAACTTTGGGAACTATGCCTTGAGCTGCCAAGGTTCTAAGCTCTGGAATTCCCTCATTAAACCCCTCAACTTCTTTCATTTCCTTTAAGATGTTCTTTTAAAACCTACGTCTATGACCAAGCTTTCGATTGTCTGTCACAAATTTTACCTAGCGTAAGACATGTTGGATATTCAATCCTGCAAAGTGCCTTGGATCATTGTACTTTGTTGAAGTTATATAACTACATGTTGCTCTTAAAAATTGAACACTTATTCATTTGCATAAAAAAAAATTAAATGCTGTTTGGAGACCCAGTGTTTCAAAGTTACTTCGTAAATTTGTGTAAATTTAGTTCAGTGTGCGGCATAAAACTCACATTCTAAATCACTTTTGGGCATAGTGACACTTAAAGGGGAAAGCTTGGGGTAACTATGTTGGCGTCAGAAGCATGGCGACACATGCGGTCTGCCCCCAGAACACTCTATGCAAAAGATGCATTTCACTGTGTGTTTCGATGTACATGTGACTAATAAAGAAATCTTATACCTGGAGTGGGCAATGTATGTGGAGCAACAAACAGCCTGCTGGAGGAACTCAGTGGGCCGAACAACATCTGTGAGGGGAAAAGAATTGTCAACATTTCGGCTCCAAGCCCTGCATCAGGACCGGGCAGGGCGATGTATGTGGCCTTGCCAACATCATCCACATTCTACAAAGAAATTAAAAACAAAACTAAGGTTGAATGGTATCAGAAAATGTTATTTCTTATCCAAAAAGTCTTGATTGAGGTCAGAGGTGGTAGACAACATACTTATTCAAAATGCCAGAGATATTTACTGCAGCAAACCTGTGGCACATACATCAGTTTTAAAAAATGTAAAGTTAAAAATTAGCCAATCGCATATTTCTTTGACCAAAGATTTTCCTTTGTTCTCTCCAAAGCATTGAGACCTATTTGGAATACATTTTAGTAGAAACCAGGTGTCACCTTCACCAAGGGCTCACTTTCCATGAGTAGGCTCTCGTAATGGCAGTCATGAATCTATTAAATTCAGTACATCAGACAAGCAAACCCAATTAGGTTCTGAACTGAATATAAAATCGAATTATTCTAATTACTTCCGCTTCCATATTTCCTTAGAACACCGAAGGAGGCCATTTGGCACATCAAGTCTATGCCTGCTCATAGACCAACATTCACCCACTTACTTAACCTCTGATCTATTTCCCCCACATTCCTATCAACTTCCCCCAGGCTCTGCCACCCTCTCCCCACCACCCACACGGACACACCAGGGGCAATTTATAGTCGCCACCTAACCAACCAACCCACATGTCTTTGGGAAACCATAGCACCTGGGGGAAGCCCATGTGGTCATGGAGAACATGCAAATTCCACACAGACAGCACTGGAGGTCAGAATTGAAGCCAGGTTGCTGGAGCTGTGAGACAGTGGCTCTATCAGCAGCACCACTGTACCACCCATATTTTTTTTACTAGATATTTATATCTACATTACTACCTACATTCCTAGGTAATTTTGTCCAATGGTACAAAGGTCAATTGTGAACCAAAATTTATTACACTATTTTAATAACTTTTCAGCAATCTCTTTCAGGTACTTCTTTGCTCCAAAGATAGAATTATTGTAGATTTCAAAATGCCGGGAAATACATAAGTATCACATTTTCTTATGGAAGTATTGCCATCTCTTCTAAAAATAAACCTCACACCTCCAGGTGCCTTTCAGAGACTTCAAATGCTGCAAATATCTTCAATATTGCAATCAATCTAGTGAGGTAACATTAGATATACCTGCAATTTATATTGGTAGAAGTTCGGATCTCTGTGCTCAAGGATCTATACTGGTTTCCAGTGAAGCAAAGACATGTTTTCAGATTCCACATGGCCTCACCCTCGCGTACCTCTATAAGCTTCCCCCTGTCTCTCCCAAGTTATCTAAATTCCTGCAGCTTTGACCTTCTGTGCCTTGCCCATTTTAATCATTGTGCAATCAGCTGCCAAATACACAGGCTCTGAAATTCCTTCACTAAATGTATCTATCCCTCCCCTTTTAAAGGCACTTTCTCAAAACTTACTTCATTGTGCACATAATCCAAGGTGCTACATCAGTTCCATATGACAGGACTGCTGTCTGCCCACTGGGTGAGCTCGCTTCATGTCCCAGACAATACTTATTCTTCAACCAAAGACACTGAGATGGATCATCTTGTCATTTACATCACTGCCGTTTGTGGAATCTTGCTATGAACAAATTGGCTGATTGTTTACTTTACAAAATGACCATACTTCAAAGGTACTTTATTGGCTGTAAAGCTTCTTGACATTTTCTGAGGTAGCAAATGGTGCTATATAAATGCAAATTAATTCTTGTCCTTATTTTTGTTCTACACGTGGATATCTCTGAGCAGGAATGGTGACTGGGAGCAGGGACACTGTCTGGTTCTCTCCAGGAACAGCTAAGCTTACTGTGGTTCCCACCTCTCCTCACCTCCTCTCTTCTCACACTGAGCTCAGATAATTGACCCAGGCCAAGGGACTGAAATGGGACTTCTCTTGCTCAACATCACATCAGGAGGCACATCTTACCAAAGTAAGCATCAGTGTTATGCAATGAGCAGCTGAATTCTTTCTGCAAGTATCTCAGAATGTACACTGGAATACAGGCTGTAAATTATTGTTTCATGTGACCTAAGTGGAAAAATTCCAGAATGCTATAAACTATGGAGAAAAGCTCAATGCTTTTCCAACTACTGTTAACTGCTGAACCAGTAAAAACAGGAAGCGGGGGAACAATTTGATTTGCGGCTCTGAGTGCAGCTTCTGTGTGATGTTTCTGTCTGTGTCAAGTTGCCCTTTCTTATCAAATGTAATAGATTAACTTCACAGAGTAAACATGGCAACAATTGATTGAATGAATTGTTTACTGAACAGTTTGCAAAGTCTGGGACTGTTTAAGTGTTTCTTCCTCGGTGCTGGTTTTCAGTGTTCTCCCTGTTTCTCGTGGATCAATTGGAAATGGTTTAAAGCCCAGGAAGATCTTACTTGCTCTGCTCTTTAAGAGAGGTTTGGATAGGTGCATGGATGAGAGGGGTATGGAGGGCTATGGTCCGGGTGCAGGTAGATGGGACCAGGCAGAAAACCAGGCAGAAAACCAGGCCGGCATGGACCAGATGGGCCGAAGGGCCTGTTTCTGTGCTGTAGTGCTCTATGACTATGCCCTCAATGCTGTCGGTGGTCGGGGAGGAACCTGGGGCTGTCAGGAATTTCACTCGGCTGGACTCTCATTCCAGATGTACTTTTGAATTCCTTTCACGTGTCAACACACTACAGAAGTCGAATCAGCCTGACTCACTGAGTGATCCTGGACTAGGAAGTCCAGAGTAAGTCTGCTTGGCTTTCACTTCAGTGATCTCTGGTGCAAGGTACTTGTGGAAGCCAGCCAAGGTCAAAATTACGGTTGGTCAAATATCCCACTAGATATAACATAAAACATAGAACAGTATAATGCAGGAACAGGCCCTTCAGCCCACAATGACTGTGCTGAACACGCTGCCAAATTAAACTAATTTTCTTCTGCCTGTACATGATCCATGTCCCTCTATTCCCTGTATGTTCATGTGTTTATCTAACTGCCTCTTAAATGCCACTATTGTATCTGATTTCACCACTCCTCCAGCAGCACATTCCAGGCACCTATGTAAAAACATCTCCGTAAAAAAACATGTTTCACACATCTTCTTTAAACTTTCCCCCTCTCATAACTGCATGTGCTCAAGCACTTGAGATTTCTATCCAGGGGAAAAAATTCTGACTGTCTACCCTACCTCTGCCTCTCATAATCTTATAAACTTCTGCCAGGTTCTCCTTTCAGCCTGATGCTCCAGAGAAAACAACCCAAGTTTGTCCAACCTCTCCGTATAACTCATACCCTCTAATCCAGGCAGCATGCTGGTAAACCTCTTCTGCACCCTTTCCAAAGCCTCCACATCCTTCCTGTGATGGGGGCAACCAGGATTGTACACAATACTCCAAGTGCGGCCTAACCAAAGTTTTATATAGCTGCAACATGACTTCCTGACTCTGATATTCACTGCCCTGAACAATGAAGGCAAGCATGCCATATGACTTCCTTACCATCATATCTACTTGTGTGGCCACTTTCACGGAGCTATGGATTTGGACCCCAAGATCCCCCTCTGGTATTGGTATTGGTTTATTATTGTCACTTGTACCAAGGTACAGTGAAAAACTTGTCTTGCATACCGTTCGTACAGGTCAATTCATTACACAGTGCAGTTACATTGAGTTCGTACAGAGTGCATTGAGGTAGTACAGGTAAGAACAGTAACAGTACAGAGTAAAGTGTCACAGCTACAGAGAAAGTGCAGTGCAATAAGTTGCAAGGTCACAACAAGGTAGATCGTGAAGTCATAATCCATCGCATCGTATAAGGGAACCATTCAATAGTCTTATCACAGAGGGAAAGAAGCTGTCCTTAAGTCTGGTGGTACATGCCCTCAGGCTCCTGTATCTTCTGCCTGATGGGAAAGGAGAGAAGAAATAATGATCCGGGTGGGTGGGGTCTTTGATTATGCTGGCTGCTTCACCAAGGCAATGAGAGGTAAAGACAGAGTCCATGGAGGGGAGGCTGGTTTCCGTGACGCACTGGGCTGTGTCCACGACTCTCTGTAGTTTCTTGTGGTCCTGGGCAGAGCAGTTGCCATACCAAGCTGTAATGCATCCAGATAGGATGTTTTCTATGGTGCATCAATAAAAGTTGGTGAGTGTCAAAGGGAACATGCTAAATTTCTTTAGCCTCCTGAGGAAGTAGAGGCGTTGATGAGCTTTCTTGGCCGTGGCGTCTATGTGATTTGACCAGGACAGGCTATTGGTGATGTTCACTCCAAGGAACTTGAAGCATGTACACCGCCCCCTTTCCTGAAGTCAATGATCAGCTCTTTTGTTTTGTTGACATTGAGGGAAAGGTTGTTGTCATGACATCATGTCACTAAGCTCTCTATCTCCTTCCTGTACCCCAACTCATTGTTATTTGAGATAAGGCCTACTACGGTAGTATCATCTGCAAACTTGTAGATGGAGTTGGAGCAGAATCTGGCCACACAGTCGTGAGTATATAAGGAGTAGAGTAGAGGGCTAAGGACACAGTCCTGTGGGGCACCATTGTTGAGAATAATTGTGTGGAGGTATTGCTGTCTATCCTCACTGATTGTGGTCTGTTGGTCAGAAAGTCAAGGATCCAGTTACAGAAGGAGGTGTTGAGTCCCAGGTCTCGGAGTTTGGTGACGAGTTTGCCTGGAATTATAGTATTGAAGGCAGAGCTGTAGTCAATAAACAATAGTCTAACGTAGGTGTCTTTACTGTCCAGATGCTCCAGAGCTGAATGTAGGGCCAGGGGGATGGCATCCGCTGTAGACCTGTCTCCACGATAGGTGAATTGCAGTGGGTTGAGGTTGTCTGGGAGGCTGGAGTTGATGTGTGCCATGACCAGCCTCTCAAAGCACTTCATGATGGTGAATGTCAGAGCCACTGGTCAATAGTCATTGAGGCATGTTACCTTGCTTTTCTTCGGTACCGGGATGATAGTGGTCTTCTTAAAACAGGTGGGAACCTGAGATTGAAGCAGGGAGAGGTTAAATATGTCTGCAAATACCTCCGCCAGCTGATCAGCACAAGATCTGAGCACTCAGCCTGGGACACCATCTGGGCCAGATGCTTTCCTTGAGTTCACCCTCTGGAAGACTGATCTTACGTCCTTGACGGTGACCATGGGCTCAGTTGCATTGGAGGCTATCGGGGTGGGTGGTGACAATCCACTTCTCTTCTGTTCAAAACGCGCATAGAATGCGTTAAGCTTGTCAGGAAGGGATGCACTGTTGTTAACTATGCAGCCCGACTTCATTTTGTAGCCTGTTATAGCATGTAAGCCCTGCCATAACTGACGGCTGGTCTGGGACTCTATTTTGAATCGGTGTTGTCTCTTGGCATCCCTGATAGTTTTCCAAGGGTCATATCTTGATTTCTTTTATGGGTCAGAATCACCAGGTTTGTGTGCAGCAGTCCTCGACTTCATTAGGGAGTGGATCTCCCGGTTCATCCATGGTTTCTGGTTTGGGAACACCCGTATTGTCCTCTTTGGTACACTGTCCTCAACACACTTGCTGATGAAGTCTCTGATGGTGGTGACATACTCATCCCGGCTGGCAGCTGAGTCTTTGAACATGGACCAGTCCACTGACTCAAAACAGTCGCATAGAAGCTCATCTGTTTCCTCAGACCAGCACTACATGACTGGATCCTCCCGTTTCAGTTTCGGTTTGTATGCAGGGAGAAGGAGCACAGCCTGGTTGTCCGATTTACCAAAGTGAGGGTGAGGGGTGGCTCGGAAGGCACCTTTGATGGTTGTATAGCAGTGGTCAAGGGTGTTAGGTGGTGGGACAGGAGATGTGCTGGTAGTACTTTGGTAGCACACTCTTGAGGTTGGCCTGGTTGAAGTCACCTGCAATAATGAAGAGGGCCTCAGGGTATCCTGTCTTAAGGTTGTTGACCACGGAGTGTAGCTCATTGAGTGCAGGCTTTATGTCCGTTTGTGGTGGGATGTAGATTGCCATCAGGATAGCTGAAGTGAACTCTCTTGGCAGGTGGAATTGTTGAAACTTCACTGTTAGATATTCCAGGCTGGGTGATCAGGAGCTAGCCAGGACCATCACATCTGAGCACCACAAGTTATTGATTAAGAAGTAGAGCCCTCCGCTTCTGACTTTGCCCGAGGATGCTGTACGGTCCATTTGGTGGATTGAGAAGCCCTCAGGTTGTATGGCACAGTCAGGTGAGGCAGGTGTAAGCCATGTTTCTGTGAGACATAGCACACAGCAGTCCCTCAGTTCTCTTTGGTAGGTCAATCTTGCCCTTAGTTCATCAACTTTGTTCTCAATGGCCTGGACGTTAGCTAGTAGTATGCTGGGGAAGGGGGTCTTGTATCCACGCTGTTTACAGGAATATAGACACCAGACATGGGGAATTCAACCCAACAGTTTTTTATTCCTGCATCAATGCTGTTAAGGACCCTGCCATTAACTGTATACTTTCCCCTTACATGAGACTTCTCAAAGTACAACACCTCACACTTGCTGGGATTAAACTCCATTTGGCATTTCTCCCTCCACATCTGTAACTGATATATGTAGTGAACTCTCTCACTATTTTCACTGCATTGGTGGTGTACAAAAAATGTGGGAAATAATTTAAGATCGCAAAATTGGGTAGAAACCAGGAATACAGACACCATACAGAGGGAATTCAACCCAACAGTTTTTTGTTCCTGCAGTGGAATATATAGGTAGCATTTCTGCGTTTCTGTAACCCTCCTAAACTAAACCATCAATATTTACCTTAATCTTACAATGAAACTCTTATCATAACCCCAGCTCTAACCTCAATTTCTAAACCAAATCCCAGCCCCTAATCCTGACCACAGTTTCTAGTCTATAACTCCAACCCAAGCCACAATTCCTCATTTTAACTCAAATCCAAATCCCAACACTGAAACCAAATTGTAAACCTAACCTAACTCCAGTTTGTAATCCAGCCCTGACCCCAACCACTCTCCCTAGCCCCCATCCTCAATCTTAATTATAATCCTCAACCAAGTCACAAAACCTAATCTTAATTTATACCCTAATCGTAGCTGTCAATCTAACTTTAACCCATCCCCAACCTCTAACTTTACCATAATCCAAGACCGTATCCCAACACCTAATTGTAGCCCAATTTCCAAATCCTAAATGCAACCCCTAAATCAAATCACAATTCTAATTACTGTTTCTAATTCTAATTCCAACCCTAACCCCATGTTTGACTCAATGCACACCTGAGATTAGTGAATCCATGATCCATATGGACTCTGTCTATA
This sequence comes from Pristis pectinata, assembly GCF_009764475.1. Classification (NCBI taxonomy): domain Eukaryota; kingdom Metazoa; phylum Chordata; class Chondrichthyes; order Rhinopristiformes; family Pristidae; genus Pristis; species Pristis pectinata. Next base: position 65,317,361 of record NC_067405.1, on the reverse strand, counting down.
GCTCTCGCTGCCTTAGTGAAGCAGCCAGCATAATCAAAGACCCCACCCACCTGGGTCATTCTCCCTTCTCTCCTCCCCCATCAGGCAGAAGATAGAGGAGCCTGAGGGCACATACCACCAAGCTCAAGGACAGCTTCTATCCCACAGTGATAAGACAATTGAACGGTTCCCTTATACGATGAGATGGACTCTTGACCTCACAATCTACCTTGTTATGATCTTGCACCTTATTGTCTACCTTCAATGTACTTCTCTGTAGCTGTGACACTTTACTCTGTATTCTGTTATTGTTTTTACCCTGTACTACCTCAATGCACTTTGTAATGAATTGATCTGTACGAATGGTATGCAAGACAAGTTTTTCACCGTACCTTGGTACAAGTGACAATAATAAACCAATACCAATACCATGAACCCTGCCAGGGACTTCCACACAGGGTATAAACCCTGAAACTTCAGATCCACAAACAAAAATAAACTGACTAATCCTTTAATGAGAAAGGACAGAGAAATATTGGACTGAAAAAGTACAGATCCAACTGCTAAGTGTCCTGAACCAAATATAATTCAGGTAAAATGGAGACACAAGAGACTGCAGATGCTGGAATCTGGAGCAAAAAGCAAACTGCTTGAATCCAAATGAAGAGTCTCAACCTGAAATGTCGACTATCTCCTTCCCTCCACAGATGCTGCCTGACCCACTGAGTTCCTCCAGCAGTTTGTTTTTTTTGCTCTTTAATTCAGGTAAATACAGCCAGTCTAAAATTCGAAAATAAATAGGCCAGATAGAGAGGATTGAAACTATTTCCAGTAATGAGCTGATATATGGCCCTATATAGACTAAAGTAAAAACACAGGTCCCTGAAACAAATCCCACAGTCCAAACTTCTTAAACCGGTGCCACAGTCTGGAGGTGATCTACCTCTACCTCCTGAGCTAGCCCCAAACAATTTAGCACCTAATTCCACACTAAAATACCCCTGGGATCCTTATCGTAATGCTAAGCATGAGTGCTCCTTCAACAACAGGCACACTCTTTTTTGGGAAACTGGATACTTACTCTGAGGTCTCCAGCACAATCCCAATCAGCAACGAACAAGATGGGCCAAATCAACATGGTCATTATTAGTGAACCTAAAAACGTCGGAGATAGGAAGAACAATTATAAGAAGATCAAGTGTTCTGCTGCCCACAAACTTACACAGGTTGCCCATGACAAGCTGTGGTATCAACAGCTAATGCTATTCATTGATCTAATGGTTCAAATGCTCTTCTATTGACACTCTGTTAAACTTACTGAGTGCCTGGGGCCAGTTCAGAGAGATTTGATTGATAAGGACGTAGATAAATTAACATGCTTCTTTTGCAGTTGTCTAATAACTGTCCAAGTAAATAGAGAGTAAGCTTTGTAGGTTCAAATGAAAAATACATGGTGTGGTTAGCCTTCCTTCTACCAATAGACCTGTATCCGGTACTATCAATATCCATCTCCATCTGTCTTGATCAGAGGAAGCTGTTGTATAATGAACAGTATTTTATTGTAATAGCTGCAATAGATCTGAACGCAGCAATTATTGACAACTCCAGTTAAGCAGTGCTCTTTCACTGAAGCATGTCGGAATATATTCATCACATTGAAACACTAGGATCAGCAGGAACATTCCTTAATCTGCAAGGCAATGGACCAAATGCTGGGAACTGAATGAGGCTGGATAGTTCATTGTCAGTCGACAGGAGTTCAATGTGCATGAATAGAGTCATAGACAATACACAAAAAGTTATTACTCCAGATTCCAGCATCTGCAGAATTTTTTGTGTTTCTTAATAGAGTGATAACATTATACAGCACAGAACCAGGCCCTTCGGTCCACCATGTCAATGCTAACCATCAAGTACCCATTTACCGGCACTTGGCAATTCAAGTGCCCATCCAGATGCTTCTTAAATGTTGTAAGAGTAATTTGAGGGAGGGTTAGTAGGTGAGATCAGTAAGATCAATCGTGGATTAAGATGAGGGGGCAAGCATAGGATGTGTGCTGGTGGATCAAAGGAATGGGCCCAGTTGTTAATGTAGCTGGCAAAGATTTAGAATTCAATGTGTTAGGGGAAAGTAAGCCCACTGGAGGTTGGAAGGTTTTGAGAACATTGGGAATTATTTATCTGTATCAGTTGAAGAAGTCTTTGATAAAATTATTGAAGACATGATCTCTGAAGGAGCAAAATTGTGGATAATGACATATAATTTAACCTTGTACTGTTTTGCATCAAAGTAGATGCTTTTGTTCAGTCTGTTACTGTGATAATCTTCTCTTAGGCAGTCCTTTATGATTGAAGATGACTGTGAAAATTTTACCTTCTAACTACAAGTGCAATCGATTCAGTTCAGGCTGTTGTAAACATCTTGGCTGATATCCCAAGCTAATTTCCTTGTATAATACAAAACACTGCAGTCAACTAATATTTGATATAGGCGACAAAATGAATTTAGTTTTCATCAGTAGGGCATTCATTAATATGAATATTATTGTTCATAACATACAGGCATTGGTATCACATTGCCTACATCACTGTGAAAACAATAAGGAAGAAGACCTCCACTTTAATATTTAATGCTAATCTTTTAAAAAAAAGATGCCCCTTTTAGGATCTGTGTTATTCCAATATTTAAATCCTTGCACGTTACCTAGACTGATTAATTTCTGGCTTGTTCCTTTTCAACATGTGATACGTCAAGCATGGTGAGAAGGTCAAATTGGTGTAGAAAGATATAAACAGATACACACTAGGCTATCCTCTCTGCTGAGATGTAACACTTGCAACAAAACAATCTTCATTCTTTAACAGCTTAAAGAAGCAGTTCCATTGTAGAGTCTTGTGTAATGTAAAAGTGCATTCTTTATTCCCTTAAAACAAATGTCAGTAATGTTTTCTTCCCCTATACTTCTGCACATCCTGAAGGCATGCACTCTGCCTGTTAGCAAGGGATTCAACCAGAGAATGCACCACAGGTGGATGTTCCTCTCTCCTTAGAACACAGAACATTACAGCACAGTACAGGCCCTTCGGCCCACAATGCTGTGCCAACATTTTATCCTGCTCTAAGATCTATCTAACCCTTCCATCCCACATAGCCCCCTATTCTTCTATCATTCATGTGTCTATCTAAGAGTCTCTTAAATGTCCCTAATGTATCTGCCCCCACAACCTCTGCAGGCAGTGCATTCCACGTACCCACCACTCTCTGTATAAAAAACTTACCCCTGACATCCCCCCTATACCTTCCTCCAATCACCTTAAAATTATGTCCCCTCGTGTTAGCCATTGTCACCTCGGGGAAAGGTCTTTGACTGTCAAGTACTGTCTTGCAGGATGCATTGACCAATGATCTATTGTACATATTCAACCACAATATGTTTAGACAATGAATTTAATGTAGCCGAGTGCCCCAAGATACTTCCCCAGAGCATAATCATTCAGAATTGGACACTCATCCATAATATATGTTAAAGTGGGTTGAAGGAGTGGCCTGAAGGAAGTGAGAGAGAGGTGGAGAGTAAGGAGAGCTTTTGGGAGAGACTCCAAGAGGGCAGGGCTTTGGTGTTGAAGGGTCTGGTAGAACAATTAAAGGCATGGATGCCCGAGAGGCCAGAACTGAAGGAACATTGAGATCCCATAGGACTGGGGGACGTCACGGAGATAGGGAAGGGCATGGTAGGAGGGATTTCAGGGACACACTACCTAATTATAGCTCACCTATCACTACCTCAGTTACAAGTTACAACTATCAGAATGGTGTGGAGGCTCCAATGCGCAGGATCACAAGAGGCTGCAGAGGGTTGTAGACTCAGCCAGCTCCATCACAGGCACAACCCTCCCCACCATTGAGGACATTTCAAGAGGCAGTGCCTCAAGAAGGCGGCATCCATCACTAAGGTGTCATGACTGCAGAGGAGGCTTGACACAAAAGCAGATCAGCGGAGACAACTTAGCAGTAAATGATGACTTAATAATAGTCCGCAAAATAACAAGCCACGTGGGGCTCCAGAACAGGAGAGAATAGAAACTAAACACTGCAGGCAACAAGGTAGCCTGAGGCAGGGAGAGTAAAGCTAGGAGCAACTGGTTGGGACCAGCTGGTTCAATGAGAGAACAAGGACTGTGGATGAGAACTGGGGTTACATCGGCTGCAGGTGATGAGTCTGGAACAAGCGGCAGATGAATTCCATTAGCTGAGTGGAAACTGGGAGATGCCTGCATGTGCGGGCTGGGAGGTGTCCGTGGGAGTAGGCCCAACATCAGGACCCTCACCATCCGGGACATGCCTTTTTCTCGTTACTACCATCGGGAGGAGGTACAGGAACCTGAAAACCCACACTCAGTGATTTAGGAACAGCTTCTTCCCTTGTGCCATCAGATTTCTGAACTGTCCAAGAACCCGTGAACACTACTTTGTTACTCCTTTCTTTGTCCTATTTATTTATTTTGTAATTTATAGTAATTTTATGTCTGTACTGTACTGCTGCTGCAGAACAACAAATTTCATGACATATAAGTCAGTGATATAAACCTGATTCTGATTCTGACTACCTTCTGGTCTGATTTATTAGACACCGCCTCAATCAAATGAGCCCTAGTGGGGAAATGTTTTTCTGAAAGAATTATGGCTTGTTGGTGTTTGCCAATGAGCAAATCACAGGTCCGGGTTTACTGGTAGCTTGAAAAGGTGATGGGCTCTGACTCACCATCAATGTTTACACTGACACTAAAGCTGATCTGGTGTTGAGCTATTGTGTGGAAAAAATAGATCCACGTGTTAGGTGTGTTGGAGTTATAAAACACTGCAGCATTCTTGTCTGTGAAACCAGGGCTGATGTTAACCATAGTGCAATAAGTTGGAACCGAAATACATTACCTTTTTTTTCTTGCTAGAGTTTAATCCGCTTAGTTACTTAAAGAACAGTTGGTGACAGAGAGAACACAGGATGCTCAGCACCTCACCAACTGCTGTGACATGTGGTTTCTTCAGCGCTGTGAGAGCCACCAATGACCCAGACAACCAAGGCCTGCTGCCACTGAGAGCCAGGAATGGGTGTGAGCTCCCTGGGACAGAGAGGCAGTCAACACCCACTGGAAGGAACACTTCCTTGGCCGTGACTGTCCTCGATGTGGTTGTCCTTGCCTCCATCCCACAGCAGCCTATACAGACCAGGTTTTGCTGCCATCACTGACTGACAAGAAGTTGAGAAGGCCATATCCCAAATCAAAAATCACAAGGCATTGGGAGCAGATGGCAAAATTCCAAAACTCAGTGGAGAAAAGGTTCAGTCACAAATCCACAACCTCATTGTCCACATCTGGAAAGAGAAGAATATACCAGGGACCTCAGAGATGCCATAATGGTGATCAGGGGGAAGTGCAGAAAGGAAGAGTCGTCTCTCTGTGGTAACCACAGGGAAAGCTGGAGCCATTGATGGAGAACTCCCAGTCACTGAAGAGCTGCTCCCCAAATCACACTGTGGATTCCATTCATCCAGAGGCACAGTGGCAGGCTATTCACTGCAAAACAATATGAAGAAAATGCAGAGAGCAACACCAGCTTCTATACGCGGCCTTCTTCATTCTCACTAAAGCCTTTGATTCCATCGATCAGGAGGAACTGTGGAACACCTTCCTTAAGTTCAACTGCCAACAGAAACTCTCCATCTTACACTTGCTCCTTGACGGCATTCAAACTGTGATAAGAACCAACAGAACCAACCTCAGAGAAGACTGGTGTGAAACAAGGCTGGGTCATTGCCCCAACCCTGCAATGTTGCACCTCACCTCCAACAAGTTTCCTGCATCAGAACCAGTGGGAAAATGTTCACTTTGTGGTCACTATACTCCAGAACTAAGGTCACTTGAATCTCAGTGGTCCAGCTTCAGTATGCTAATGATGCTTGCGTTTATACATGCCTGGAGACCAAGCACCAAGACATCATCCACTAATTCACTGAACATCTGCAAGACTTGAGTCCTCCACCAACCTGCTCCCTCTGCACCACATTATCCTTCAACAATAAAGGTTTACAGCGAGATCCAGAAACTGTGAACCACTTCCCATATCTTGGGAACCACCTCTCAGTGAAGGTGGACGTTGATGATGAACTTCACAACATGAAATTCAATGTGCTGGCACAGCCTTTAGTCAAATGAGGATATGGGCATTTGAAGAACAAAACCTATGACTGCCACAAAATTCATGGTCTTTTCATTGATCCTTTCCTTCTTGTATACTTACGACCTGGACTACCTACAGCAGGCAGCTCTAGGCACTGGAACACGAGCAACGCTGTCTCTTCAAAATTCAACAAATTCACTGGAAGGAAAAGTGAACAAACGTCAACATCGTCTCCCTGGCCAACACCCCAGGTACTGAGGCTCTACCATTCTCATGCCTACACCAAACTCCTGAAATAGATACTATTCCGAGCTTTGTAATGGGACGTGATTACTGGATGGAGTGAAGAAGAAAAAAAGCAAATGTGCGTTCTAAGCTTCCTGGAAGGAATGCAACATCCCCACTGACTCCTGGGAATACCTGGCTCATGAATATTCGGTGTGGAGAAGGAGTATTTCAGCTGGGATTGAGAACTATGCATCAGGAACACACAGAGGACCTGCATATGTGGTGGAAGGAGCGCACCACCTCATTGCTAATTTGCACTCAGCACATACACATAAGTAGCAAACTGGTAAAGACCAGATAATCTATCTAAATTTGATCTTGTTCAAATATTAAATACTGACCAGAACAGAAGGGAGAAACCCTGTGCTCTTCTTCAACATGATGCCAAGGGGGACATGTGGGCACAACCAGGATAACGAGCCCTTGCAGACTCCAACAATTAAAATGATTTTATGCTCATCCCTCAGCACAAAATAAGTTCCTTCAGACTGAAGTGGTTTAGGTGTGGCCTGGAGTTATAATCTCCCACTGGGAATAACAATTCTTTCTCTGCTATCCTGGGATGGATCCTTTGCAGCAGATGGCAACCCTGTGTGGCAAATGCATTCAGTAATCAAAGCAAAGCAACTACCTTGCATCCATTTAAAATAAGCTGTGCAATTGGTGTAAATCGCTGGTACAATCTGGGAGAAGAGGGAAGGGACAAGAGAGTTTTGATTTTGAAATTAGATGCTGATCTTTCTTCAATGATTGCACTGGGTTTGCTGGCCTCCCCAAGTGTTTACCAATACATACATTGATCACCTCTAGGAGTTGATGACTGGTTCTTAGGTGTAGATCAATATTTTTAGGGGATTCCCAGGGAATGCTCATAGCTGTAGGCAGAATCCAAATTCATAAATATTTCAAGGTATGTGTCAATATTTGTACAGGAGTGTATCATCAATCCAGGGGATCTTAGGAATACTGTAGGGTACTTCTAGGAGGTGCCCAGGAGTGTTTCACAGTAATGGTGAAGGGGCTCCCACTTGTATTGACTATTTGGGGTGACCTGACCCTGACCCTCAGTAATGTGTTCACTACTTGTGATAACCCTCAGTAACATGTTCACTACATGCAGCGACCCTCAGTAACGTGTTCACTACATACGGTGACCCTCAGTAATGTGTTCACTACATGCGGTGACCCTCAGTAATGTGTCACTACTTGTGCTGACCCTCAGTAACGTGTTCACCACATGCGGTGATCCTCAGTAACGTGTTCAGTACCTGTGATAACTCTCAGTAATATGTCACTATATGCAGTGACCCTCAGTAATGTGTCACGACTTGTACTGACCCTCAGTAATGTATTCACTACATGCGGTGACCCTCAGTAACGTGTTCATGACATGCGGTGACCCTCAGTAATGTATTCACTACATGCGGTGACCCTCAGTAATGTGTTCACTACATGCGGTGACCCTCAGTAATGTGTTCATGACATGCGGTGACCCTCAGTAATATGTCACTACATGCGGTGATCCTCAGTAATGTGTCTCTATGAAGAAGAAGGTGCAAGTTTTTACTTCTTATGAATTGTACTTTTCTCATGGTCTCCTACTTCTCCATGTTCTAGCCCACTAACCTTTCTGCTTCACAGCTGCCTGATGAGCTGAATATTTTCAGCATTTGCTGTTTTAACAAAACAAATTTCTTTGTTGACCCCACGCTTGTTATGAAGTTGACATGTCAGATGATACAAAGTTGCTTTTATTTTAAATTGTACCTGAAGATTGTTTCCATGGAACAGTTCTGGGCAGTTTTAGGGTGAAATCCTTCTCCCTATGACAGTGCAGGAACTGGGCAACCAGATTAAACATTATAGATAACTCTTTTAACAACCTGAAAAATATTTGATCTGAAGCAATGTATCCACAAAAGCTGCTCTATGTTTGCAGCATTTACTCTTTGAATTTCAGAATTGCAGCGCCTGTATCTTTTGCATTTCAATAAGCATTACAGATGCTGGGAGGCAAGGTTACCAGCACCTTAAATCAACCACAAAAGAAGTTATGGTATAAACCAATGGTAAAAGTTATCAACGTGTGTCACAGAGAAGCACCTTGCCAGAATAAAAGTGAATTGAGATTGTGCTTGATGTCAGTGGGACCTTTCATTTATTCATGCTTGGGATGTGAGCATCATAGACAAGACTCTCAATTATTGCCCACCTTGTGTCCCTCAATAGATAGCTGTAGAACTTGTATATTTCTGCAGTCTGTATAGTGCAGGTACTCCCATTAAATAGGGAAGCACAGGAGTTTTGACTCAATGACACTGAAGCAACAACAGTATACCTTCAAACCAGGGCATGGTTAAGTAAGCTCTTGTCTCAGTGAGGAACCAAATTCATAGCAATATTAACATTGCAGTAAATATTAACTGGAACATTTGCACATAAATTGGCTCAGTTTTATAAATGCATTTCCTTTCAGTAAAGGTGAAGTAAGAACCTAGAGACTTGAACAGCCGCGACAACACGGAGGGATCCAGCCTTGTTTAATGCATTGCGGACGATGGACACCCTGACAGAACAATTCTTCACCACACTTGTGGAACGTTGAGGTGAGGAGGTAAACATCAACTGCTGCTGGAAAATCATCAACTTAGTGAAAGGTGCACTTTGATCTGTCTAAAACTTGTTGGTCTTCCAGTGTAAGGGGATGTCCATAAGGGAAAGCTGCCAACTGGCACATAGCAGTTGCCATATCAAGCCATGACGCATTCGGATACGATACTTTCTATGGTGCATCGATAAAAATTAGTGACGGTCAAAGGAGACATGCTAAATTTCTTTAGCTTCCTAATGAAGTAGAGGCACTGGTGAATTTTCTTGACCGTGGTGTCAACGTGGTTGGACCAGGACAGGCTAATGCTGTTCATACCTAGGAACGTGAAGCTCTCAACCCACTCGACCCCAGCACCATTGATGTAAACAGGAGCATGTGCATCACCCCCCTTCCTGTAGTCAATGACCAGCTCTTTTGTTTTGCTGACATTGAGGGAAAAGTTGTTGTCGTGACATCATGTCACTAAGCTCTCTATCTCATTCCTGTACTCCAATTCATCGTTATTTGAGATACGGCCTACAACGGTGGTATATCTGCAAACTTGTAGATGGAGTTAGAGCAGAAACTGGCCGCACAGTCATGAGTGTATAGGGAGTAGAATAAGGGGCTGAGGACTCAGCCTTGTGGAACACCAGAGAATAATCATGCCAGATGTGTTGCTGCCTATCCTCACTGATTGCAGTTTGTTGGTCAGGAAGTCAAGGATCCAGTTGCAAAGGGAGGTGTTGAGTCCCAGGTCTCGGAGTTTGGAGATGAGTTTGCTTGGAATTGTAGTATTGAAGGCAGAGCTGTAGTCAATAAACAATGTCTAACATAGGTGTCTTTGCTGTCCATATGCTCCAGAGATGAGTATATGGCATCTGCCGTGGACCTGTTTCACCGGTAGGTGAATTGCAGTGGGTCGAGGTTGTCTGGGAGGCTGAATTTGAGGTGCGCCATGACCAACGTCTCGAAGCACTTCATGATGGTGGATATCAGAACCACCGGGCAGTAGTTGGTAAAGCAGGTTACCTTGTTTTTTTTAGGTACCGGGATGATAGTGGTCTTCTTAAAGCAGGTGGGAGCCTCAGAATGAAGTCAGGAGAGGTTAAAAATGTTTGCAAATACCCCCACTAGTGCTAGGGGATGCACTGAAGCTCGGTGCAGCCAATGCAAAGGCTGTGTGGGGAAGGACCACAGTCTAGGGTCCAGTCGCCACTGGACACTGAGGGGCTGGGTCCTGTGTAACAGCCTCTGAAACACTTCATGGGTGCTTTGTTTAAGGAGGAAACATGAGTGGTGCTGATGCATTGTCAGAGAATGTATTGAAATGATGGTACAATGAATGCAGAAAAAATCATGTACATTTGTAGTTACAGTGTACATGATGAACAAAGTATGTTTTTGAAATAAAGAAAAGTTTACAGGTGAGGGGGACATGATGTAGTGCCTCGAGTCAGGGTCAGTGGACAACTGGAAGGTTGTCAAAGGTTGTAAGTTCAAGTTTGACATCTGAAACTTGAACACAGACATCTCAGCTTGCTCACCAGTGCAGAAGTCAGGAAGTACTGTTCTCTGGGAAGTGTTATCATTTGGCTGAGGCATTATATTGCAGCTCCATCTGTTCTCTGCTATGAATGTTAAAGATTCATCTCCAGCTATTTTGAAAAAAAGAGCAGGGGAGTTCCCTCTGATGTCTTGGTATACCTCACTCAACATCAATTATCTGGTCTTTACCACAGTGTTGTTGTGGGAGCCTGAAATAAAATAGAAAGTGGTGGAAACACTCAGCAGGTCAGACGCATCTGTTTACATTTCAGGTCTCCAACCTTTCATTCACAGCCTCTCATCTGATAACTCTGTTGATCTCTCCAGAGGTGCGGCCTGACTTTTGACTGTCCCCAGCACTCTCTTTTAGATTGCCAGCATTCAAAACAGTTTGCTTTTGTAGTATTTTTGGAAGTTTGTTGGAGTCAAATTGGCTGTTGGGTTTCCCTACACTACAATGGTGTCCAGTCTAAGCAGACAGTACTTCAGTGCTTCTGACATAGAATCATAAAGGATATGACAATGGAAGGAAGGCACCTGGCCCACCTTCCGTGTGTTGGTTGCAAAAGAATTTCCCAATTAACTCCCATCTTCCAGCAACAGGTCCGTAGTCTCTGCAGTTCATGACTCTTCAAGTACTCATCCAAGTATTTTCTAAATGTGATGAGGGTTTCTGCCTCTTCCACCCTTTCAGGTTGTCATTTCCAGACTCTTAACATCCTCAGGGTGAAAACGTTTTTTTCTCATCTTCCCTCTGATCATTCTATTTTAAATTTACATCCTTTGGTTTCTAACAATTTTGCTAAATGAAATTAGTTTTCCTATTGCTTCTGTCCAGGTCGCTCATACTTTTTACACAGCACAGATTTCTTCCCTCCCCATCCCCTCTTTCAAATCAAACAAGCGTACCTTATCCAATACAAAACTTGCCAGCCCCAGCAACATCCTCTGAAATTTCTTCTGTGCCTTTTCTAGTTCAATCACACCTTTCCTGTATCATGGCCAGAACTTGGTTTTGGTTTTGGTTTATTCTTGTCATTTGTATCGAGGTACCGTGAAAAGCTTGTCTTGAATACTGTTCATACAGATCAATTCATTACAACAAGTGCATTGAGGTAGTACAAGGTAAAGCAATAACAGAGTGCAGAGTAAAGTGTCACAGCTACAGAGAAAATGCAGTGCAGGTGGACAATAAGGTGCAAGGTCATAACGAGGTAAATTGTGAGGTCAAGAGTCCATCTTTTCGTACAGGGGAACTGTTCAATAGTCTTATAATAGCAGGATATAAGCTGTCCTTGAGTCTGGTGGTAGATACTTTTGGGCTTTTGTATCTTCTGCCTGATGGGAGAGGGGAGAAGAGAGAATGTCCCGGGTGGGTGGGCCTTTGACTATGCTGGCTGCTTCACCGAGGCAGTGAGAGGTATAGACAGAGTCCGTGGAGGGGAAGCTGTTTTCTGTGATGTGCCGAGCTGTGTCCACAACTTTCTGCAGTTTCTTATGGTCCCAGGCAGAGCAGTTGTCATACCAAGCCATGATGCATCCAGATAGGATGCTTTCTATGGTGCATCGATAAAAGTTGGTGAGTGTCAAAGGGGACATGCCAAATTTCTCTAGCCTCCTGAGGAAGTAGAGGTGCAGGTGAGCTTTCTTGGCTGTGGCATCTACATGGTTGGACCAGGACAGGCTATAAGTGATGTTCACTCCTTGGAAATTGAAGATCTGAACCCTTGCGACCTCAACACCATTGATGTAGACAGGAGCATGTCCGCCACCTCCCTTCCTGAAGTCAATGACCAGCTCTTTTGTTTTGCTGACATTGAGAGAAAAGTTGCTGTCATGACATCACGTCACTAAGCTCTCTATCTCCTTCCTGTACTCCGACTCAATGTTATTTGAGACACAGCCCACTACGGTGGTATCATCTGCAAACTTGCAGATGAAGTTAGAGCAGAATCTGGCCATGCTGTCATGAGTGTATAGGGAGTAGAGTAGGGGGTCTGAGGACACAGCCTTAATGCTCAACCACTGATCCAATTCATCTTGTGTACAGGTCCAGCCCACATTGTATGCCTTGGCTTATAACTGATAGTATTTCATGTGTGCTTTTAAACACCTTATTGACCAATTGAACTATCTTTAATGATCTGTGCACATTCTCTCCCAGGCACCTCAGTTCATCCACTCCACTCAATTTCTTCCTACCTCTGGTATCTGCAACTGCTCTGATGCATTTCTTCAAATACATTACATTCTGAGATTGTGAAAGGAGCTATCTTTGGGAGTCTTTGCGATTGTGCCGTAGGTCTTCCAGAATGATAAGAAACTGGGAATGTGGTTGCATGAAGTGGATGCAGTTGGTGGTGGGACAGTGGGTGAACTTCACATCCCACTTACCTTGTGCACTCATGAACATCCCATTGGGACCAGGCATGCAGAGGCAATGTAAGTAGATTAAATGGTCTGTGGGTTTTCTTGGAGCATCCCTGAAGATCCACTGGGACCTCAGGTAAGATTATTTTCTCCCGGACTGACAACCTATTGCTCTCCATTGACTGATATCCCTGGCCAGACCCAGGCCAAGAAAGTTGGGTGCATCAGTGGTTCAGTGGGTGCAAGGCATCACTGGTAATTCACGTCAGAGCTGGCATCCAGCAGGATGACAGAAAGGAATATTGGCCCTTGTCTATAATGCATATAATGAATCAGAATCAGATTTATTATCACTGACTTAGAAGATGTGAAATTTGTTGTTTTGTGGCAGCAGTGCAATGCAAAATCATAAAATTATTATAAATTACAAAAATAAATAAATAGTGCAAAAAAAAGGAACAATGAGGTTCATGGGTTCATGGACCATTCAGAAATCTGATGGCAGAGGGGAAGAAACAGTTTCTGAATCTTTTGAGTGTGGCTCCTCAGGCTCCTGTACCTCCTTCCGCTGGTAGTAATGAGAAGAGGGTATGTCCTAGATGGTGAGGGCCCTTAGTAATGGATGCCACCTTCTTGAGTCACCGTCTCTTGAAGATGTCCTTGATGGTGGGGAGGGTTGTGCCCGTGTTGGAACTGGCTGAGTCTATAACCCTCTGCAGCCTCTTGTGATCCTGTGCATTGGAGCCTCCATACCAGGCTGTGATGCAACCAGTCAGAATGCCCTCCAACAATACATCTATAGAAATTTGTAAGAGTCTTTGGTGACGTACCAAATCTCTTCAAACCCCTAATGAAGTAGAACCACTGGTGTGACTTCTTTGTGATTTTTTTGGGTCAATAATCTCACCATGGCAGGTTGAAAATTGCAATTCAGATTTTTAAAATCTAGAAATGTAGTACTGGTCTCAATTAAAGCTGCAACTTAGTTTTGAATGTTCTGAAGGATCACTGTTGTCTCTTGGTGAAAGAAACCAGCTGTTCTCCTCTGCACACAAACATTACAACATAACAATTTGCCCCTGCAGCCTGCTCTTGTCATTCGTCCAGACCAGGGCTGAACTCTTATCTCAGTGCCATTCTCTCGCACCATCCCCCTAGTCCTTGGTTCCCTTACCACGCAAAATTATCTACCTATCAGTTTTCAATGATCTCAAAGACTGAACCCCCACTGTCCTCCAGGGTAGAGAATTTCGAAGGTTGAGCTCCCTCTGAATGAAGAAATTTCTCCCCACTTCAGCCTTAGTCCTCATTCCCAACTGTTACCCTTCGTTTCGGCTCCCCAGCCAGGGGAAGACATCCTGCCTATTGAGCCCTGTAAAAATTTTGTAAGGTTCAATGAAATTTCCTCTTATTCCACCTAAAACACAGTCCCAGTCCTCTCAATCTCTCCTTAGTGGTCAAGCTTAAGGAATTTATTGGGACCTTTGATGAGATAATTAGTACTGTGGGCTGAGCAAAATCATTAGGAGTGTATTTGAATTTTCAGAAATCTTCCAATGACTTTTGTGTTACGGGTAAGGAGCCGCAGACAGGAAGTATACCATGATAATTGCTGGATCAGTGATTTTAGTGGTCTGTACACCAACAATGACAAGACTCCAAAACTCATTAGTTGGGCTGGAAAAGCAAAAGAGATGCCCTGAGGGACTTCTAACACAATGTCATTGCAAATTCTTCTCCCCATTATAAACAGATGTTAGGAAGGTTTACATTTTCCAATCTAAATTAGTAATCAGCAGAAGTGTCCTGAAGGAATCTCTCTGAGCCCGCTGAAGAACTAAAAATTGGAACCGACTTACAGATGATTGAAGTGGAGTGAATGCAGACAATAGACCCAGACGCTTTCCCCACTGCAATTGATCGAAGGTTAGTTTAAGGAGAGAACCCAGGCAGAACATTATCCACAGGGTAATTTGACTTGTGGAATAAGTTACCAAGGAAGTACCTTCAAATAGACATTGGTATTGGTATTGGTATTGGTATTGGTTTATTATTGTCACTTGTGCCGAGGTACAGGGAAAAACTTGTCTTACAAACCGATCTTACAGGTCAGTTCATTACACAGTGCAGTTACTTCAAGTTAGTACAGAGTGCATTGATGTAGTACAGGTAAAAAAAATAACAGTACAGAGTAAAGTGTCACAGCTACAGAGAAAGTGCAGTGCAATAAGGTGCAAGGTCACAACAAGGTAGATCATGAGGTCATGAGGTCATAGGTCATAGTCCATTTCATTGTATAAGGGAACTGTTCAATAGTCTTATCACAGTGGGGTGGATGCTGTCCTTAAGTCTGGTGGTACGTCCCCTCAGGCTCCTGTATCTTCTACCCGATGGAAGAGTAGAGAAGAGAGAATGTCCCGGGTGGGTGGGGTCTTTGATTATGCTGGCTGCTTCACCAAGACAACGAGAGGTAAAAACAGAGTCCAAGGAGGGGAGGCTGGTGTCCATGATGCGCTGGGCTGTGTCCACAACTCTCTGCAGCTTCTTGTGGTCTTGGGCAGAGCAGTTGCCATACCAAGCCGTGATACATCCTGATAGGATGCTTTCTATGGTGCATCGGTAAAAGTTGGTGAGAGTCAAAGGGGACAAACCAAATTTCTTTAGCCTCCTGAGGAAGTAGAGGCACTGGTGAGCTTTCTTGGCCATGGCATCCACGTGGTTTGTCCAGGACAGGTTGTTGGTGATGTTCACTCCCAGGAACTTGAAGCTGTCAACCCTCTCGACCTCAGCACCATTAATGTAGACAGGTGTATGTACACCGCCCCCTTTCCTGAAGTCAATGACCAGCTCTTTAGTTTTGTTGACATTGAGGGAAAGGTTGTTGTCATGACACCATTCCACTAAGCTCTCTATCTCCTTCCTGTACTCCGATTCATCACTGTTGGAGATACGGCCTACAACGGTGGTATCATCTGCAAACTTGTAGATGGAGTTAGAGCAGAATCTGGCCACATAGTCATGAGTGTATAGGGAGTAGAGTAGAGGGCTGAGGATGCAGCCTTGAGGTGCACCAGTGTTGAGAATAATCGTGCCGGAGGAATTGCTGCCTATCCTCAATGATTGCGATCTGTTTGTTAGAAAGTCAAGGATCCAGTTACAGAGGGACGTGTCGAGTCCTAGGTCTTGGAGTCTGGTGACAAGCTTGCTTGGTATTATTGTATTGAAGACAGAGCTGTAGTCAATAAACAATAGTCTAACATAAGTGTCCTTACTGTCCAGATGCTCCAGAGCTGAGTGAAGGGCCAGGGAGATGGCATCCTCTGTAGACCTGTTTCAGCGATAGGCGAATTGCAGTGGGTCCAGGTTGTCTGGGAGGCTGGAGTTGATGCGTGCCGTGACCGACCTCTCAAAGCACTTCATGATGGTGGATGTCAGAGCCACTGGTCGGTAGTCATTGAGGCATGTTACCTTGCTTTTCTTTGGTACCGGTTTTCTTTGGTTCTTTGGTTTCTTTGGTATCATTATGACTAATTCTGGTGAAAGTGGGAATAAAGAACGTAGTGAGAAGCGAGAAACTGAGATTGAGATTGGTTAAAAGGGACAGTATCATTGGGCTAATCACCTTCTTTTGGTATTGGTATTGTTATTGGTTTATTATTGTCACATACCGAGGTACAGTGAAAAGCTTGTCTTATAATCTGATTGTACAATCAATTCATTACACAGTGCAGTTACATTGAGTCAGTACAGAGTGCATTGATGTAGTACAGGTAAAAACAATAACTGTACAGAGTAAAGTGTACATAGAGTTTAAATTTAAAAGTGTAGAACGATTATAATAAAGGTAATGAGTAGATCTGTAGAGAGCAGCTTGCAGCGTGTCGCCACGCTCCGGTGCCATCTTGCCTAAGAATTCTTCACGTACACTCAGGCTTGGCATTAAGAAAGAAAGGCGTAAGCAGGTAGTATTGGGTAGATACATTGTGTTGGTGATAGCTTAACAGTAAAGGTCTTATGAGCAGGTTTATAGGAAACACTTGCTGTTGAAAGTATTCACAAGGATGTTTATTGCTAAACAATGGCTTTCTGCCTCTCCTTCACCTCACTTCAGTTGCCGAACATCATGTGCTTTGGAATTTCTTTTCTCAACTACATGTTTACATCCCTCTATTTCTCATTTAAGACTCTCTCTACAGCCCACCCATTTGATCAAGCTTTTGGCCACTCCTCCATTAGCAGAGCCAGAGAGAGGGTGGGGTCGTGGTGGGCGAGGGCACTTACCTCACACACCCCCCACAGCAACCCACCAAGCCCCCATAAATAAAATAAACATGTGTGGGCCCCTCATAACTGCCCAAAGTCAAGCAAATGATAAAAGCGCTGTTGTAACAGCGTGCGCCAAGAATAAAACTCTGCCTGGGCCCAGGCAGGAGAAACCTGCTTTGCCACTGCACCGCTCCTAATGTCTTCTTTTGGCACTGCTTTTCTTCTGATTATGCATGAAATCGTAGAATCATACAGTAAAGAAGCAGGCCCTTCAGCCCATCATGCCATGCTGACCATCAAGTGCCCATCTATATTAATATGATGAGCCTAGGAACATTCTCTATGTAAAAGGTAGTTGATAGTGCTGGCTGGCTGTGGAGAAACTGGAACAGAAGAAGAGTTGAGGCCAGCGGAGGTCAACCATAATGATATTGAAAGACGGGGCAGGCTTGAGGAGACTGGTGTATAGAGTCATAGAGTAATACAGCATGGAAACAGGCCCTTTGGCCCAACTCATCCATCCCAACCTTGGTGCCCACCAAGCTAGTCTCATTTGCCTGTGTTTGGCCCATATCCCTCTTAACCCCTCCTATCCACGTAATTATCCAAATGCCTTTTAAATGTTGTTTTGTCTTTTCTTCTTGTGTTTAAATGGTTGCACCTTCCTTTGTGAGTTAGACCGCTCTGGCTTCAAGTCTCATTGCATAAATGTGCAAAGGTCCAGGCTGTTATTTTAGTGTAGGATTGAAGGAGTATTGTAGGTTGGGCTGAGATCAGGGCCAACCCTACACTCCCAGGTCACCAAGCATTATTTTGATGAAGAGCACAGGAGTTATTCCCACTGCCTTGTGCAATATTTATCCTTCATTCAACAAAGTTAGGACAAATTACTGGTCATTCCGCAGAGATCTGTACTGGGACCTCTGCTGTTTGTGATGTACATAAATGACCTGGATGAGTATGTTGGTGAGTGGATTAATAAGTTTGCAGAGGCTACCAAGATTGGTGGAGTTGTGAATAGTGTAGAAGACTGGTGACAGATACAGTGTGATATAGATCAGTTGCAGATGTGGGCAGAGAAACAGCAGATGGAGTTTAACCCAGATAAATGTGAGGTGTTGCACCTTGGTGGGACTAATGTCAAGAGGCAGTACACTCTAAAGGGCAAAACCCTTAACAGTGTTGAAGAGCAGAGAGACCTTGGTGTGCAAATCCATGGCTCACTGAAAGTGGCTACACAGGTAGATAGGGTGGTAAAGAAGGCTTATGGAATGCTTGCTTTCATTAATTGAGGTATTGAGTACAGGAGTCAAGAAGTTATGATGCATCTCTGTAGAACTCTGGTTAGGCCGCATTTAGAGTATTGCATACAGTTCTGGTCACCTCACTGCAGGAAGGATGTCGAGGTTTTAGAGAGGGGGCAGAGGAGGTTTACTAGGATGCTGCCTGGATTAGAGGGCATGTGCTATTAGAAGAGGCTGGACAAACTTGGACTCTTTTCTCTGGAGTGGTGGAGACTGAGAGGTAATCTGTTGGAAGTGTTTAAAATTATGAGGAGCATAGATAGGATAGACAAGCAATATCTTTTTCCCATTACTGAGCAATCTAATACCAGACGGCATGCATTTAAGGTGAGGGGGGTAGGATCAGAACAGACGTCAGCAGTACGTCGTTTACTCAGAGTGTGGTGGATGCTTGGAATGCATTGTGTGATAGGGTGGTGGAGGCAAATTCACTCGGGGCTTTTAAGAAGGGCTTGGATAGGCACATGAATGAGAGGAAAATGGAGAGGTATGGGCATTCTGTAGGTAAAAGGGATTAGCTATGTTGGCACAACATTGTGGGCCAAAGGGACTGTTCTGTGCTGTACTGCTCGATGTTCTATTATCACAATGCTGCTTATAGCAGCTTGCAGTATGTAAATTTGCCAATGGGCTTTCCATCCTAGAACACGTAATTGGCATAAAGTGAGTTAAGATGAAGGCCCAACAAAAATTTTTCTTCATTATACCTAAGATGTTGTAAACACCAAGAGAAGAAATTCCCTTTTTCATCAGAGAGACATTATGTTAACTCTACTCATTTTTCCTCGTTATTGGTGAGTGTTGAAGAATGAGGGGTGATATAATTGATCATTAGGGGATATGACTTAGACCCTGAGAGGCATAGATGGAGTAGACAGTCAGAATCTTTTTCCCAGGGTAGAAATGTCAAGTACTAGGGGACATGCATTTAAGGTGAGAGGGAGAAAACTTAAAGAGGATGTGTGAGGCAAGTTTTTTTTACACAGAGAGTGGTAGGTGCCTGGAATACACTGCTGGGGTAGTGGTGGAAACAGATATGATAATGGTGTTTGAGAAGTTGTTAGACAGACACATGAATATGCAGGAAACAGAGGGATATAGATCATGTCCGGGCAGAAATTTACTTGAATTCAGCATTGTGTTTGGCACAGATGTCATGGGCCAAAGGGCCTGCTTCTGGGCTGTACTGTTCTATGTTCTGTGATGTGGTAGACATTGAGATGTCTGAGAGTCTCAAACGAGGGGATGTAGTTTCAGGATGTTTATTTAAAACAGAGGTGTGCAGGAACTTCTTGCAGAGG
This sequence comes from Pristis pectinata, assembly GCF_009764475.1. NCBI lineage: Eukaryota > Metazoa > Chordata > Chondrichthyes > Rhinopristiformes > Pristidae > Pristis > Pristis pectinata. Next base: position 65,297,534 of record NC_067405.1, on the reverse strand, counting down.
GTGGTGAATCTCTGGAATTCTCTGACCCGAAGGATTGTGGAAATTAAAGAAGAGGGAGATAAATTTTTGAAAGATTGGGGGAATTGGGGGCTCTGGGGAACTGGCACAGAATATTGGTGTTCCCCAGGGGTGTGTGCTGAGTCCCTTCCTGTATGCCCTCTTTACTTATGACTGTTCATCCGTCCATGAAACAAACACCATCATAAAGTTTGCAGACGACACGACAGTCATTGGCCTGATCATGAACAATAATGAATTGGCATACAGGGATGAGGTACAAAACCTGACAGCCTGGTGTTCTGCCAACAATCTCATTCTCAACACCCAAAAGACTAAAGAGATTGTGGTGGATTTCAGGAAGTCAAGGAAGATAGATCTTGGTCCAGTGTTCATTGGTGGTGAGGCTGTGGAGAGAGTCTCCAGTTTTAAATTCCTGGGGGCATACATCACTGAGGATTTTTCCTGGGCAATACACACCTCAGCTGTCATTAGGAAGGCACAGCAACGCCTCTATTTTTTGAGGAAATTGAGGAGAGCCAGACTGTCTCAGAACATTCTGGTGAATTTCTACCGGTGTGCGGTGGAGAGCATCCTGACATACAGCATTACTGCTTGGTATGCCAGCTGCACTAGGAAGGAGCAGAAGGCCCTGCAGAGGGTCATCAAGACAGCCCAAAACATCATTGGGACTCAGTTACCAACGACGGAGGACATCTATCAGGCTCGATGTCGGAGCAGGGCTTTAAACATCATTCGAGAACCAGCTCACCCTGCTCACTACCTTTTTAAACTACTCCCCTCTGGTAGGCAATACAGGACAATACATGCACACACTACAAGACTGAAACACAGCTTTTTTCTCAAAGCTGTTAAATTGTTGAACATGGACTGACACCTCCTATACATACATACATACACATACTATGTCTTCCCCCCTTTACCAGCTGGACTCATCATGGTGTTAGTTAATATATTGATATTGATATGCTGCTGATTATCACTATTATTATCATGGTTCATTTGCACACTGCCTTTTTATATTTTTTTTATACTTTATATTTGTGTAAGTATGTTTGTTTTATTTTATAGTTATAATTGCTCTTATCAATTTACTGTTTTGGTTTTTATTAGGCAAGGGAGTGCCATCGTAATCTCGTTGTGTTGTTGTTGCAACAGTGCAATGACAAATAAAGAAATAAGGATAAGGATAAAGATAAAGAAAGAGTTGAGGCCTGGGGTAGATCAACCATGCTCATATTGAATGGTAGGGCAGGTTTGAGGGGCCGAGTGGCCTACTCTGCTCCGATTTTCTCCTGTTCTTGGTGGTGCGCTGCAAAACTCATTGGCTCTCAAAGGAGTGATTTCAGAAAATCTTAGCTGCTGACCTATTATAAAGAAAAATACATGGCTTCTCATTTTGCATTGGAAAAGAATTTGACTCCACATTGTGTTCAGACTCATAGAGTAGTCAAGCCTAACTGAACAAAGAACAGCCTGACATCAGACATCCCTTACCTCTGCCCCCTGGAATCTTCTCCAAAATCTATCTTCCTTTCCTATTTTTTGGAAGCCTTCAAAAAATCCATCTTTTTGATTAGGTCTCTGCTTCTCTGCAACTGAATCTGTCTTTCACACTCTGCTTTCTGTACTAGTGAGTGCTCTGACAGGTTGTTATTTGCACTAAAAGTTACCGGACAGTGGAAGTTGTTGCATTTCATCAATGCAGAATTCACTTCCTTCTTCCCAAAGGAAAAATTACAAAAAGGCAAAATTCTTCCAGCTTATAATTAAAACGAAGAGCAGCATATCCTGCTTGTACTGATATGGACTTCACAGCCAAGATTATTGGCAGCAGCAACCTATCGTGAACGATGCCAGTGTCGAGGATGCAACGGTAGTCAAAGGTTATTGACAAAAAGGGTTGCTATGAAGACATGGAATGTTGATAAATGAGGCAAGGTGGTCTTGGGAGAGTGCTCCAGATGGTTTGGAAGCAGTGACTACAAGGCTAAAGAATGCCTAATGTAAACTCAAGGCATTCCGAGTTCAGCAGAAGGGCACGGTGCTCACAGAAAGGTATTTAGCACTGATCATTCCTGGAGCTATTCTATTTAAATAAAGGAAACGTTGAAGTTAAATTTTCCACTGAAGCAATTGAGGCTGCCTGCTCACACTGAGTTCCACAGAAACCAACCACCATCAGATGTCATTAATAGCTGGCCATTTTTTCATGTGAGAGCTGGGATAATAATGAACTCCAGGACTGGGGAGTCCTCACACTTACACTTGGTCAGTTGGCTGCATGCAGTAAGGAGTGAGAAGATGCCTGCTGGGAGCAGAAGGTCTATTTCCACTCCCTATCTTTTGAATACTTTAGGGTTGACACTGACTAGCTTGGTACAGACCACCAACAGAATCAGAACTCACTAGGTCACCTCCTGCTGTGTCACCAGCAAGTAATGCAATTACCAGTTCAGCCACTGAGGAAACGGAGTTGTCTTTTTTACCTTTAACTATTTCACTCAGGTAAAATACAAACCTATTGATTTTTTGTGTGGTGTTTTTACAAAAGTACATTAGTGCCTTAAGGTTGTCTGTAAAACTTAGCAAGTGCAGATGTGAAGTGATACAGGTAATTTGGTGGTAGTTATCAGTCTAGAGGAATCATTCCCCGTGTGAAGCCGTGGGAGTGGAAGTTCACCTCGTATCCTATTCCAAATGGACACATACTTCCATTCATTACGTTTCAGCCAAATATCGGAACACATTGGGTTCAAACTGCCCAGCACCTACAGAGCATTAGGTCAAAGTAACAATTAGGGAAAAGATGTAAAATTCCAAATTGGGGATAGCAGAGAAGAGACTGTGGCACATTACAAATGTTTGCTTTCAATAACTGTACCACAGACAATTGGGGAACATTTCCCCAGTAAGGAAATATACCTACTCCTTTCATCGCTTCAGCCCAACTTGGTGATGTCTTTCTTGGGCAAGGAATTGAATCCATTTGTGGTGTTTGGAACCACAAGTCCTGTTCTGTGCCTGGCAGAATGATTACAATTTCTCGAAGAGCTTTGTCTTTGACCTCTGCTTTTTGATACTTGTTCATAAGATATCTTTATTAGTCACATGTACATCGAAACGCACAATGAAATGACCTTTTGCGTTGAGTGTTCTGGGGGCAGCCTGCAAGTGTCGCCACACTTCCGGTGCCAACATAGCATGCCCACAGCTTCCTAACCCGTACGTCTCTGGAATGTGGGAGGAAACCAGAGCACCTGGAGAAAACCCACACAGACATGGGGAGAACGTACAAACTCCTTACAGATAGCGGCAGGAATTGAACCCGGGTCACTGGCGCTGTAATAGCGTTACACTAACTGCTACACTACCGTGCCTGCATGAGAAGAGGTTGTATCCGACAGTTTCATTGTTCTTTATTCCTTGCTTTCAGAGTTTGAGAGGAGGCTGCACCAGTTAATCTTGGCCAAGTGGCTGGGGCAAGTTAGAGAATGGGGACTCTGTGGCATGATCAAGATCAAAATCGCAAACCTGGCACCAAACCCGTGGTCAACCAGGTAGCAGTGATCCCTGACCCCCTGTATGTTTTTGAGAGGTGGACAACTCACATCAGGCACCTCAAGGCACTGGAAAGCTACCACCAGTTTTGTCTCTGCAAGCGAACCAAAGTCAGTGTCCTCTCCCAGGCCAACATCCCAGCTCCATCGGGTAGGCCACAGTGTTCGTGTGCCCAATACCAGACTCCTGAAAAAGTCAGTCTTTTCCGAGCTCTGTAATGGGAAGAGGTGAACAGGTGGACAGAGGAAAAGATTCAAGGAGCGAAAAGCAAACCGCTAGAGGAACTCAACAGGTCGAGAAGCATCTGTGGAGGCAAAAGAATGGCTGATATTTTGGGTCGAGACCCTGCATCAGGACTGAGAGTGTATAGCGATCTCCAACCACTCTTAGTCCTGATGCAGGGTCTTGGCCCAAATCATTTTGTTTCAACAGTTGCTCTTTGACCCACTGAGTTCCTCCAGCTGTTTGTTGTTCCAGATTCCATCATCTTCCGTCTCTTGTATCTCCAAAAAATTCAGTGATGTGCTCAAAGTCTCCTTGAAAAATGTAACATCCCCACTGACTCAAAGGGAGTATTCGGAATGGCATTGAGAACCTTGAGTTGTTGCGTCAGGAGCTCAGCGTCAATGGAGGAGGAAGTACACTGTCTCACCGACTCACTCTGTCAGGCACTTCTTGTCCCATCTTAGGAAGAGTCTGCAGTTCCCTCAACAGCATGATCAGTCGCGTAAGAACCCACAGAGTCAGAATCAAAGCAAGTCATCACTCATCCCGAGGGACTGCATGAGAAGAACATTCAGCGAGTGATTCACCCTCTGACACCAAGTTCCACCATCTACAAGTCAGGAGTGTGATGGAACACTGTCCACTCACCTGGATGAGTGCAGCTCCAACAGCTCTCACAATGCCCAACATTGTCCAGAACAAAGCAGCCTACTTGTTCGGCACCCCAAAACACTCATTCCCTATTTATTATAGATTTACTTGTTTCAGCTGCTTTGACAGTACCTCTTAAACCCATGGCTTCCAAAGGGGACAAGAGCAGAGTATGCATGGTGACACCACCAGTAGTTTCCACTCCAAGTCACATGCCATCCTGATCGTGAATTGCATTGCTGATCCCTGTGCCCATTCCTGGAACTTTCTACCCGATAACATTTTGGGAGTACTTCCTTTATGGAGTGGAAAGGTTTAGAGGGATATGGGCCAAATGTGGGCAAAAGGGACTAGCTTAGATGAGCATCTTGGTCGGCATAGATAAGTTGGGCTGAAGGGCCTGCTTCCGTGCTGTATAACTCTATGCCTCTATGACTGCGGTGATTCAAGAAGGCAGCTCATGACCACTCTGTTGAGGTGAATTAGGGATGTTGAATAAAAGTTGACTGTGCCATCGATGACCAGATCCTTGAAAATGAATTTAACTTTGTTGAGATTATATTCAACTGTGGCTCATCTGCCATTCTTAACCATATTTAATTTTAATACTTTTTTGAATAATGTGTGAATGCAAAGTGTGTTAAAATGTTGGCCATACAGGTAACCGGGTGTTTTATTTAACAAATCTATTCTAGGCTGGCATTTATTGCCTATTCATGTCTTTGGAGTTAGATGGTAAGCTTGTCAGATTTACTGTCCTGAAGGACATCACTGAGCTAGATGTGTTTCACAATAATGCAGTTATTTTGCAGCTTCTGTCCTTATGACTAGACTTTCTTTATTTAGTTGCTTGAATTTAAATTTCCCAGCTGCCCTGGTGGGACTTGAACACATATCTCCGGATCAGTGGTCCAGAACCCTGCTTGCTAGTCTAATAGCTTAACTGCTGGACAAGGCTTAGAATTCGTTAAGTGGTGTTCAGTGATGCTTATAATGGCACAGTAAAAAGTTCATTTTGAAACCATACTCACTGGAATGTGTCTTTTGTTTAATCATAATGAATCGTAATCAATATGAAGTCAAAACTAATGTCCTTACCTTGCGCTCTTTTGCAACAATTACTTTGAATATTGTTCTTTACTCCCTTGCCCACATTCATTTGCAATATTGGCCCTTAAAGGTATTTTGATAAAAACAACTAGAATTGTCTGCATAGCCATTACACTGCATTAACATTATCGTCACATTTTTACCACCTTTTCAAAGAATGGTTTGTTAAAAGACTATACCCAGTTACAGGCTGGTGTTTTAAGGCAATTTTTATTCACATTATATAAAAATGAACCAAAATTAAATATGGTTAAAAAAGACAGTTGGATTATCTCATCAAATTTTAGAACGTATAAGTAATTTATTAATCAGCCTTAGCATTCAGTAAACACTTCATATCCACTGAGGTGTAGAGTGTCTGCTCCCAGCCATTGCACAGGCATTTAATGACATGGTGTTCCTTCTGGAACGGGAGGTAACGAAACAATGAGACATAAACTGCAATCAGTTGTGTCCTTGAACTGAGAGCTGCATGGGCAACCTTTCATATATAGGTGTTACTTGAGGTCAGACAACATAACCCATTGATGTGGGAAAGTGTAGTGCATTCTTCATTTTGATATTATTACATGGACAGGTTACATTAAGAAAAGATAAGATATCTTTATTAGTCACATGTACATCGAAACACACAGTGAAATGCATCTCTTGTGTAGAGTGTTCTGAGGGTAGACCACAAGTGTCGCCACGCTTCCGGCGCCAACATAGCATCCTCACAACTTCCTAACCTGTACATCTTTGGAATGTGGGAGGAAACCGGAGCACCCGGAGGAAACCCACGCAGACACGGGGAAAAGGTACAAACTCCTTACAGACAGTGGCCGGAATTGAACCTGGGTTGCTGGCGCTGTAATGGTGTTATGCTAACCGGTACACTACTGTGCCTGTGTGCCTGTGCGTGTTGAATTACATGAGTCAAGTCATAACCATTGAAATGACGAGGCTTCGTGACTAATCTCCAGTGTTTCCTGAAACTTCCTTCAAAAGGACTGAAACATGTAAAAGGTGCAATATCCAGTTGGTTATTACATCCACTAGGTTATTCCAACCTATCAGTAGCTTTTTGGCTGTGTGAGTCAACTCTGTCACAGAAGGAGCATGATTTCTCCTTCTGAAAGTGACAGACATTAATGAACCTGAGATGTCACCAGGAAATCCAGCTGTACTGAATGAAACCTTTCAAGTGCACATTTCAGTATCTGAGTACGTTACAATGGACACTCACCATGTCTCCCTTCCCTGTATTGTTTGCACACATCTGTGGCAGCCTCTATGTAGCTTGTCTGTGGCTTCTTTGAGGGATAACAACCTTCCCCACATGAAGCTTGGCAAGGAATCAGCACTGTGATGGATCACTGCAAATCCCATTGGTGAAAGTGCTGGTCCCCTGTTAGCATGCTTCTCAGGGTGTGGACAACTCTGGCACTGTTCCAAAGCTCTTCTGGCTCAATATCACAATATTTTGTCCATGAGTGTGTGGCGACTCACCTTACTGCTATCGAACCAGCTCCCGCGATCACAAGCATCGTCGGAGGCCCCGGCCCAAGATGGCGCCAGGCCCTCCTTCTTCTCCATCGTTGGACTAGGAAAGGCCGCGCGTGGGAAGGTCAGGTGACCTGTGCTTGACATCAGCCCAGGAACTGAAGCGCGGGAAGAGTTTCGGCATTAAAAGGTGCACCGCGCCCCTGTCAAGCAATCGACGTCTGACTCCAAGCAACAGACTCCATGTCTTTATTCTGTAGTAGTGTAGCTAGCCGCTACAAGTGTTAAATTTAGTAATGGTTTAAATCACTAAAAACAGGCAAATCCCAAGGCTGAGGCTGGTTTGCCTTTGGAGACATCAGCAAAAAGCCTTGGCCACGGGCAGCACTATAGCTCAGCAAGTATAGCTGTTGCCTCATAGCTCCGTTGTCCCTGGTTCAATTCTGATCTCTGGTGCTATCTGTGTGGAGTTTGCATGTTCTCTCTGTGACTGCGAGTTGGTAGGTTAATCAGCCGTTCACATTGCTCATCATGTGTAGGTGGAAGAATCTGGGGGAGTCGATGGGAATGTGGGGAGAATTAAAAGGCATGAGTGAAAATGGGTACTGGGCGGTCAGCATGGGCTGAAGGTGGGCTGAAGGACCTGTTTCCATGCTGCATGCTGTAGTACTCTGGATTGGTTATTTCTGGCATAAGTGCAGAGGTGTGGAAGGTGTGGAGTCTGCATTGACCAAGGATGTTCCTGTACACGTTCACAAATTCAACACTGAGTGTCTGGACTTTTCCCTTCACCTGGATTTCTGGAGGATTGTGCTGACAAAGGATGTCAGCTCACCTGGTTGACCCGACACTGAACCCATTGAATCAAACAGTGGCAGCTTCATGGGGTGCTGGAAAATGAGATTTAAATCCTGAGGATGCGTGGTTTTGACCGAATGTGCTGCAGTGCCTGACTGGAGTTTCCAGGCACATTTCCAACGTTCACAACGCTGTTGGTCACCCATTGCAGGATAAGTAATGCAGCATACAGAGTAAACCAGCTGGAATTCTTTTCCTCCTCCCCTTCCTCTTCCTCCTCCTCACAGAGTGCAAAACCCAAAAGGGACCTCAACAAGAAGCAACTGCATTGTTGGAATCTCCACAACTTTTCAAAGAACCTGTGAAGCAGCTTGGATAATTCAAACAGGATGCAACAAATCCTGCCCCCCAACCAAACATTAAGGATCCCTTTAAATAGCATTAGACAAAGCCAGCCATTTATTTTTGTCTGGAGAAGCAGGAAATGGTTGGAGTTAGGTGATGAACAACAAGAAAGGGCCTGCATTTACCCAACGCCTTTCACGTCCCTCTCCGAACATTCCAAATCACTCCCAGCAAAACTGCTGGAGGAACTCAGTGGATCAGGCAGCATCTGGGGAGGGAAAGAGATAGTCGATGTTTTGGGCTGAGTCCCTGCATCAGGGTTAGGAGTGGAGTGAATCACTCTGCAAGCAACGAAATATTTGAAGGGGAGCGCAGGAAATACAATGTCTGCACATCAAGCTCCCACAAACAACAATGAGGTAAAATAATCGTGAATATTACTTACATTTTGCATGAGAAATGAATATTGGCCAGGTGCCAGGATAGTTCCCCAGTTACTTTTCATAATAATGCCATGGGATCTTTTATATGCAGAGGGAGCAGAGCCTCACTTTATTGCACCATCCGAAGGATGGCACGTCTCACTGTGCAGCATCCCCTCTGCGCTGCAGCGAAGAGTCAGCCTGGATTCATGTGATGGGGTCAGCCTGACAATGTCAGAACATGCTCCTGATTTTACTGCAGTCGCAGTGTGTCTGCCTGCTTCACATGGGAGCTGAGGTTAGTAGCGGATGTAAAGGCAGTAGGAAGAGAACATTACACTGGTTTCATTTTCTGTCCACCCCCAGTCCATCGGGGTGGTCAAATTCCCACCATAAATGGGGTGGTCCAATCCATTCCCTTCACCATCATCAACAACCATCTTATTTAGTGTAGCGGTTAGCATGACGTTCTTACAACGTCAGCAACCTGGGTTCAATTCCGGCCGCTGTTTGTACGTTCTTCCTGTGTCTACGTGGGTTTCCTCCGGGTGCTCTGGTTTCCTCCCACATTCCAAGGACATACGGGTTAGTAAGTTGTGGGCGTGCTATGTTGGCACTGGAAGCGTGGTGACACTTGTGGGTTGCCCCCATAACGCTCTACATAAAGATGCATTTCACTGTGTATTTCGATGTACATGTGACTAATAAAGAAATCTTATCTTATTTGGCAGACGGGACTGAAAATCAGTGCATTAACTCATGAAGTCGACCATTTGGCACTGACATGTTATATAGTCAGAGAGTGATACACCATAGAATCAGGCCCTTCAGCCCATCATGTCCATGCTGACCATCAAGTACCCATCGACACTAATCTCATTTACCAGCACTTGGTCCATTGCCTTCTATGCCTTGGTGATTCAAGTGCTCGTCTAGGTACTTAAATGTTGTGAGAGTCTCTGCCTCCACCACCCCCTCAGACGGTGCATTCCAGATTCCAACCTTCGTCTGGGAGATAGAATTCCTCCTTGGATCCCCTCTCAAACTCTTGCTCCTCACCTTATACCTATGCCCTCTGGTCTTCTGCACGGAGAGAAGTTTCTAGCTGCCCTATCTATGCTTCTCATAGTTTTCTATACCTCCATCAGGTCCACCGTCAGCCTCCTCTGCTTCAAGGAAAACACCCTAGCCTATCCAGTCTCTCTGCACAACTGAAATGTTCCGTCCCGGGCAACATCCCGGTGAAGCTCCTCTTCACCATCTTCTGATCTCCACGACTGTCTGTGAGGAGTTTGCATGTTCTCCCAGTGGCTGCGTGTTTGTGATGGGTGCTCCGGTTTCCTCCTGCATCTCAAAGATGTGCTGATAGGTTCATTAGCTGCTGTAGATTACTCTTACTGTAGATGAGTGGCAAAATACTCAAAAGGGAGTTGACGGGCAAGTGAAGGAGTAAAGGATACAGGGCTACACGGAAATGAGGAGAAGGGATTGGTTGCTCTGTTCGGAACTGATATGGGATCAACAGGCTGAATGTCCTCTGTGTTGTAGTGGAGAAAGCATCACATTTCTCTGATTGCTTGGTGAACCAGCTAGGTTTGCTGTCTCTCAAGGAATTAAAAGATTGTTCCAACTTGTTCCACCCTTTAGCACAGCAGAAAGGAAGCCCAGAGAGAAATGAAGCAACTGGAACCGACCCCTAGCAGACTTCCAGCAGCTGAGATGAGCATCTTTCAATGGTCATAGAGCAATACAGCATGGATACAGGCCTTTTGGCCCATCAAGTCCATGCCAAGCACAGTGACCACCCAGCTAGTCCCAATTTCCTGCGTTCGGCCCATATCTCTCTAAGCTCCACCCTTCCATGTACCTATCCGAGTGCTTCTTAAATGATACCATTGTACCTGCATCACCCAGTTCCTCTGACAGCTCGTTCCATATACCCACCACCCTCTGCGTGAAAAAGTTGCCCCTCAGGTCCCTTTTAAATCTTTTCCCTCTCACCCTAAACCTATGCCTCCTAGTTTTGGACTCCTCTACCCTGAGGAAAAGACTGTTACCATCCACCTTATCTAAGCCTCTCATAATTTTTAACATTTTTATAAGGTTGCCCCTCATTCTCCTACGTTCCAAAGAATAAAGACCCTGCCTGGCCGACCTCTCCCTATAACTCAGGCCCTCTAGTCCTGGCAACATCCTCATAAATATCTTCTGCACTCTTTCCAGTTTAACCACGTCTTTCCTATAACAGGGTGACCAAGTGCAGCCTCACCAACAACTTATACAACTGCAACGTAGTGTCTCAACTCCTATACTCAATGCCCTGACTGAAGGCCAGCATGCTAAACGCCTTTTTTGCCACTGTGTCTACCTGTGACACTGTTTTCAACGAACTATGCACTTGTACTCCTCGGTCCCTCTGTTCCATTGCTATCCCTAGAGCCCTACAATTCATAGTATAAGTTCTACGCTGGTTTGACTTCCAAAGTGCATCACCTTACACTTGTCTGTATTGAAATCCATTTGCCACTCCTCGGCCCACTTCCCTAACTGATCAAGATCCCCCTGTAATCTAACGATAACCTTCTTCACTATTGTCAATATCTCCTAATTTTGTGTCATCCGCAAACTTACTGATCAAGCCTTGTGTATTCGCATCCAAATCATTTATATAAATAATGAATGACAAGGGTCCCAGCACCAACCTCTGTGCACATCACTTGTCACTGGCCTCCACTGAGAAACAGCCTTCAACCACCACCCTCTGCTTCCTATCTCTGAGCCAATTTTGAATCCACCTAACTAGATCTCCCTGGATTCCATGGGACTTAACCTTCCAGACCAGCCTATCATACGGGACCTTGTTGAAGGCCTTGCTAAAGTCCAAATAGACAACATCCACTGCCCTACCCGCATCTACCTTTTTAGTTACCTCTTCAAAAAACTCTAAAAGGTTCTTCAAGCATGATTTCCCATGCACAAAGCCTTGCTGCCTCCTCCTAATCAGACTCTGTCTATTCAAATGCTGGTCGATCCTGTCCCTCAGAATTTCCCTCCAGTAACTTCCCCACTACTGATATCAGACTGACTGGCCTGTAGATCCCTGGCTTGTCCTTGCTACCTTTCTTAAACAACAGAACAACATTAGCCACTTTCCAGTCTTCAAGAACTTCACCAATGGCTAACGATGAAGCAAATATCTCTGCAAAGGCCTTCGCAACTCTCCCACAAAGTTCGAAGATGCATTCGGTCAGGCCCTGGGGATTTATCCACCTTAATGTGCTGCAAGGCTGCAAATACCTCCTCCCTGGTAATATGAATTTCCTCCAAAATTTCTCCACTAGTTCCCCATATCTCTTGAGCAACCATGATGTTCACCCCTTAAACACCAAGGAGAAATATTTATTAAAACTCCCACCCATCTCCTGTGGCCTGAGACATAAGAGGCCCTGCTGATCTCTAAGGGGACCTACTCCCTCCCTTTTACTCTTTATATAGCTGTAGAAGCTCTTGGGATTTTCCTTAACCTTACCTGCCGGATCCATCTCATACCCTCCTCTTTGCCCTCTTAAGTGTATTCTTAATCTTTTTGTAGTCATCAAGGGATTCACTCATCCCTGACCTCCTAAACCCAATGTATACTTGCTTCTTTTTCTTAACCAGAGCCTCAATATCCCTTGTCAGTCAAAGTTCCCTAAACTTGCCAGGTTTACCCACCAATCCTAACAGGAATATGCACCTCCTGGACTCTCGATATCACACTCTTAAAAGCCTCCCACTTGCTATTTGTTCCTTTCCCTTTCTGTCCTAGAAAGTAAAACAGATCCACACTGATCCTGAACCAATAAAATTGGAGGCAACTAATGGTGATGCCTTTCATCCTAGACTTGACGTCTGATAGGGCAGCTCTTCCTGCAGGAAGTGGGGAGAGTGGCTCTGTGGGACTCTAACAGGGTGTTGGAGGAGGGCTCACCATGGCTTGTGTGGCAGCAGAGACTGCGGGATATGTTGGGAAGAGGCTGGGGCCACTCCAAGGGAAGCAGGAGTCTCTTAGTGAGTAATTGAGAATCAGAATCAGAATCAGGTTTATTATCACTGACATATGTCGTGAAATTCATTGTTTTGCAGCAGCAGTACAGTGCAAGAAATAAAGACATAAAAATTACTATAAGTTACAAAAATAAATAAATAGCGCAAAAGAGGAATAATGAGGTAATGTTCATGGGGCAGGAACCATTCAGAAATCTGATGGCGGAGGGGAAGAAATGTTCCCCTCGTAAATGGAACGTTCCTGAAACGTAAATGGAGGGAGAAGAGAGTGTTGTGATTGGAAGAAGGGGATGGGGGTTTGGGGGAGAGGGGGGAATGTGGGTCTGGAAGGGCTGGCCTTAAGTTGGTGGTACGGGACTGTGCAGAGTTAAATGTTGTGAAGATGGAATTGTTTTCATTGGTTACATTTTACTCAGTCTATTCCCCCCAAGACAATGCAGACTGGGTCTGGAAATATTCCAAATTTTAATGGTTTCCATCATGAGTCAGATAAAGTGGGAGCGGTGTTACTTAAGGATAGGTTGACTCCTTCAGATGTGCATCCTACAAGTTTTGGTTTCGCAACATCTGCTGTCTGGGACGACACGAGTAGTGACTCCATATGGACTGATCCATTGATGGTTCCCAGTCTCCCTGTCAGTGGGGTAGGTTACACAGATGGGCTTGTGCCCCGCTGTGACAGTTTGTTCTCCCAAAGGGAAGCCAGTTGGTTGGCAGGTGATATCTCGTGGTTGAATAGCTGGCACTAAGGGCTACCTGTGAGGGATGGGTGTAAGGTGTGGCAGGTCTAAGTGTGTGCTGGCACAGCATGGTCTATGAATGTTTGCTCCCACTACCATGGGGTGAGAAATATTGGGAGGTGGGTGAGGGGGTGTGGAGATGAGTGAGGGGGTGAAGAGTGTGGGAGGTGGGTGAGAGGTGTGGGAGGTGGAAGGGCTGTGGGTGACAGATGTGGGAGGAGGGTGAGGGATATGCTACACTCAGCAGTGTCAAGTGCTGCCTGTAGGCGGGGGAGACAGTGAGTCACTACAGAACGTTGGGGAGGTAGCCATAGCCTCCAGTATGAGAGTGGATAAGGCAGACAATGTTCACCGGTGTGACCAGACCAGCTAGAGGTTTGGTACTTTCACCCCTTGATACAACATTTGGAAACGTGCTCAATGAGCTCGACCATTTATATCAGGCTAACGACTTCCTGCAGCTGGCATTGATCTCCATTGCTATATCTTCCCCAGTATTTCTGCACTTGGTCACTTTTAGACAAAGGACATCTGCTCTCCTCTGCACCTTATCTCCTAAAGCCTCCAGAGCGGAATGCTTACATTGTGGAGCCGTTCCCTCCCACACTGCCTTATGTCCTTTGACAAGCGGCAGTCACCTCCACAGTGATTTACATTAATTTTAATAGTAGGATCTGTTGCACTGTACCTTTAAGCAGTGTACCACTTAAACATGGTACCCACTCTCAAAACTTACTCTCCTGCTTTTGATAAACAGCAATCAACAGTAGAACTGGTGCTGACTGATGTCTGAAGTCACTGTAATGAGCAGGCAACATGAATTATGTGCAATGCCAGTAGCAGGTTACTGGTGTGGGTTAACATAATTAAAATCCCTGTCCAGGTTAATACATTGCTGTCCCTATCCAGATTAACATCATTGTAGTCACTGTATAAATTAATACTCTTTGTTGTCTCTGTCCAGGTTAATACCCAGTGCAATCCCTGTGTGGGGTTAATATCATTGCAAATCCCTGTGTGGGTTATACTCAGTGCAATCCCTGTCCAGTTTAATACTCATTGCAATCCCTGTGTGGAGTTAATATCATTGCAATCCTTGTCCAGGTTAATATTGCAATCCTTGTATAGATGAGTATCATTGCAATTCCTGTGTGGGTTAATACTCATTGCAATCCCTGTATGGGGTTAATATCATTGCAATCCCTGTCCAGCTTAATACTCATTGTAATCCCCATGTGATTAATACTCAGTGCAATCTCTGTGTGGGGTTAATACCATTGCAAATGCTGTATCAGTTTCACAATCCAATTTAGCCTCCATTGAATTTCATGCTTGCTACTAGTTCCCAGCAGTGACTGCATTTTTAAAAACAAGGGCAATAAGCTATGCACAATCCTTTCAAATAAATTCACTTTGTTCTCCCTTTCCTGTGTAGACAAGTGGGCTCTCCTCCAACTTCTCATCATTGTGTCGGTGTTCAGGCAGTGTACAGATCCATCCCCTGATGCAGTGAATGTTTCACAGTGCCTCTTCGGATGGGGTTGTTTTTGTTAATTTTGGAGTAAGCTTTTTTTCAAGAGAGAGAGAGAGAGAGAGAGAGAGAGAGAGAGTGTGTGTGTGTGTGTGTGTAACTGTGTGAATTTGTGTGCATGTGGTTGTGTCTGGAAATGAGTGCGTGTGTGATGAAGGAAGGCAAAAGGCGGCTCAGGCTTGAGTGGCTATTCAATAAAACCATGGCTCTGCCTTCCAGCTCCAGTCTCCTCTTCCCACTCTTGTTCCCCATATCCATTGGATGTCTTAATGTCTGAGCACTGGGTTTGAGGATTCCAAAGATGAGTGACCATTTTTCTCCTCTTCCTATTCCTGAATAGCTGATCCCGTATCTCCAGACAGTGCTCCCAGGTTTTACACTCCCCAACCTTATACAGCATCTCAGCATGTGCTCTGTCAGGTTTCCTCAGAATCCTATCAAGATCACCTCTCCATCTTCTAAACTTCATTGAGTACAGACCAATGTCATTCAATCTCTTCATCCCAGGGGAGACTGAGCAGACCGGAATCCTATTCTCTACGTTTTAGAGGAAGGAGAGTTTTTCTCATTGAAACAGAAATTCTTACACGGTTTGAGAGGGTGGAGGTAGGGAGGAGGTTTTCCCTGGCTGAGGAATCTGGAACCAGGGGTCACAGTCCCAGAGTAAGAGGTAGGTCAGAGGACTGAGATGAGGAGAAATTTCTTCCTTCAGACGGTGGTGAACCTTTGGAATTCTCTACATTGGATACCTGTGAGACTCAGTCCTTGAGTTCACTCCTAGTGGAGATTGATAGATTTCTGGACTTCAAGGGAATCAAGGGATATGGTAATTTTGCAAGATAATAACCTGTGGTACAAGCCATGTCATGTTTCTTGGTAGAGCAGGCTTAAAAAGTCAAATGGCTTACTCCCCTACATTCTCATGTAGGAATCAATTATGATTGTACTGTGCCTAAGGCAACTATATTTTCCCTTAAATATGGAGAACAAAACAGCACAGGGAATAGCCACCATTATCTCATTGAACATCCATTGTTGGTTGTAAGATGACTTTCTTATTCCTGCATTACTATCTCTTACAAAAAACAATACAACCCTTTTGCCTTCCTAATTGTGCACCATACGTATTTGTTAATGTCACCCAAATATCCCTGAACAGTCTATTACTCAGTTCTCACTGTTTTCTTACTTTTCCTACTAAAATGATTGAACGCACATTTCACACTGCTTTCTCACCCACCTGGTCAACCAACATATATCTTAAACCCTCTGTAGACTCTATGTCTCCCTCCCTGCTTCCTTTAGCAACTGACTTGGATACATTACACTCAGTCCCTTCATCCGAGTCATTTGCATGAATTGGAAACAGCTTGAGAACCCAATACTTACTCCTTTCTAGTGCAAACAGCACAAACAATCATTTCATCATCATGAGACCGACATCAATTACAACACTTTAAATTTATACAGCACTTTTAGCTTACAAACCCTCACAAAGTATTTCACAGCATCTTAGACAAAATCAACACAGAGTGACATCTAAAGATTTTGGGACTGATTGCGATGGAGAAAGCACTGTTTTCCAATGGGAAGAGGGGTGCTGTCAGCTCAAGTGAGGCCAGGTCCTTACGTGTGGTGGATGGGCAGCATAAAATCATAAGAAAAGACAAGATATCTTTATTAGTCACATGTACATCGAAACACACAGTGAAATGCATCTTTTGTGTAGAGTGTTCTGGGGGCAGCCTGCAAGTGTTGCCATGCTTCCGGCGCCAACATAGCATGCCCACAACTTCCTAACCCGTACGTATTTGGAATGTGGGAGGAAACCGGAGCACCCGGAGGAAACCCATGCAGATACGAGGAGAATGTAGAAACTCCTTACAGACAGCAGCCGGAATTGAACCAGGCTCGCATGCGCTGTAATAGCGTTACGCTAACCACTACACTACCATGTCTGCCTATGCTAATGATATTGTTGGAGAGCAAATCCAGTGGATAGTTTTCCTTACAAGGTATCACATAGACCAATTGATCCATGATTCAGAATATAGTCAGTGAATGAAGACCGGAAGATCGAGATGAGATTGGCCGATATGGACGTTGGGCTAAATGGCCTGTTTCTGTGCCCTGTATCTATGTAATCCTACATGATGTAATTAGTGCATCATCCCATCCTGCCCTGTCAACCCTGACCCCACAGTTCCATGTGATCTCAAGTTTGCTGAGATTACAACAAGGGAGGTTGTCCAGGTACCTGCTGGAATTGTCAAGGACACCAGTAGCAAAGGCTTGCGTGAGACTTTCAACGGCATTTGTGCCAAGATAAAAAGCATTATATGGGCTATGGTGGGGGTGCACCAGTTAAGTTATATGGCTTGTAACCCAGAGACCCAGACCATCATTGAACTGGGAGGGGCAATCTCACCTGGTTCCATTACTAGTCAGATAAGCAGCTGCAAAGGATTCTCTTCTCACTACCACACCATTACTCAGCAATTCCAAGGTTTCTTCTTTTTCTCTTTTACAACTTGCTCCTCAATGGCATCATCCAACAATGGAATGTCTGTTTCCACATATGCGCTGATAACATCTATCTCTGTCTTGTGGTTTGTCTGACATCAGCATTAGACGGGCCGAAATGTCAAGCAACTAAGTACTTGAAAATCCTGAACCATTGCTTAAAGTTCCCACCACAAATTCTACCTGCCAACTCCCTGAGGCGCAATAGGACTGTTTGCAATCTTGGTGTCATATTTGGACTTCAGATAAGCTTCTAACTACAAACCTACACCACAAAATGATCATCTATTTCTGTCTTCCCAGTACTGCCCAACTTTACACCTGGCTCAGATCAACTACTGTTACACCCTCTATAGTGAGACCATTCAGATGGACTCCTGCCTGACCCATCTACCACCTTCCATAACTTTAAAGGGAACCAATGCCAAACGCTCCTATTCTAATTCTCACTTAGTCCCATTACAGTCATTACCTCTATACTGACCTACAATGACTCCTGGTTAAGCTCCCAGTTAAGCAATGTCTCCATTTTAAAATTCCCATCCCTGTTTACAGATTCCCCCCAAGACCTCATTCTTTTCCAACACTGTTACATCCTCATTTCCCTAAAATCTTTTGAAGCCTTTACATTCTTCCAGTTCTGGCGTTAACCTCAACTACTTCACTATTGATGGCCCAGCCTCAACATTGTTAGATCTGGAATCCTTTCCATAAACTCATCAGCTTCTCCAGCTCATTTTCTTCCTTTAAGGTGCACTCTTCACTCTGCCCTAGTGTGGTTATAAAATAAGATAAGATCTTTATTAGTCACATGTACATCGAAACACACAGTGAAATACATCTTTTGCGTAGTGATTTTGGGGGGCAGCCCTCAAGTGTCGCCACGCTTCCGGTACCAACATAGCATGCCCACAACTTCCTAACCTGTACGACTTTGGAATGTGGGAGGAAACCGGAGCACCCGGAGGAAACCCACGCAGACACGGGGAGAACGTACAAACTCCTTGCAGACAGCGGCCAGAATTGAACCTGGGTCGCTGGCGCTGTAAAGTTTTGTGTAAATTTGTTTGAAGAATGTGGAACATAAATGATAGTTAATTTAAAGTAAGAAGGAAATAATATTTACAAAATACTTCCCTTTTATACATTTATTTATACTCAGGTGGTTGACTGTAATGATTACCAATTTTTGTTTATGTCTTTGCCTTTGAACATTTACTGCATCTATCTTGTCACAATGACTTTTTAATTTACTTCCTGGATACAACCAGTCACTAATTTTCTTGGAGACAAAAGAGAATGCAATGCTGGAATCTAGAGCAACAAACAACCTCTGGGCCTGTACTTGCTGGAGTTTAGAAGGATGAGGGAGGCTCTCACTGAAACCTATCGACTATTGAAAGGTGTAGATAGAGTGGACATGGAGAGGATGTTTCCAGTAGTGGGAGAGTCTAGGACCAGAGGACATCCCTTTAGAACAGAGATAAGGAGGAATTTCTTTAGCTAGATGGTGGTGAATCTGTGGAATTCATTGCCACAGATGGCTGTGGAGGCTAAGTTATTGTGTATATTTAAAGCGGAGGCTGATAAGTTCTTGATTAGTAAGGACGTCAAAGGTTACAGGGAGAAGGCAGGAGAATGGGGTTGAGAGGGAATAATAAATCAGCTATTGTTGAATGGTGGAGCAGACTTGATGGGCTGAATGGCCTAATTCTGTTCCTATGCCTTATGGTCCTATGATGGAGGAACTCAGTGGGTCAAGCAGCATCAGTGAGAGGAAAGGAATTGTCAATGTTTTGGGTTGAAACCCTGCATCAGGACACTGCCTCATTTTCTTGCCCAATAATCTGCTTTGTACACTCCGTAAATCTGCTGCCTCATTTGTAACCCGTCCTATTCACCCATCATTCCTGAGTCTGTTAATCTACATTAGCTTCCAACCTGGGAAAGTCTCAATTTTAAAATGTTCATCCTTATTTTTGAGCTTTACAAAGATTTGCAAACTTTCTCAGACACAAGCATGGAGTTTGATTTTCCTTGAGAAACAAAGGACTGCAGCTGCTGGAATCTAGGTGAAATAACAACAAGATTCTGGAGGAACTCAGCAGGTCAGGCAGCAACAGATGGTCAACGTTTCAGGTCAGGACCCTTCTTCAGGACTGAAGGTAGGAAAAGGGAAAGCCCAATTTATAGGAGGGAAAAACAGAGCAGCGATAGGTGGACAGAAGAG
Source organism: Pristis pectinata (assembly GCF_009764475.1). Classification (NCBI taxonomy): domain Eukaryota; kingdom Metazoa; phylum Chordata; class Chondrichthyes; order Rhinopristiformes; family Pristidae; genus Pristis; species Pristis pectinata. Next base: position 65,277,851 of record NC_067405.1, on the reverse strand, counting down.
GGAAGGTGGGGTGGGCACAAGGTGGTGATAGGTAGATGCAGGTAAGAGATAGGGATAGGCAGGTGCGGGGGAGGAGGGGAGAGCAGATCCACGGGGGGATGGGTCTAAGGTATGGATGCAGGTGCCCCATGGGGGGAGCGGAGGAGAGGTAACTAAAATAGAAATAGGCAAGGAGAAAAAAGTGAGATAGGCAAGGAAAAGGAAGAAAAGAAGAGGCATGGTGGGGGGGGGGGGGTTCATTTACTTAAAGTGGGAGAATTCAATGTTCATCCCATTAGGCTGTAAGGTCCCAAGATGGAAAATGAGGTGCTGTTCCTCCAGTTTGCATTTGGACTTCTTACAGCAGTGGAGGAGGCCGAGGGCTGACATATCTGTGATGGAGTGGGAAGGGGATTTGAAGTGACTGGCAACGGGGAGATGCAGATCGCGGTTACGAACAGAGCGCGGGTGTTCTACGAAACAGTCACCTAGTCTGCGTTTGGTTTCGCCTCCCCTCTTTTGTCCACCTATCACTGCTCTGCTTTTCCATCCTATTTATTGGGCTTCCCCTTTTCTTGTCTTCAGTCCCGAAGAAGGGTCCTGACCCAAAATGTTGACTGTTTTTCTCCACGGATGCTGCCTGGCCTGTTGAGTTCTTCCAGCATCTTGTTTTTGTCATTTAGATTTTCCCCTGTTTTAAGCACGTTCTTTTTTTTCTTTCCTTTTACCCTCGTTTTAAAACTATTCTGTTTTAATTATTAATTTTTATCTGAATTATTATTTGAAGAAGACCAACATTTCATGGGTAATTCCAGTTAATATTGTCAATTATGTGAGAATATCAAACTTTAATATGAGATTTCCATGGGTTAAAATTTGTCATTTTGAATTGGTATTTTGAGAAATAAGGTCAGAGTCTAAAAGCACAGAAACAGGCTCACTGGCCCATCATGTTCATACTGACCATTAACCATCCATTGATGCTAATCCTGCACTTAATCCCAATTCATTCCCTCCACATTCCTATCAACTCCCACCACCCATCCCCCCAACAGGTTCTACCACCCACCTATATATACTAGGGGTTACTTACAATGTCCAATTAACCCACCAACCGGCACATCTTTGGGATATGGAACGAAACCAGAGCATCAGGAGGAAGCACACACAGTCACGGTGAGAGTGTGCAAACTCCGCACAGACAGCACTGCTGTCAGGATTGAAGCCAGGTCACTGGACGTGTGAGGCGGCTACTTCACTTGCTGCACCATTGTGCTGTCCTAAATAGTTTGAAACAACTGGGAATACGCAGGAACATTCTTAATTCTCAAACAAGATCGTTTGCTTTTAAAAGGTTGGGCCCAATGTTGCTCACTGTGTTTGCTGATTTTCTGATTCTTAAAGGTAAAGTTTGTTTGTTACAAAAAGTCACTCAAACAAAATTAAAAAGAGTACAGATTAAACTCAGAAACATTTCCATACTCTTAGGGCTCTGCACACTGAGTTAGGAAACAATTGAATTATATTTGAAATTAATTGTCTTTAACTTAAAGGATTTTCTTTCACAACAGTGCAAAAAATCAAAAATTTGTACTTTAAAGGTCAGTCTGCAATAATTAAATGTTGTAATTGTGGTCTACAATGAGATGAGTCCTTTCAAAAAAACATATGTTTTCAAAAAAAATATAGGTTACATTCCAGAAATTTTCTTGTCTCATAGAATTCAAATTAAAGTAAGTAGCATTGCTTGTTACCAATTGGAAAATTTATGAAAATACTTCCATATAAACACTTAGTTTTTATCAATTAAGAATAAGCAACATTGTAGACTGGTTTGTGCATGTGATGAAATCAAATGTGGGTGAATGTGGACAGAAACTAAAGGAAATATAATCATAATATAATCAAAGACCCCACCCACCCAGGACATTCTCTCTTCTCCCCCCTCCCATCGGGCAGAAGATACAAAAGCCTGAAGCACGTACCACCAGGCTCAAGGACAGCTTCTATCCCGCTGTTATAAAACTATTGAACAGTCCCCTTGTACAATAAGATGGACTCTTGACCTCACAATCTACCTCGTGATGGCCTTGCACCTTATTGTCTGCCTGCACTGCACTTTCTCTGTAGCTGTAACACTTTATTCTGCTTTCTGTTATTGCTTTCCCTTGTACTACCTCAATGTACTGACATGATGAAATGATCTGTATGGATGGCATATAAACCAAAGTTTTTCACTGTACCTCGGTACATGTGACAATAATAAACCAATTTACCAATTTACCAAATGCTGCCATAGATTTTAATATTCTACCTCATTTCTGCTAGTCACCATGGACCTTGAGGCTTGTCCAGAAGGTCTAACATGTAATTGATGGTCAGGAGGATATATCTAAAGAGGAATAATGTAAGTTGTGTGTACAAAGGCCTGCAGCACAGAATGAAAATCTTAAAGAGGTGGCAGAGTGGGTAGCACAAATGTGCAGCAGGTTGGGGCACTGCCTCATGGCTCCAGCGACCCAGATACAATGGTGCAGCAGGGAGAGGCACTGCCTCATGGCTCCGGTGACCCAGATACAATTCTGACCTCCAGTACTGTCTGTATGGAGCTTGCACGTTCTCCCTGTGACCGTGAGGGTTTCCTCTGAATGCTCTGGCTTCCTCCCACATCTCAAAGATGTGCAGAATTGGCTGCTGTAAACTGCCCCTAATCTGTAGTTGTATGGTAGAATTGTTGGAAATGTGGGGAGAATAGGTTACAGGGAAAATGAGTGGGGGAACGGGATTGCTGTGTGAGTTGGCATGGACTCAAGGCACCAAATGGCTTCCTTCTATGTCAGAAGAAAACGTGAGGAATAAAAGCAAGCTCAAGAATCTGTGTGGGATTCTTTGTTGTCTGGCTAAATAACCAGCAGGGAGTATTGGGAATCAAAAGCCACTTCTTTAGGAAGTATTCAAAGGTGCCCTAAACAAGTTAGTTGTTACAATCAGTGGGATAATTGCTACCACTTCACAACCCCGATGTTAAATGGTACCATATATAAGATTTATGAGATCAGGACTAGGCATTGAGTATAGGAGTTGAGATGCTGTGTTGCAGTTGTACAAGATGTTGGTGAGACTGTACTTGGAGTATTGTGTGCAGGTTTGGTTGCCCTGTTATAGGAAAGACATCATTAAACTGGAAAGAGTGCAGAAAAGATGTTGCCAGGACTCGTGGGCCTGTTATAGGGAGAGGTTGGGCAGGCACGGACTTTACTCCTTGGCACGTAGGAGATTGAGGGGTGACCTTATAGAGGTGTATAAAATCATGAGGGGTATAGATAAGGTGAATGCACATAGTCTTTCTCCTAGGGAAAGGGGAACTAAAAGCTGGAGGGCATAATTTTAGGGAGAGAGGTGAAAGATTGAAAAGGGACCTGAGGGGCAACTTCTTCATGTAGAGGGTGGTGCATATATGGAACAAGCTGCCAGAGAAAGTGATTGAGGCAGGTACAATAACATCTAAAAGACATTTGGATAACTTTAGAGGGATATGGGCCAAATGCGGGCAAATGGGACTAGCTTGGGACCGGCACCATGGTCGGCATGGACGAGTTGGGGTGAAGGGCCTGCTTCCATGCTGTATTACTCTATGACTGGGAGGAAAGTGTAAAAGGAGATCTATGCCACATCATTTCAACAGACAGGGTTAAGGAAACTTCCTTATTTGAAGAATCTGAGCATGATGTTAATGTCAGATGGGAAAGTTTAGGAAGGAATGGCTACCAGTCCTCTTATGACTGGATGGACTTACAGTGTTTCTGGGTTGCATGGTGTGAAGGTGGAATCACTTAATCACCAGACTCTTGTGGAAAACATTGTTATATGGGAAAGCCACATCAGTGTAGGGTAGAAGGGAGGTGGGAGACAGGAGGGTTTAAGATAACACTGATCCATAAGTGAGAGACATCCAGTGTTACATCTTAACATACAAAACAGTGAGAGCTGAGTTTTAGGGAGTTTATTTATTTTCTTCAAGCCTGCTGAGTGCACACGTATGTAAACACAGAAAACAAGACAGAACATGCCAGAAAAACTTCGCAAGCCAGACAGCATCTATGTAAAGGGAAGCAGTCAACCTTTCAGGTATTTCAGACATTTTTAAGATCGACTGAAAGGTCAGTGAGCTAAAATGGTAAATCTGCTTCCCTCTCCACAGATGCTGCCTGACCTGCTGAGTGTTTCCAGCATTGTCTGTTTTTATCATGGCCAATAAATTCCAGTGATGTCCAAATCCATTGAACAAATAAACCCCCCCTTGGCTGTTCTGTGAGTGAGAACTATCCCTTGTCAGAACAGTAAAGCTGAAAATCATGCTGGTAATGAACTTTCGGCATCCTTTGGTTGATGTCATGTGGTAGAGTTGCACATCGTGTGAACAAAAATCCATCCAACAAATTAAGAGTTGATTTTCCTGACAGACGTTACCTGCTGAGAAATCTGTGTGATATCGCTGTACTCCAAGTTAAACCTACAGTATTTTTAACTGCACAGCACGGTTTTGTTTGGAGCTGTGATAAGGAATTTCAAGGCCCCTGGCTTTGCCCACCAAAGCCCAACTTTCTGAAATTCACCCTAAATCTCCATTCCTTTCACAGCCCTAAACTGGACCTCTTTGAAGAAGTTTTGAACACACCATCTGATACCTCTTTCTTTACTTCAACATCCAATTGCCCCTCCATCCTCTTTAGCCCTCAGTAACTCAATTGGTGAGCTCCTTTGTCTTAAACACATTGTTACAAAATGCAAAGCTGATACACTTTGTAAAAATCCATGCTCACTCTGCAAAATCGTACATTTCTTTCATCTGTACAGTTGGAATCCTTGCTTCAAGAATCAGGAAATCCTGTTTCCTTCATTCAGCTCAGGAATGCCTGATCATGGTTTCCTGTCTCTGATGTGGGACTGTCCTCCCTTTCACTTCCCTCATTGACTCAACAGTGAAGAGATCGAACCAGATGTTGGGAAATGACTAGTGGCCTGCTGCACGTAGTGCTTGGCTGGGGAAAGGGGGGATTTTGGCAGCTGGAAGCTTTAACAAGGCTCTAGATTGTACACAGACATGATTCATTGAGAAAGTGATTCCAACATCTGGCAGGCTACAATTAAATATATTACAGATGTTTCACGCAGCACGTTCTAAATATATTCAGCAAAGATGACGGTGAAGCTCACGGTCAGAGTTTCTTTTTTTACGAGGTGACAAACTCCCATTACACAAATTTCAGAGATCATGTACTGGGATCCCTTTTATAATGTACACCATCTGTTGGATAATGCAGACTGACAATACTCATTAGTTAGACAAAGGGCGCAGGTCACGGAGGTTACCACTCATGACACTGGGTTCACAGAGAAGGGCAATTTCCTCGACATAGTTGGAATTTTGTTCTATTGGGAGCTCAGGATATGAGATAGAATCATGGAGTCATCAGGTGAGTGCAGGCACCTGCAGTCGGCCAATGGCAGGCCTGGTGGTCACATCCAGTGCTTGTCAAAGGCACCAATCCCTTTGACTTTATTTGTAACCTGATTCTTCCCAAGCTCTGTCCTGGATATACCAAGCAGCCATCATAAGTGGTCGGCAGGTAAAAATGGGGAAGGGGGCTTCCAACTCAGTCATTTATGACTAACACAGCACAAAGGTGTGGGTCAGAATGAATGGCACATGGGTTTGCTTTCCATGTGCATACATGCATGCATACACATGCACAGATGTCCACACAATGCATGCATATGCACATGTGTACACACACACAGATGCATATGCACATATGAATATGCATGCATGTGCACATGAAAACACACATGCATATGCACACATTTACACACACAGATGCATGCAAATGCAAACATGTACATACACACATATGCATATGCACAAATTTACACATAAACACACACACATGCACGCATATGTACACACACAGAAGCATGCATATGCACATATGTACATGCACACATACATGTGCATGCATACACATACATACACATACATTGACACACACACACACAAACACACACACACACACACACGTGCACGCACACACAAAATCGAGGCTTCCATGTCTAACCAGGAACATCAACCACAAAGCTTTTACACCTGGACAGCCACAAACAGATGATTAGGCCAAGGCTGCAAGATTCTCAGCCAGCCACACAATGAATTTTACCCTAAGCTTCCTGATGTCTTTGTACTGAGCAGCTGGGTGACAGAGGATGTGAGGATGTGCACAACAAATATGCTCATGGGCATCAACCCAATGAAATGACAGTGCAAGGTGATATGAGAGCAGGATGCGAGAGACAGAGCTAAGTGATTCCATAGTCACTGGAGTGGATCAAAATCAACTAATGAAAGGGGGAGGACTCGTGGTCATTCATGATGGTGGTCCCAGAAGGCTCAAGGGTTTGCAGACATCTTCAGGCAGAACTCCTGAATGGCTGATTCACTGTGTCTTTCTCTTGATGACCTGTCAAAGGAGCCACTCTTCAAACAATTTGACTAACTCCATGGGATATCAAGAAATGAGAAAAGGCATTGGAAACATCCAAGGCTCCGGACCCCAAAGTTGTGGCTGTGAATGAGCCATACCAGAGCTTCAGATGTAACAAGTCTTTAGTTAGCATAAGTGGACACACATGGGAGACCTGGTGGGAGAACCTCCTGGAATATCTCTCTAAATTGAGTTTTTATGCTCAAATATAAAGATAACTGCAGGTGATTAAATACAGTTTCAACAGTTACAATTGCATGGTTTACTTCAACACTTTGGGTGTTGGCAAGTAGTTCTGTAGAATTACATATTTACAGTGGGAGCATGCCTCAACTAACAAGATCTCTCTGAATACTCAAGTACCTTTGCTGGGAATCCAGACACCCGAACCAGCCTTCCGTTACCACCGTGTTGAGAGATTGCGCTCTCTGCAGACGATGGTGTATATTCATGCAGCTATCCATGTCTGAGGTTGAAGACTGGCTCTCATTTGTGTTAACTGGCTGCTATCCACATAACTCCTGATTAAAATTGACATTCATCCCCTGACACCCAACAGCATCTTGGCTTTAGTGCTGAAAGCTACAACCCTGGCAACTACCTGATAATAATTAGGGGCACAGAATATAAGAGCTGGGACGTCAATGTTGCAACTTTACCAAACACTGGTTCAGCCACACTTGGACAGTTGTGTGCAGATCTGGTTGCTACACAACAGGAAGGATGTGGTTGTGCTGGAGAGAGTTCAGAGGAGATTCACCAGGATGATCCCTGGACTGGAGGACTTTAGTTATGGGGAGATACTGGATAGGCTGGGTTTTGTTTTTCATGTAGCAAAGGAGACTGAAGTGTGACCTGATAGAGGTACCTAAAATTATGAGAGGCAGAGATAAGGTAGATAGCCAAAGTCCTTTTCCCTTGGTAGGGGTATCAAAAACAAGAGGGCATAGGTTCAAAGTGAGAGGAATGAGTTTTAAAGGGGATTTCAGGGGTAAGTTCGTTCACGCAAAGAGTTGGTATTGGTATTGGTTTATTATTGTCACGTACCAAGGTACAGTGAAAAACTTGTCTTGCATACTGATCATACAGGTCAATTCATTACACAGTGCAGTTACATTGAGTTAGTACAGAGTGCATTGAAGTAGTACAGGTAAAAAAACAATAACAGTACAGAGTAAAGTGTCACAGCTACAGAGAAAGTGCAGTGCAATAAGGTGCAAGGTCACAACAAGGTAGATCGTGAGGTCAAGTCCATCTCATTGTATAAGGGAACTGTTCAATAGTATTATCACTGTGGGGTAGAAGCTGTCCTTGAGTCTGGTGGTACGTGCCCTCAGGCTCCTGTATCTTCCACCTAATGGAAGAGGAGAGAAGAGAGAATGACCCAGGTTGGTGGGGTCTTTGATTATGCTGGCTATGTGTTTGAGTGGTTGATAGCTGGAATGTGCTGCCAGAGAAGATGGTGGAATCAGATACAATTACTATATTTAAGAGATATTTTGACAGATGAATAGACAAGGCACAGAAGAGACCTAATGGAGGCAAATGGGATTGGTGTGGATGGGCAAAAAAGGTCAGCATGGACTCTATGACCTTGTAGCCCAGCTGCGTGCTTTCCTCAAAAAAGCAGGACAAATACCATGTGTCCATTTACTACCACATCAATCTACTTCCGCTGATCAGCAAAGTGATGAAAGGTACTATCCAACACCTTGTAACCTCGTTGGGTTCCACAAGGATCAATTGGCCTCCGACCCCATGTAACCTCGGTCCATATATGAACAAAAGAGTTGAATACTGGAAGTGGCCGAGAGATGGCTCCTAATATTAAAGCAATATTTGAGATGTGTGGCAAGGAAGATGCTTAATAAATCAGAAGTTAGCAGGAATCAGGGCAAATGCTCCACTAGTTGAATTAATGTCTCACAGAAAGGAATTTGGTTGTGTTGTCAGATGTCAATGATCTCAGATCTTGGGCAGTACCTGAGCAGTGTCTGAGGACTAACCATCACCTTTTGCTTCATCAATTACCTTTCCTCCATTGAAGAGTCAGAAATAGGCTCATTCACTGTTGAGTTCACAATGTTCAATTCTACTTGCAGTCCTTGACAATGTACTGAAGGGCCTGGATAATATTCAGGCTTGGACAATGTTTGAGTCACACAATTGTCAGGCATCACCCATCTCCAACAAGAGGTGCTCATCAATCACTGGCTTTCAATGACACTACCATTACCAACCGCCCTCCCCCGCCCCCCAACTCTCAATGAACAGAGGCTGAACCAGACTAGGTCCATAAATACAAGCACAGTTCAGAGAATGAATATCCCATGGCAAGTCATTCACTTCTTGCCTCCTTTGAGCCTTACTTCAAGCACAAGTCCAGGAGGTTGAGGTTCCACTCTCCCCTACTTGGATAAGTCAAACAACACTCAAGTAACCCAACACCATCAAGAGTAAAACAGCCTGTTTACTTCTCATTTCCTTTTCATTTTTCCTCACAACACAAAAGAAAGCTATTCAGCCCATTGGATCCATGCTGGCTCTCAGAGCAATCCCATTAATCCCATTTCCCCACTTATTTCCCTGTTACCTGTTCTCTCACTGTAAATCAGCATTGTATCCTCCACCTTAAACATCTACTCCCTCCACTGGTGGCACAAACCATCTGGTCACTGTTGTACTATCTAAGAGATCCATTTCAGTATTGTGTTGCTGATCCTTTGACCTTCCCAAATCTCTATTCTCAACTACTCAGTCAACTGGAACACGGGAACACCTATGTTTCCCTCCAAGTCACACATCTTCCTAATTATACCGGTGCTCCAGCATTGTCAAGATCCTGAATCTCCCTGCCTAACAACACTGTGGGAATCATAGTATAGGGAGACAAAACATAGAGCAAAGAACATAGAACATAGAACAGTACATCAGGGAAACAGGGCCTTCAGCTCTCACAGTTCAAGTCAAACACCAACAACCCATTTACACTAATCCTACATTAATCCCATTTTATTCTCCCTGCATTCCCTCCAGATTCTACCCCTCTGCTACAGACTAGGGGCAAATTACAGCAGCCAATTAACCCACCAAACTGCACATCTTTGGAATGTGGGAGGAAACTGGAGCATCAGGAGGAAACCCATGTAATCACAGGGAGAACGTGCAAACTCCACACTTATAGTACCAGAGGTCAGGATTCAACCCGGGTCTCCAGAGTTGTGAGGCAGCAGCTCTACAAGCTGTGCCGCTGTGCCACTGTGCCACTAGTTCCTCCATCTCACAGACTGCATTGGTTTGAGAAGGCTGTTTACCCTCTCAAGGGATATTAAGAGTGAGCAATAGCAGTTAACATTGCAACGTCCTGCATATGAATTAAAAATGCACATATCATATGCCATAAAATATATATTCAGCTTAACATGAGTGAGTTATACAATAGTTTTAAAATCACTCACTAGAATCCCTCACTAGAACTGCACACAAGCAAGTTATGTATAATTTATGTTAAATTAAGTTTATATTAAATTATATTGTTCATGTTTGCAATTTTCTGTGCTGCTCTGCTGCAAAAATCTAATTCTCATGGCATTTATACCCTGGGTATGTATGCCCAGGACAATAAATTTGAAATTGAAACTTGAACTTGAATAGAGGTATGATTCAATATACTCCCCACTGTGAGCTGGGGAGCAATGAATTTATCCGATAATATCGATTGATGCTTGTATTTCAATACAGAGTGAATACTATATGGTTTATCCAGTTAAATTACTTTGATCTGGAGATTTGAAATGAATTGTTTTTAACACCGTGTCAGAATTGTGGAATGGTCCTGAATCATCATATGAAAATCTGATCGTTTAAATCAATAGAAGAATGGGTTTAAGGTTTATAGCTCTGTTTTTGCAAATCTGGTATGGTCCAGGAAAACTGGATCACTCTCACCTGCTACAGAGAGGAAGAAATGTCCATGAATCAGGAGCTAAGGGAACAGAGTTTTCAGAATTGCTCGTGTTCCTTATGAGACCTAACAACCTGATTTAGCAACGACTGGAGCTTCTGAGAGGCACCTGTTGAAGCATTTGGGGAATGTGACCCTTTACATGTGGTTTCTACCCACACTGCTGGACACATGTCTTGTGGAGGTAAAGTTCATCCAGCAGGTACTGAGATTTGTAGATGCCTCAGAGAAACTGACAATTCACACAGCCAAACAGCTTTTCACCTGCAGACATATAAGATTTAGAGTAGTGAGGGCTCCAAAGGCATCCAAGACATGAGGTTTTAAGGGGGTATTAAGAGCCTGTCCATTCTCAGGCACTCATAGATTTCAAACATAGTCTTGTTTTTATACATTTAACATCTCTTCCTTATGACACAGGAGGCCATTAAGCCCATCAAGTCCATGCCAGCCCCTAGCAGAGGAATCCCACCAGTCTCTTCCCCCTCTCTTTATTTCCCTGTGCACTTGCAACTTATTCTCTCTCACACATGTCCCTCAATTCCCTTTTGATTGTTTTTCCGCTTACCAATAGATAATTTACAGTGGCCAATTATCCTAACAAACCCTTTTGGGGATGTGGGAGGAAACCAGAGAACTCGGGCATGGGGTAGTGGGGGGGGAGTAGTGGGAACTCACGCAGTCACAGGAAGAATGTGCAGCCTCCACGTACACAGCACTGGAGGTCAGGATCGAACCTGGGTCATTGGAGCTGTGAGGCAGTGGCTTGAACGAGCTTCATCTTTATTACATGCTGCAGAATGATGATTTGGAATTGCATCCTGCATAAGAATTGCAAGTGTGGATAATGAGATCTCTTTATGACCTGGATATTCAGTCTGTGCAAACGCTTGCTTGCCCTGGAGGTCACACTGCCGAGACGAAGGCTCATGACGTCCACATGTGTACTCTGCTTCACTCATTGTTGGGATTATTTGCAGCATTCCAATGACCCTGAGCAAACAGTAGGGAGGCAACCCGGAAATGGGAGTGATCCCTCATGGAAAAACAACAGAGAAAGAGAGAGGGGAATACCCAGACAATCTCAAATAGCAAGCACTTGGAAAAGTCATGGTAAAATGCTACCCCCTTGCACGTGGCCTCAGTTATGATGAGAAGGTGATTCATGTCCTTGATTATGGGGAGCTAAAAGCAGCAGCTAATAATGAAAAAGGAGATAACATTGGGAGCGAGACCTTTGTTTTGTGCATTCAGCAGGAAGCAGTCAGGGCGAGGCGTCACACAGGAGACTTCCCATAATTATGATCGTCCACTGCTGCACAGCATGCGGCTCAGGGAAAATGAAAGGAATACACTGGACATGTTTATTCAGATAAATCATCCTGGAGAAAACCCTCACAAGCAAGGGTTTCATTAAACTCTTGAGGACCACTTCAACAATGAAAGTTCATTGGGCCCAGTAAAACCCATCCCCGTGGGTTTGTACGGTCTTTGTCCATTCACTCCCTGCAGGAACATTTCTAGCAATTTAAATTTCCCTTTACAGAACACTTCAACATGTTTGTTGTGTGGTGATTGGATGTTGTTTGTTTAAAAAGTAGCATGTTGAGAAATTTTATATTAACTTATTGAATGGGGAGATCGTTTTAGTTTCCGTTGGTTTGCCTGACTTCCCATCTTTGTTAACTCCCTGATGTTTGCCAGTGAATACGTGTTTGGTTGCATTCAACAGTTGATTGTGCTGAGACATAGCAGGGTATGAGTGGTGAGAAGGGAAGAGACAATTAGCAGGAGAGTGATACCAGTGGTGTGGTGTGGATACTGGGACTGTGCACCATACAGTGTCTGCTTTTACTGCATGTAAACAATTCCCAGTTTGCATTTAAACTGGAGAGGTCCCCTTAAACAACTGGAGCAGCCTGTTCCCGATCTGAAATTAAAATCGCTCAGGGTGCACCTCTCTTTCCAAGAGATCACACTGCATTACTGGAGATCTTTCTCATTGCCTTTTCTCAGCCCTTCCTCAAAAGGGGTCACGGTGTCAGAAGAAGTGCATAGAATCAAAAATGTGGCAGGAAGTTGCAACCCTTTAACACCTGCTGTTGCCCAACTACTCATTGCCAACATTTATTGGAGATATTCCAGGACATTACTTTGGACGACTGCTCGCCCCTAGTCGAATCCCATGCAAATGAGGGGAATACAAAGCTCAATTGCATCTATTGAAATGCAAAGTCTCACTTGTAAGGTAGATGAACTGAAAGCTTTAATTATCGTGGTTTAAGTCATGGTTCATGTTGGTGCCAACGACATAGGTAGGAAGAGGGATGAGGTCCTGAAAAGTGAGTTTAAGGAGCTAGGCAGAAGCCTGAAGAACAGGACCTCAAGGGTAGCAATCTCGGGATTGCTGCCAGTGCCACGCGATAGTGAAGGTAGGAATAGGAGGAGATGACGAATAAATGCGTGGCTGAGAAGTTGGTGCAGGAGGGAAGGTTTTAGATTCTTGGATCATTGGGATCTCTTCTGGGGAAGGTGGGACCTGTACAGTGAGGATGGGTTATACCAGAACCTGAGGGGGGCCAATATCCTTGCAGCCAGGGAGGGTTTAAACTAGTTTGCGAGGGGGATGGGAACCGGAGGAATAGGTCAGAGGAAGAAGGGGATGGGGAAAAGTCAGATCTAACAGGCAGAGAGGCTTTGAGGAAGGAGAAGCAGAGTACAGGCTATAAAAGTAGTAAGGTGGATGGGCTAAAGTGCATTTACTTAAATGCAAGAAATATCAGGAATAAGGGAGATGAACTGAAGCTTGGATAAGTAAATGGGACTACAATATTGTGGCTATCACAGAGACATGGCTGACATCAGGGCAGGAATAGATATTGAATATTCCTGGTTTTCAGTGTTTTGAAAGGGATAGGGAGGGGGGGGGAGAAGAGGAGGAGGGGTGGCGATACTGGTCAGGGACACTATTACAGCTGCAGAAAGGGTGGATAATGTACAAGGATCCTCTCTGGAGTCAATATGGGTGGAAGTTAGGAACAAGAAAGGAGCAGTTACTCTACTGGGAGTATTCTATAGGTCCCCCAGTAGCAGTAGGGATACTGAGGAGCAGATTGGGAGGCAGATTTTGGAAAGATGCAAAAATAACAGGGTTATTATAGTGGGAGACTTCAATTTTCCAAATATTGACTGGCACCTGCTTAGTGCTGGGGGTTTGGACGGGGCAGGGTTTGTTAGGTGTGTCCAGGACAGATTCCTGTCACAGTATGTTGACAGGCCGACGAGAGGACATGTCATATTAGATCTAGTTTTAGGTAATGAACTGGGTCAGGTGACAGATCTATTGGTGGGTGAACATTTGGGGGATAGCGACCACTGCTCCATAACCTTTAGAATTGTCATGGAAAGGGATAGGAGCAAAGAGGATGGGAAGATATTTAATTGGGGAAAGGCGAATTATGAAAGTGTAAATTAGAATGACATTTTTGAAGGGAAATGTACTATAGAGATGTGGTCGATGTTCAGGGATCTCTTGCAGGAGGTTAGGGATAAATTTGTCTTGGTGAGGCAGAGAAGGAATGGCAAGGTGAAAGAACCATGGGTGACAAGAGAGGTGGAACAACTAGTTAGGAAGAAGAAGGCAGCATACATAAGGTGTAAGCACTAAGGATCAGACAGGGCTCGTGAGGAATATAGAGTAGCAAGGAGGGGACTTAAGAAGGGGCTGAGGAGAGTGAGAAGGGGACATGAAAAGGCTTTGGCAAGTAGGGGTAAGGAGAATCCCAAGGCTTTTTACTTGCACGTGAAGAGCAGAAGGATGGCTAGAGTAAAGGTAGGTCCGATTAAAGACAAAGGTGGGAGGATGTGCCTGGAAGCTGTGGAAGTGGATGAGGTTCTCAATGAATACTTCTCTTCAGTATTCACCAAGAAGAGGGGTCTCAATGACGCTGAGGACAGCGTTGGCGAGGGTAATGTTCTAGAGTATGTAGATATCAGGAGAGAGGATGTGTTGGAGCTGTTAGAAAATATTAGGACAGATAAGTCCCTGGGGCCTGACAGAATATTCCCCAGGCTGCTTCGGGAGGTGAGGGAGGAGATTGCTGAACTGTTGGCGAGGATCTTTGAGGCCTCCTTGTCCACGGGAATGGTACTGGAGGATTGGAGGGTGGTGAATGTTGTCCCCTTATTCAAAAAAGGTTGTGGGGATAGTCCAGGGAATTACAGACCAGTGAGCCTTACATCTGTGGCGGGTAAGCTGCTAGAAAGGATTCTAAGAGATAGGATCTATGATCATTTAGAGAATCATGGACTGATTAGGGACAGCCAGCACGGATTTGTGAAGGGAAGATTTTGCCTCACTAGCCTGATAGGGTTCTTTGAGGAGGTGACCAGACAGATTGATGAGGGTAGTGCAGTAGATGTGGTCTACATGGATTTTAGTAAGGCGTTTGACAAGGTTCTGCATGGTAGGCTTCTTCAGAAGGTCAGAAGTCAAGGGATCTAGGGAGGCTTGGCCGTGTGGATTCAGAATTGGCTTGCCTGTAGAAAGCAGAGGGTTGTGATGGAGGGAGTGCATTCGGATTGGAGGGCTGTGACTAGTGGTGCCCCACAAGGATCGGTTCTGGGACCTCTACTTTTTGTGATATTTATTAATGACTTCGATGAGGAGGTGGAAGGGTGGGTTAGCAAGTTTGCAGATGACACAAAGATTGGTGGTGTTGTGGATAGTATGGAGGGCTGTCAAAGCTTACAGAGGGATATTGATAGGATGCAGAGCTGGACTGACAAGTGGCAGATGGAGTTCAATCCAGAGAAGTGTGAGGTAGTACACTTTGGAAGGACAAACTCCAAGGCAGAATACAAGGTAAATGGCAGGATTCTGGGCAGTGTAGAGGAGAAGAGGGATCTGGGGGTTCATATCCACAGATCACTGAAAGTTGCCACACAGGTGGATAGGGTAGTTAAGAAAGCTTATGGCATGTTAGCTTTCATAAGTTGTGGGATCGAGTTTAAGAGCCGTGAAGTAATGATGCAGCTTTACAAAACTCTGGTTAGACCACCCTTAGAGTACTGTGTCCAGGTCTGATCGCCCCATTATAGGAAGGATGTGGAGGCTTTGGAAAGGGTGCAGAGGAGATTTACCAGGATGCTGCCTGGATTAGAGAGTATGGATTATGGGGAGAGACTAAAGGAGCTAGGGCTTTACTCATTGGAGAGAAGGAGGATGAGGGGAGACATAATAGAGGTATACAAAATATTAAGAGGAATAGATAAAGTGAACAGCCAGCGCCTCTTTCCCAGGGCAGCAATGCTCAATACAAGAGGGCATGGCTTTAAGGTAATGGGGGGGAAGTTCAAGGGAGATGTCAGAGGGAGGTTTTTCACCCAGAGAGTGGTTGATGCATGGAATGCGCTGCCTGGGGTGGTGGTGGAGGCTGATACGTTGGCTAAGTTCAAGAGATTGTTAGATAAGCATATGGAGGAATTTAAGACAGAGGGACATGTGGGAGGAAGGGGTTAGAGAGTCTTAGGAGTGGTTTGAAGGTCAGCACACCATGGTGGGCCGAAGGGCCTGTATTGTGCTGTATTGTTCTATGGTTCTATGGTTCTATCATGTGGGACTATGATACTGCTGCCATCACTGAGACATGGTTGAACAACGGGCAGTACTGGCAGCTCAGTATCCCGTGGTACAGAATTTTCAGATGAGACAGAGAGGTTTGTAAAGGAGGAGGTGCCACGATACAGCTAGTCAAGGAATGCATTACTTCAATATTGAGGGAGGATATCCCAGAAGGCTCCTCAAACAAGGCCATATGGGTAGAGATTAGGAACAAAAAGGGTGTTGTCACTTTACCGGGGGTCTATTGCAGACCACCTAACAGAGGTAGAGGAACAGATATGTACACAAATTGCAGAGATATGTGATAAAAATAGCGTTTTATTAGTACTGGGGGATTTCAGTTTCCCAAATTTTAGCTGGGATTGCCTCAGCGTAAAAAGGCTCAGAGGGGGCAGAATATTTGAGATGTGTCCAGGAGGGCTTTTTGACACATTATGTAGATAGGCCAATGAGGGAGGGAGCATTACTGGACCTTGCCTTGGTTAAGTGGAGGGAGTGTTACGGAGGGAGCATTTTGGATATGGTGACCTTAACTTCACATATTTCTGTGGTTATGGAAAAAGATAAAGATAGACCAGGAATGAACATCTTAAACTGGGGGAAGGCAAGTTTCGTTAAAATAAGACAGTAACTGGCAAAGGTAGACTGGGAGCATTTACTTGCAAGCAAGTCTACGTCTGCACAAAATAGCGAGAGTTCAGGACCATCATGTTCTCGTGAGTGTGAAAGTCATGGGTAACAAATACAGGGAACCCTGAATGCCAAGGGATGTCATATTCAACCTCTCCCTGCTTCAATCTCAGGTTCCCTCCTGTTTTAAGAAGACCACTATCATCCCAGTACCAAAGAAAAGCAAGGTAACATGTCTCAGTGACTACCGACCAGTAGCTCTGACATCCACCATCATGAAGTGCTTTGAGAGGTTGGTCATGGCACACATCAGCTCCAGCCTCCCAGACAACCTGGACCCATTGCAATTTACCTATCAGCGAAACAGGTCTACCGCGGATGCCATCTTCCTGGCCCTACACTCAGCTCTGGAGCATCTGGACAGTAAAGACATATATGTTAGACTGTTGTTTATTGACTACAGCTCTGCCTTCAATACAATAATTCCAAGCAAAATTGTCATCAACCTCCGAGACCTAGGACTCAACACCTCCCTCTGTAACTGGATCCTTGACTTTCTGACCAACAGACCACAATCAGTGAGGATAGGCAGCAATACCTCTGACACCATTATTCTCAACACTGGTACCCCACAAGGCTCTGTCCTCAGCTCTCTACTCTACTCCCTATACACTCATGACTGTGTGGCCAGATTCTGCTCTAACTCCATCTACAAGTTTGCAGATGATACTACCGTTGTAGGCCGTATCTCAAATAATGATGAGTCGGAGTACAGGAAGGAGATAGAGAGCTTAGTGGAATGGTGTCATGACAACAACCTTTCCCTCAATGTCAACAAAACAAAAGAGCTGGTCATTGACTTCATGAAAGGGGGCGGTGTACATGCACCTGTCTACATCAATGGTGCTGAGGTCGAGAGGGTTGAGAGCTTCAAGTTCCTGGGAGTGAACATCACCAGCAGCCTGTCCTGGTCAAATCACGTAGATGCCATGGCCAAGAAAGCTCACCAGCACCTCTACTTCCTCAGGAGGCTAAAGAAATTTGGTTTGTCCCCTTTGACTCTCAGCAGCTTTTACCGATGCACCATAGAAAGCATCCTATCTGGATGTATCACGGCTTGGTATGGCAACTGCTCTGCCCAGGACCGCAAGAAACTGCAGAGAGTTGTGGACATAGCCCTGCGCATCACGAAAACCAGTCTCCCCTCCATGGACTCTGTCTTTAGCTCTCGTTGTCTTGGTGTAGCAGCCAGCATAATCAAAGACCCCACCCACCCGGGACATTCTCTCTTCTCTCCTCTTCCATCGGGTAGAAGATACAGGAGCCTGAGGGCACGTACCACCAGACTCAAGGACAGCTTCTACCCCACTGTGATAAAACTATTGAAGGGTTCCCTTATACAATAAGATGGACTATGACCTCACGATCTATCTTGTTGTCACCTTGCACCTTATTGCACTGCATTTCTCTGTAGCTGTGACACTTTACTCTGTACTGTTATTGTTTTTACCTGTACTACTTCAATGCACTCTGTACTAACTCAATGTAACTGCACTGTGTAATGAAATGACCTGTACGATCGATACGTAAGACAAGCTTTTCACTGTACCTCGGTGCAAGTGACAATAATAAACCAATACCAATACCAAGGGATATCTAGGGTTGGATAAAGAGAAAAAAGGAAGGAATAGAGAACCAAATATGGGGAGGCCCTTCAAAAATATAAGAAGTGTAGGAAGGGAGGTGTTTAAAGGAAAGTAGGAAAGGCAAAGATGGGTCATGAAACATCACTGTGGGACAGGATAAAGGTAAATCCGAAGGCAGTTTATAAGTATATTAAGGATAAAAGAATAACCAGGGAAAGAGTGGAGCTCATAAGGGGCACAGGGGCAATCTCTGAGTGGAGGCAGAAGGTATTGGGTGAGGTCCTAAATGAATACTTTTCATTGTTATTCACAAAGGAAACGGACTTTGGAGTTGGAGGATTCGGCAAAGGGGAAGGTGAAATTCTAGTGCAAGTCTCCATCAATAAAGAGGAGACACTCGATACCTTAGTGAGCTGAGAGATGGATAAATCCCCTAGGCCAGATTGGGGATTTGTCCCAGGCTGCTATGGGAAGCAAGGGAAGAGAATGCTGGGGCTCTGAGTGTAGTTTTTAAATCCTCGCTGAGCACAAGTGAAATAGCAGGTGACTGAAGGATGGCACACATGATCACCTTTTCATGAAGGGCAGCAGGAAGAAGCCTTGTAATTACAGTCCTGTGAGCCTAATATCAGTATTAGGGAACTTGCTGAAAAAATTTCTAAAGGGTGGGATTAATAAACACTTGGAAAGGCAGGGACTGATCAGAGATAGCCAACATGGCTTTGTCAAGGGCAGATCTTGCCTGAGCTATCTGACTGAATTTTTCGAAGAGGTAACAAAGTGTATTGATGACGGCAGGGGAGTAGATGTCATTTACATGGAATTCAGTAAGGACTTTGGCAAGATCCCACATGGAAGACAAGTCCATGGAATCCGGGGCAAGTTGGTAAATTGGATACAAAGGTGGCTTGGCAATAAGGGTGATGATAGAGGGTTATTTTTGTGGTTGGATGCCTGGAATTAGTGGTGTTCCACTAGGGATCAGTGTTGAGACTCTTGCTGTTTAGAATATTTGTGAATGATCTGTATGTTGATGCAGGAGGCAAGATCAGTAAGTTCACAGATGATGCAAAGTGTGGAGGGTAGACTTAGGCTAAAAGGTGACGTTGATCTATTGGTATATTGGGTTAAGAAATGGCAGGTGGAGTTTAGGTCAGATAAATACAGTATGAGGTGATGCATTTTGGGAGTACTAATGACACTAGGACATACACCATCAATAGTAAGATCCTGGGGAGTATTAAGGAACAGAGGGACCTTAGTGTACAAGTCCAAAGATCCTTGAAGGTGGCAGCGCAGGTAGACAACATGGTTAAGAACAGATATGGAATACTTTATTAGTTGAGGCACTGAAAACAAGAGCAGGGAGGTTATGCTGCAACTTGGTCAGACCTCAGCTGGAGTACTGTATGTAGCTCTGTGCACCATGCCCTGGGTAGGATGTGACAGTGCTGGAGAGGGTGCAGAGGGGATTGACCAGGATGTTGCCTGGGATGGAACGTTTTAGTTATGAGGAGAGACTGGAGAAGCTAGTTCTGTTTTCCCTGGAGCAGAGGAGGTTAAGAGGGAACATCATTGAGGTGTAGAACACTGCAGGAATCGTTTCCCCTTATCAGAGGTGAATAAATCAACTTAGGGTAAGGGGTAAGAGATTTAGAGAGGATTTGAGAAGGACCTTTTTTCACCCAGAGAGTGGTAAGTATCTGGAGAGTGGTGGAAGCAGAGTCACTGACAGCATTTAAGAAGAACACTTGAATCACTGAGGCATGGAAGGCTATGGGACAAGTGCTGGAAGATGGGTGCTCACTGGTTGGCATGGATGTGGTGGGCCAAGAGGCCTGTTTGCTTTCTGTGTGACACTATGACTCCCCCACCTTCCAATAGGGATTCGGTTTCTCCCAATATGTTTAAAATTCATCGAAGTGCTTCAAGGAACTGTGAAAAGAATTTTATCTGGAGGCCCATTTGATCTTTCTCCTGGATTGTTCTTCATTATCCTGGGTATTTGTAACTCATTTCTCTGGACACTGGGACAACTCCATTGGGTTGGTGGTAACCATAACACCACCTCAGTGCTGGCTGCTCTACTATGCCAAGAGCTACTTCGTTGCCCACATGGTCATAAAAAATAGGATTAATGTAGTGTTAGTGTGAATGCATATTTGATGGTCAGTGTGGACCTGGTCGGCCAAAGGGCTTGTTTCCGCTCTGTATCCTTTCATACCCTTTTTCTCTATCATCAAGGAAGGCTGTGTTTGAGCCGATGGGAGTCACTGCATTACCACCTCTGGCGAATGAGCATCTACGTCAGAGTGGGCATTCTTTCCCACCATCGGTAGTATTTACATGAGGCACTGCCTCAAGAAGACAGCATCCATCATCAAAGATCCCCACCATCTGGGCTATGCCATCTTCTCGCAGCTACCATCGGGCAGGAGGTACAGAAGCCTGAAGTCCCACACCACCAGGTTCAAGAACTTCGCTTCAACTATTCGATTCTTGAACCAACCGGCTCAACCCTAATCACTACCTCAGTATAGCAATACTATGACCACTTTGACCACAATTACACTGCAATGGACTTTGTTTTTTTTTTGTTCTAATTGTGTTCTTTCTTGTAAAAATTGTGTATGATTTATGTTTAATTTATGTTTTTCTTGTGAATGTTGTGTATTGCTATGCGCCTGCAATGTTGCTGCAAGTAAATTTTTAATTGCACCTGTGCATATGTGTACTTGTGCAGATGACAATAAACAAAACTTTGACTTTGATCCACCTTTATCAAGTAAACCCACCTTGGCTGGGGCACAGAGGGGAAAAGTCAACATTATCCCCCTCATCCTCCTTGATAATGTTCCCTGTTTCTGAGTCACAGTGTGTGGGATAACCACTGACTGCATTTTCCCCACACACTGGTGTGATGGGACGAGTTATTCAATGAGGCGAGAGAAAATATTTGCCACAGGAAACTGGGCAGGGGCCAGAGGCCCAATTTCAGATGGTTGAGGTTGCTGAACAGTGACGGCAGAGCCAGAGTCAGGGGTTGGAGCTGGCGATAGGGTGTCCCCTCCTGAATCCTAGCCCCACCTTGGTGGTGTTATCATTGCACAGAAGAAGCAGAGTAGTCAGGCTGGAAGGAAATTGAAGATGAAGGCAATTAAGACCACCTTTGACACAAGCAGAATGATTTTGTGAGATGTATTACATTTAGACAGGAATGGTTCAGAGGCATATAACAGAATATCTCCATGAAAACATCGCTGAGAATTTGAAATTAGAGGAACGGAGTTGACGACATAATATTGCTCTGTTTCTATTGAGAAATTTTAGCCCAGTTTTCTTTTTCTTTTTTTTTGTTGTTTTTGTTTTGAAATTTTTCTGTTTAGTTTAGTTTATATTGTTTATAATTTTTCTTATTGATTTGGGTTTTTTTCTTTTTTTTAACTTATATAATAAATCTTTTTCTTTCCTTTCTTTTATATTATATTCATTTACTAAGAGATCATTGGATCTACAGATTTTTTTATATTTTATTGTTCTTTTTGATTATCTATGCCATGATTGTTATCCTGATCTCTTTGTATTACATGTATAAATATTGATGCTATATATCAATCTGTATTAATTTGAAAACTAATAAAAAGATTGAAAGAGAAGGAGAATTTGAAATTAACACCTCATGAGATTCACTATTTAAAGCTTGGATATATTACAGGAGACAGAAAGCCTCAGACTACCTGAAAACAATATGAGAAAGTTAATATGGCAGGGCGATCTGAACAGGACACTCGGATTAATTTATAAAGGAGAGGTGACGCTGACATTCCTGGTCTTATTGAAAAGCTTGTGCTGGGGATAAAGGTATTATCAAGAGGTTAGTACCTCCAGTGACAGACTTAATAAATGATCAGGGCAGCTGGGAGAGAGGGATAAGCGGGGAGGGACAGAATAGTCTGGCAGGGGGAAAGGAAAAGATGTGATCAAGGGAGCAATGCTGCTGTAGGAGAAGGTGCATTGCAGCAGGGAGAGGAAGTTGTGCATCAACGCGAGAATATGCACTTTAGCAGGGAGAGAGGGAGCTTTGCATCAGAGCAAGAATAAGCAATGCAGCAGGGAGAGCAGGAGCAATGCAGCCGGAGGAGTGGGAGCAATGCACTCTGGACAGAGGGAGCAGCGCTGAAGGGAGAGTTGAGTGCTGTACAGCATAAAGAGAGAGAGAGAGAGAGAGAGAGAGAGCAGCATCACAGAAGGAAGAGGGAGTATTTTAGCAGGGATGGTTAATGCAGGAGGGGAATGAGGAGCAGTGACTTGGGTGGGGATGGGGGGGAGGTGCTGTTTCTCTGAACTCTTTCCAGTCTGTTAACGTCTTTCCTTAAATAAGGAGACCAACAATGAGAAACAGAGTCCTGATGAAATCTCACCAATGCCTCATATAACTGAAGCATGACCTCCCTCCTTTTGTCTTGAATTCCCTTAAGCAGTAAGTGATAACATTCTGCTTAATCCCTTGCAGTACTGGCATTCCGGTCTTTTGTGAATCATGTCCGAGGGTCCCCAGATCCCTCTACAACTCTGAGCTCTGCAGTTTCATACCCTTAAGATAATAATCATCCTTTTTATTTCCTCTGCTAAAATGGACAGCACACTGACTCACATTGTGTTCCATTTGCCAGATATTAGCTCATTCACCCAACCTATTTATAGTCCTTTGTAACCTCCTCATCTTGTCCTCACAACTTCTGTTCCTAACTATTTTTACATCATTAGCAAATTTAGCAACCACACCTTTAATGCCTTCAACCAAGTTATTTTTATAATTTGTAGGAACTGTGTTATGCCACTCATTACAACACCTCAACTAGAAAAAGATCCATTTATATTTGCTGTCTGTTTCTTGTTATGCAGTCTTCTACCCAAATGAATATGTTACCTTCTACACTATGAGTTTTATTTTCTGCAATAACTTTGGAGTTTGTGTTGATGGTAAATTTCCAGTGATATGATGTGCCCATTGTGGATAGTCCTTATCTCCAAACCATACTAGAGGGCAGAGATCACTGATGATCCTGAGCCGGGGTCTCGATCCAAAACATCGACAATTCCCCCCACAGATGCTGCTTGATCCAGCAAGTTTGTTTTCTGCTCCTGATTGCATTCTCTTGCATCTCCAGAGATCATTGCTGCCTGGTACCCATAAAATGAGTGCTGGGCTTGATCTTCAAAGATTCTTTTCCTCAGAAAGCCAAAAGGCTGTGAGATGGGTCACAAGGTATGTCCTGATGAAGGGTCTTGACCTGAAACACAGACTGTTTATTTCCCTCCATAGATGCTGCCTGACCTGTTGAGTTCCTCCAGCGTTTTGTGTGTGTTGCTCCAGATTCCAGCATCTGCAGAACCTCTTGTGTCTCCATGTTGACCAGGACATTTATTGTCTGGAGGCAGTGCTGAGTAACAGGACCAAGTCAGTAGAAGACCTTCATCTTATGGACATTTAACCTAAGGTAAATTCTCTTTTATGCTCATGGAGTCATACAGGACAGAAACAGGCCCTTGAGGCCACCATGTCCATTTCTAAGTACCTATATTTTCTAATCCTATTTTCCAGTTCTTTGTCCATTGCCTACTCTGCCTTGTCTTTATTCTACCCCAGCAATGGAACACTACACACCACCTCTTGCACTACACTGGACTTGTCTTGGATTGTTTTTTTTGCACTGCTGTCTTGTTTTGTACAGTCTATTTTTTATGTATTATTTATGTTTTGTGCATTGTTTAAACCTATGTGGCTGTTGTGCTGCTGCAAGCAAGTTTTTCATTGTACTTGTACCTCACCGTACTTGTGCACATGACAATAAACTTGACTTTAACTTGACTTGACTTGGTGATTCAAGTGTTTGTTCAGATGCTTCTTAAACATTGTGAGAGTCTCTGCCTCCACCATCCCCTCAGACAGTGTATCCCAGATTGCAACCACCCTCTGGGTGAAATAATTCTTCCTCAGTTCCCCTTTAAACCTCTTACTCCACACTTTAAACATACATCTCTGCTCTTAGACACCTCTGCCATGATTTAACTTGTCCAAGCTCCTCATAATCTTGTATACCTGAATCAGGTCCCACTCAGCCTCCTCTGCTCCAAGGCAAACAGATTTAGCCTATCCAGTCTCTCCGCATAACTGAATTGTTCCATCCTAGGCCACAATCTGGTGAATCTCTTCTACACCCTTTCCAATGAAGTCATGTCATTCACTGAACCATGTGCTTTAGTTAATGACTCAACTCAATGTCCAAATGTGCACACACACAAGTGTCATCTGTGGAATGCATTTTGATGACTAATGTTGGAGTGATCTTTGTTCTGGAATGGAGATGATGAAGAGTTTCCCATTCGTCTATGGATTAGCTGCACTCCAGTGGGGAGCTTGTTGGAGATGGTGTGCAATCTTCCAGCAGGAAGAATAAGGCACTTAGAGGTATGATGCAACCTTGCCTGATCCCCTTTTGCACTTGGATTGTGTCTTTTTAGGATTACAGCTTGCATTTCATCACGTAACAGATTTAGAATGGTTATAAATTACCAAGGACAGTCATATTTGAGAAAGATTTCCCAAATCAGTTGACAGGTTTAAAGGCTTTTGCAATGTCGTGGAAGGCCATGTATCTTGGTTGATGCTACTGCTGAAATTTGACATTAATAGACAATTATATGTATTACTTGGGCAGATTCCACACCCTTACTCAGCCACTGAGAGGATGTTTGGGACCTTTCCATTGCTTTTCCCAGCAGGGAGACCCCTCTGTATTTACCACAATCAGATTGGTCTCTTGTCTTGAAGGTGGTCAGAATTATGACATCTCTGTGGTCCCCTGACATATCTTCCTTTTCCCAGATGAGGGAGATGAGGCTGTGTTAGACGTTTTTCTCCACCAAGTTTCAGAAGTTCAACAGGAATTTCACATGCTCAGAGGCCTTGCTGTTTATCAGTTGACCTTTGGCTTTATCAACTTCTTATGGGACAGGGCTGGATAGTGTGTTCTGAGACAGAGCCAAGGACACTTTCATCAAGGTTGATATAAAAATCCATGAGTGCTGTTAGCAAATTATCATGAGAGTACAATACGCACATTATGCTGTCTATCATGGGGGAAGTTTCTAAAGTCTGACTTTCCAAATTTCGTTCAGCTCCCATTCACTTGGCAGCCCAGATTGTTGTTAAAGTGCCTTGAGAAAAATATTCAACCATAAGGATACTTTGCCCGACATAGAGGAAGAGGAGAATCTTTCTTTTGGCCACAGAAATATTTGAAAAGCAAATTGATAGTTCTGTCATGTTGTTAGGTAAGGATTTTCCCTGTAGTGTGTCGACATCCTCTGTGTCATTACAGATCTCGTTATCCCACTTTGATATTCTCTACAATCCAGTAATGAATGAATGAGAACCACTTGATTAAGGTAAAAGAAGATCATTCCCAGCAGTAAATGAAAATCAGAAAATTTACAAATTGTGGAAATCTGAAATAAAAACAAAAAATGCTCCAAACACTCAGCAGGTCAGGCAGCATCTGTGGAGAGAAACACTCATTGTTTCAGGTCGAACTGAGGGAATAATTCCAGCAGTTTTGCAATGTTTAGCTGACAGTAATCTGGTTTCCAATCAACACAGTCATTTAAGAACAGAAGGAACAGAGCAGCATGGGGCCATATAGCCCCTAAAGCCTGCTCAGCCTTTCAACAAAGTTGTGACTGATGCTAGGTGTTTGCTTTCCAGCCCTTTTCCTCTCAACCTCACATGTACTCAATGACTACATCTGGTGCCCTCTGAGGTACCGAGTTCCTTAATTAATTGTGGATCCTTCAGGCTGGTGTTGTATTTGCTATAGATGGTTAAAAGGTGACTGTGGCTTGAAAGGTACTACCTCATGAAGTAAAGAATCACATGACTGGCTGCTTTCTGGGTCGCAGCAATTGTTGGACCAATCAGGGAGGGCTCTTTCATGCTGCACTGATCTCTTGGGTTTGTAAAGGTTTTCAGTTCCTCACCCACAAAGCCACACAAAGAACTCAAACACAACACTGGCGACGAGGAGGGGATCCTGTCTATATGGGTCCATCATCTCTTCTTTATCCTCAACCAAGGAATTCCATTCTCCCTGTTAATTTGGAGATTGTTATGACACTGCTTTGGCCCTGCTTAGCTGACTGAAGTTTGACAATTCCTAATCCTTTGTGTTGGCTGCAATTTCTTGGCATTTTTATTCATGACACCTTTTCATGAATATTCCGGAAATAAACTTCTGTACCAGACCGTGACAGATTGTTTAACACGCATGTATTGGACCCTTGGTTCCCATTTCAGATTGAATGGACTTTTGTTGCCGGAGCAACCAACGACAATGGACTGACCCTTGGCCTCAGTCGCCTATTTCTGCTTCAATGCTGTCTCTGCAGCCTCTTTGCTTTCAAATTAAGTATGCATACTGCCTCGTCTTCCAGAAACATCACGGGAGATAGGAAGTCTGATGCTTAAAAGCTTTTTGAAGATTTCTATGAACCCAGTGTTACCTTGTATGGAACCCTCTTAACAAACAATTCCTGTAATTCCTTCTTTTTTGGTAACCTGGATTATTCCCCTTGCATTAGCGCTCAGTCAACTTCAGCTGAACGTCCCAATAGTTCGATTCCATTGAGTTCCAACGCCCTTTCCAGTTTCAAATTTTACAGACCATATTTCTTGTTGGCCCCAATTTGGACATCAACAACTCATACATCTAATTCAGTGAAGATGTCTTTCAATACTTCCTTCTATCAGACTTAGACTTCTTTCCAGTGTTCAGGTCTGTGTGGAGGTATAGCCACCTTCCTTCCGACCTTTGACCCCAAGTCACTATTAGAAGCTGATAGCCACAAAGAAGACAATTAGGTTTGTGCTCTCTCTTATAATAATGTCTTCTTCTCAGGCAGTTCTCCAGCATCGAGGATGACTAGCCTTTTATTGGCTCTGTGATGACCGATGTGGCCAATATAGGAAAGCGCAGACTCATCCATTGATGGGGCAGGAGGTGCCTGCTGGGGCAGAACAGTGGGTAGTTTGTGAGGTGGTGCATTCCTTCTACCACTTATGTAGGGCTCCTGTGTGTTCCCAATGTCTGGAGTTGAGGATCTCAATACCATCTTGAATTCTTCTTCTCTGTGTTCAGTGGCCACGATCCAGGGATTCCCAGGAGTCAGTCAGAACGTTTTGAAAACATCCTCGAATTCTTTCCTGTGTCTGCCTGGTAATCTCTTCCCCTGATAGAGCTCAAAATAGAGTGCTTGTGTTGGTGGTCTGGTGTTGGGCAGGTGTTGTGATTGATCTACCGTAACACTGCTAAATGACACAAAATAAAAACCTGTGTTGCATGGTTTCTTCTCAGGTCTTTTCCTTGCAAACTGATGGCCAGCAGATTTTCCACGCTGCATCAGAGCAAAAACTTCTCCTCTTGTGTGAGTCAGAGTGAGGGGGTTAGTTTAAGTGTGTGAAAGGTTTTGTACTACGGTGTCTGGATTTTAATCTCCCTTAGGTTCCAGTGCCACACTTTGCAGAATTACCAATGGAAGCTATTAGTATTTGGTTATGCATTAATGGGTCTATGGTTGGAACTGGAATTGGTTTATTATTGTCACATGTACTGGGATACAGTGAAAAGCTTAGTTTTGCATGCCATCCATTCAGATCATTTCAAAACGTAAGTATGTCTGTGGCTGAGTGTTCCCAGAGGGAACCAAACTGAGTCAGTGAGCATTGTCACTAATCCGGGTCATCACTGTGCTGTTGGTTGGGCACAGACGATGAGGTAACATTAGCGGTAATTGGCAAGGTTGGATTTAAGGACATAAGAATGAAGAGAAGGTGTAGACCTGTGACCATATGACTCCTCCGCCATTCAATAACTTCATGGATGATCTGACCTTTGACCTTAACTCCATCTTCACAGAACCAATAAAAAGTTAGTCATCCCCGATGCTGAAGAACTGCCTTTGACCTCAACTCCATCTTCCTGCCTAATCTAAATAACCCATGATTCTCCCGTCATCAAAACAAGATCCATCTCAGGAGACACAAGAGGCTGCTGGAATTTGGAGCAACAAAAGATCTGCTGGAGGAACTCAGCGTTCAAGCAGCATCTGTGGGAGGATCTATCTCTGCTTTGAATGTACATAAAATATTTCGTCACAGCATCCCAGCTCTCGGTAGTAGAGTGTTCCAAAAATTAATAACACTCTGAGAGAAGTTTCCTTTCATTTCGGTCAGGGTGTAGTATGCTGCAGGTTTCTCGACACTGGTGTAACTGAGTATCATGTTAATTTACAGAGATTCAGAGCATCAAGGAAAACATACTGTTCCTTGTTGCAGTTGAATCAAGACTGTCAGGAGGTATGACAAAAATAATATTACAATAGGCAACCGCCTAACAGATTCTTTCAAGATGATAGCAAATCCACCAACGTTAAGGTAGCAGTTGCACCTAACAGCTCATATGGTCACGCTTGGCAACCCTGACAGCCCAGAGTTCTTGGTTGTCTCACCTGAGGAAACATATTCTTAGTTTCTAACATGTCAACTCTCTCAGAGTCATACTGGTTCTAAGATTTATCCTGCTTTCTCTGGACAGAACATGCCAGAACTATTTGTATGTTGTTAGATTGATGCTGCAGCTCTTCATCTGTGTGAGTTGACTTTTTTTGTTTGGGGGCATATTTAAGGACAGGCAACACAAAGAAATATGTTTTACAGCCGAAATTTCTCTACAGTTCTTAGGTGAGGTGCAGGTCCGCTTCATCAATAGATTTCAGGAGTGTTTTCTCGCTCTTGTATAGACAATTACCATTTGTCTTTCCCACCACTTCTAAGAATACACTGACGTAAAGAGCTTGTTGCAATGGTCTGAGCAGTGAAGTCTGGGGATTAGGTCTTGGATTGCAGATAATACAGATTTTAACCAATTTGGGCAAGGTTTTCGAACTGTGCTACAAAATAGGTTGCTTAGAGTATGTGAATGCAATGTCTATGCAGATAGCATGACAATTAAGTGGTGTGCCTCAAATTGTTCCTTTTTCTACAGTGCATTGTCAGAGATTTGTGGTATTTTTATATGATGTATATTAATCACCTGATTTTGTTTAATGCCCATTTGAAGAGTGAAATTGGGAGGTGACTCCTCTTTAGTCCAAGATAAAGGGGCAGTTTGTGACAGTGGAGGCAAAGAATGAGGGAAGTAGAAGTGAAACAAGAGATTCTGCAGATACAGAATGAATCCTGATGAAAGGTTTCAAACCGAAATGCCGACTGTTTATTTCCCTACATAGATGCTGCCTGACTTGCTGAGTTCCTCCAGCACTTTGTGTGTGTTGCTGAGAGAGTAGAGGTGTTCCTCTGAAACAGATGTGTAAAACCTGTGGCACTGGAATAGTGCTTGCCATGATTCCCAAAATGGGATGTGGGTCTTCAGGACATTGCTTCCAACCGCCTGGAACAACTGCTATTTATATTCTGTAACTATGCAAATCTACCCCACATTCCTGTCCTAGAATCTCATCACTTGCTCCTCTCCCCAATACCCCACATCCCCACCCTCTTTACTCCCCACACCCATATCCTCCACACCCACACCCCTGACTCACTAACATGAGGAAGTGAGGAGGCTATTTTATAGGGCTAGCCATCTGAAGACCAGGAGTCATAAAATGGGGAGTGTCACAGCTGTGTAGGGCCAGAGAATAAGAAATTGGGGTAAAGTCTCGAGGATAATGGAGAGGGAAATGGGGATGGGGTCTTCTGCACTTCCAGCAGAAAGTGTGGGATAAAGGAAGACCGAATATACAACAGCAAGGTTCTTCCTCTTCTCCTCCTCTGTCTCTGGAAGGGAAGTCATTCAGAGACTCCTTCTATCATTTCTTCAGTGACGCCCTGTCCTTAAAGGATACTGCTCAGTCTGAGAATCGGAAAGAGCATGTCATTCTGGAATTTTCGTAGATATGAGTGTAGCCTCAAAATACTCTATAGCTGGTCAAGATGCAATCTGTTGATCATATTATGAAAATTCTGTCTCATTTAAGTTCGCTTATGGATCTGGTTAAATGCACGGGCAGGTAATTTGAATTGACAGCCTGTATTATTAAACCTGATGATCTCTTCAACCTTTGGTTGACGTTAATTTTCTCTTCATTATTCTCATGACTTGCATCCACTTATTTATTGCAGCATTAAATGTCACTTCCAATTTCTTCATATCAGGGTGCAGTAATCAGCTGGAGCTAGAAACACAACATGTGCCCTTGTGAAAAACAATGTGCACCATTGTAGCAACATGACAAATTGCCTGGGAATGATCAGATCAAATTATTGCCATGGTGACGCCCTGCCCTCCAGCAGTAAGATGTACAAAATTCTTGGAGGACTCAGTACAGTAGATGCAAGGAGGATGTTTCTCCTGACTGAGAAGACAGGAACAAGGAGCCGGAGTCTCAGAATAAGGGGTGGGCTATTTGGGACTAAAATGAGGAAGGTGGTGGAACTTCGCAGTTCGCTACCATGATGGCTGTGGAGGTTCAGAACTGTAGAAAAACAAAGGACTGCAGATGCTGGAATCTAGATGAAAAACACAATGATACTGGAGGAACTCAGCAGGCCAGGCCTCCACTTTTGGGCTTCCCCTTTTCCTATCTTCAGTCCTGAAGAAGGGTCCTGACCTGAAACGTTGACCGCCTGCTTTTCTCCATGGATGCTGCCTGGCCTGCTGAGTTCCTCCAGGATCATTGTGAGGTTCGGAACAGTGTTTGATAGGGTTTTTTGCACATTAAAGGAATTTAGGGATAGAGGAACAAAGAGGGTAATAGCGCTGAGGTAGGAGATTGGCCGTGAGTTTGTACAGTTGAGAGGCTGAATGGCCGACTTCTGCATGTACTTTTCATGGTTGATGTTCTTTCAATTTCCAGAAGACTGACAATGGCAGATCAATGTGTCTGGTGAGATGTCTTCTGGTGAATAAAAATCCACAAGTATGCTCCTGTGGTTGGAAAAGATGCCTTGGATGCACTGTGCTTCAACGTAGGGTCCCTTCAGCAGGTGAAAGGTCTTCAACCTGAATCATTGTTATGCTTTTCTATCTCCACAGATGCTGCCTGACATTGGCAGCAATCTCTGCTTTTATTTCAGATTTTCATCATCTGCAGTTCTTTTTTTCTTCCCCCCCCCCCACCCCCCACCCCCACAACACCCCCCCCCCCCCGTGTCCGTGCGGAATAATCTAAGGAGGTGGCTCATCAGAGGCTGGTGGAACATCAGGCCACTGAAGAATTATACATGCTGGGATTAACCAGAAAATAGTGTACACTTGCATGTATGTGGATTATGAATTGTGACTTGAGAGATAGTTATTGAGTCTTATGGGTTATTTTATTTAAGTCAATGGAATAAGTGAGGCTTAGCATTCTTGAGTTTTACCTTGTACAGTCCTCCCCACCCCTCACCTCCTCTCTCTGTCAAGCATTTTTACCCAATGTCTAACACCTTCATTCAAGAGTGACATCCTCACCCTTAGTTCTAGAGTCACAGAGTCATAGAGCACAGGAACAGGCCTTTTGGCCCAAGTCCATGCTGACCATCAACCACCCATTAACTCTAATCCTATATGAATGCCATTTTATTCTTTTCACAATCCCATCATCTCTCCCCAGATTCTCTTACTCACCCACACACTGGGGTAAATTTACAGTGACCAGTTAATCTATCAACCTGCACATCTCTGGGATGTGGGAGGAAACCGGAGCACCCAGGGGATAGCCACACAGTCACAGGGAGAACATGCAATCTCTGCATAGACAGCACCTGAGGTCAGGATTGAACCCGAGTCTCTGGCACTGTGAGGCAGCGGCTTTACTAACTGCACAATTGTGTGGTCTCTTAAGGCACGGCTTAATTTACATTTTCCTGGTTTTGTGTCACTACTGGGAGTCTTGCTTTTGAAATCCAGGCGGGACATCAAACACCCTCAGGTCAAGTACAGCAGCCTTCACATATCTTACCAGAGTTCTTCACTTGAATAAGAGCACAAGTACATCTCCATTTTTCGTAACACTGCCCTCTGTTACTTCTGTAAGGATACTGCCAATTTACAATGAATTTTTTTGCTCGGTGGGTACGTATCCATTAGAATTCATGCCCAGGCTGCCCAAATCCAATTATATGGACACCCTGCTGCCAGAACAGGGAGAAAACTTTTGGCTAAATTGTCTGGCCTGGATGTGAACAAAGATCCCGAGGACGGAGAATGTGCTAATTTACATCACTGACCAGCCAAATCTCGGCTGTATACAAAACCCTTCTCCAGACAAACAATCTTTTCTTTTAACCTCACATTTTTGTAAAGCCATTGTGCAATGCCTTGGGAAGTACATGGCATAGCAAATATCTTAATTGACAATGACATAAACTACCAAAGGAGTTTCACAAGTGGTTTCTTCCACTGAAGATCTGTAAAGAAAATGCACAGTAGCGTAGTGGTTAGCATGACGCTATTACAGCACCAGCGATCGGGGTTCAATTCCCATCGCTGTCTGTAAGGAGTTTGTACGTTCTCCCCGTGACTGCGTGGGTTTCCTTCGGGTGCTCTGGTTTCCTCCCACATTCCAAAGACGCAAGGGTAGGTTAACATGGGTTTAAAATGGGCGGTACAGTCTCATTGGGCTGGAAGGGCCTGTTACCGTGCTGTAAATAAAGTTTTAAAAAGTTTTAAATTTTTTTTAAAAATGGAAGTTAAGGCAAAGTCCCAATTCAGTTTTATATGAATTAGTATGATTATATTAACTTGTATGGATAGCACTGATCAGCTGGATGAACCCTTAAGACCTTGAGCACAGATAATGCAGTCAAAAAATTCTATGACTGAATAATAATTGAATCATAAAAACTGTGCAGCGCACAAATAGGTCCTTATGGCCCACCTCGTTCATGCTGACCATGATGCCTATCTACATTAGTCCCATTTGCCTGCATTAGGCCTGTATCCCTCTACACCTTTCCTATCCAAGTACCTGTCCAAATGTCTTTTAAATGCTGTAATTGTATCTGCCTCTAACAGATCATTGGGCAGCTTGTTCCAGATAATCACCACCCTCTGTGTATAAAACTTACCCCTCAGATCCCTGTTAAATTTCTCCCCTCTCACTTTATACCTGTGTCCTCCACTTCTAGACTCCCTTGGCAAAAAGGCTCTGTCTATCTTACCCATGCCCCTCATAACTTTGTACATCTCTATAAGGTCACCCATCAGCCTCCTACGTTTCAGTGAGAATACTTCGTGGTTGTTATTTTGCTTCTGCTTTTTTTATTGGCAGTATTTTGCTCCTTTCAAACATGCCCAGTTGCTTAGCTGTTTGCAAAATTGACTTGGGCCAGGTTGTGGGTTCAAGTCCTGCTCCAGCAGTTTCACTCAGGGACAGTTTTGGCATTGCTATTATTCAGATGATACGTTTAACCACAGCCCCTTGTCCTCTCTGTCTGGTGAGTACAGCCGGGAGCACACTTCAGGGAAAGGTGCTGTCACAAGTGCGGGGAATGGGTGCAGTCACAAATAATGTGCAAGAAATGGATGCAGTTATGAAGACACAAGAGTCTGCAGATGCTGCAAATTGTTTGGATGCTATTATGAATTTAATGCAGGGAATGGGTGAAGTTGCAAGTGCAGTGCAGGGAGGGAGGACAGTCATGAGTATTGTGCATGGAATGGAGCAGTCACAGGGTGCAGCAAATGGATGTGATTGCAACTCTAGAGGATAATGTATGGAAAGAGTGCAATGACAACTATAGTGCAGGGAGCAGGTACCATCATGAATGTATGGAATGGGTGCTCTCCAGAATATTGTGCAGGGAATACGCATGGTCAGGAGGATAGTGCAGTTAATGGATGTGGTTGGGAGCATAGTGCAAGAATGGGTAGGGGCTGGAGTAAACTGTGACCAACAGACACGGTACTCCCTCGAAAAGTTTTTTAAGAAACCATTCACATTCGTGTAATTTGGATCTAATTGGATTAAATTTGTAGTGTATTCATGGTGCTCTCTTTCAAAGCACTGGATGATGTTTCTATGATGAGAGAAGGAACAAGAAATGGTTGAACACATGTCAGGGATACATCAAGAATGCAAAAACTGAACAATGCTTCCAACCATCAACTTCCACAGCAGGAACAATACAGGTCTACTCAGCTTAAAGCTGATAATAACTTATTCAATTTCATGAGTGCCTTCATTGTTCCAATTGGAAGAAGTTCTCATGGAATCTGGTACAATGCAATGTTTAATGCACTCTAATACAATTCTATCAACTTTAAGCTTCAGAGTCTCTTGTTACAACTGATTTCACATAATAGATACAGAGTACATTTGGAATATAAGAGGTAGATCAAATTTGCACTTATACAGCAGGAGATCATATGTTGGTAAGGTTTTCACTATTAAAGCTGTTCCACATTGTTCAAGAAGCAATGACCATATTGCCTGGCACAGTCGATGCATAACCCCTATTTCACTTGCACATGCCATCTCCCAAGATATTATTTTGGGAGATGGCACGTGCAAAGCATTGAAAGATATCAGGGACCTTGTTCTCATTTCCAAACTCCCCCTCAAGCTTTGCCCCTCCCTAACTGAGAGATGGCTGAGCATATATCGTACCACATATCCTGCAGCACTCCAGCCGTAGTTCACTGCCAAACCCAAACACCAATCTCAAGTGGCTGGTGAGGCTTTCTGTCATTACCAGTCAGTCCTCTGGAAATTTGCCAAGCCAACAGCCCACACTCTCAACCCCAACAACCTCCTCACTTTTACCCAACCTGTCCCTTTGAATGTGCTTTTCAAATAAAATACAGAAAATGCTGATTATCCTTCCTCCTTGATTTTTATTTTTAATTTGTTTTCTTTCTCCTGCCCCCTTGTTTATCCAGGAGTCCATTTACAGCATTTTCATCAAGCTACGAGTAACTTGATATTAGCACCACTGACATCAGCTCCTCATCCTTCTGTATAGAGCTTGACTTTTTTGTCTCCTCAGAGACCATGGCCAAAGCTGACTAGCCCCACCATCACCTTTGCCTTGTATTCCTTTCCTTCCTTCCAGTCTCAATACCTATGCTGTTTGCTCTTTTTATCCTGTTTGTTAAAAGTTCCAAGATGGGGCATAATATAAAACCTAGCTTATTGTTATTCTTATTCCTCAGGTCCCTGGTAGCTTCTGGCCAAATGAACTGACCAATTCCATAATGGTTACTGTTGTTCTGTGCAGGCAAACACCAAATCATTTGTATAACTCTCTGCCTGCTACACTAATGCACAATCTTCTCGCTGGTTTAATGATCTATTAAAGGTACAGATAAGTAAATACCATGAGCTTTAATTAGGAATAGGAATAGACCACTCAGCCCCTCAAGTCTGTTCCACCATTTAAAGCCATAGCTGATCTAATGGGAACCTCACCTCCACTTTACCCATGTTAACCTTTCGACCTCACACTTATCAAGAATCTATCTACCTCAGCCTTAAAAACATTCTAAGATTCTGCTTCCACTGCCCTTTGAGGAAGACAGTTCCAAAGACTTTTATCTGTCTGACCCAAAAAAACCTCAGATGGGCAACCCCTTTATTTTTAAACAGTGACCCTTTAGTTTTTTTTATTCCAAAATAAACTTCATTCATCATAAAAAACAAGCTATATACAACAATAAAACAGTGCAAACCCTTTACATTCGTGTACGGATCAATCATTAGTGTTACCTTACATAAAAAAAACAGCACCGATGCCACACCGTGTGGCTCCGTGGGGTGCTACCCCAATCCCATATTTATAATATTTAAGGGTTTTCCTCGCCTGACCCCGCCCCTCCCTCCCCAGTGACAGAAGAACCCTAAACTGTAGTCCTTCCCCTTTAGTTCCAGATTGTCCCAATAGAGGAAGCATCCTCCCCACATCCACCCTGTCAAGACTTCCCTCCTGAAGCTAAACTGTGAATCACCTTAAAGTGACAAGTTCAGAAAGATTGGAGTTAATTGAGTGAACATATTTCATATCACATCTGTGTTTTCCATTTGCCTATTGCTTCCCAATTAAACCCAGGTGACACAGCCCCTAGTCAAACACAAAATCTCTTCATCATTAATTATATGTTTTCCAACATCTCACTGCAACAACAAGAGTTCCTGGTTATACATAATAACCACAAGTCATCGGTCATGGTTTATTGTCCCCAAAGGAGAGGTGTGGCATTGTTTCTTTGGAATCTGTTCAGCTGGATAGGAAATGATTTGGTCTTACCATTCACTGCAGGGTTGATAAGCTATTGTTTTGACACATTTTTCTGATTAAGTTGGTAGACGATAGAACTTATAAGAGTGCATCTAAAAAGCATGGAACAGTTAGCAAGAAGAAGAGGCCTCTCCTTAGTCTTTCTTGCGTAAACATGTGGTAGGAGAAACCCTGTTACACAGAGACCTAGGAAAGGTTTTGCTAGGATTTTCTATTCACACTAGGAAGGTATTAGCAAGGATGGAAAATCAGTGGAAAACCAAAGAATGCTTTGGACAAACTAAAGCACCAGGAGCCAACTCATGATGGTGACTGCAGCCGAGAATGTTTTTGTTTATTTGTTTCTTGGGCATCTCTAGGAAGGCCAACATTTATCAAGGTGGTTTTTAATAGATGCCACTACATGATTGTGGATGTGCTGCTGCTGTTATTAATTGGGGGATGATAGGAAGAATCATCATCACCATTTCTTTGTGATGAATAGCTAGCTTTTTGGGAATGAGTCAGAGGAGGGGTTAAAAACTTCCTGCAGATACAAACACAGCTCTGATTGGATCCTTCTATACAGTATTCCAAAGACTGGACTTTCTCTTTCAAAGGATGGGAAACAGCTCATTTCATTTTCCAACTTGGATGGATAGGATAAGTCTCTTGTAAGGGAACCCAGATTGAACTAAAATTTCTTGATTGACAAAATGTGGAGAAAGTTATGTTGGGATTATTCAAAGAACATTGCTTTTATGTAGTAATTTTAATACAAGCTTTACTACAACATTTTTGCAATGCAGATTCTGCTTTGAAAAACATTTGCATTTGGCTCGTTAGATAAAGCAATTATTTTTAGTTGCTTTTATGGTTCATTGAATAGGTGTGTGAATGGAAAGAGAGGGAGGCAGTGTAGTCTGATCTATTTGATTGATATTCCTATTGTACTGCAACTTGCAATTGTGACAATGCATGGATTATGAATGTTTCTTTCATGGTAGGCTGGTTTCACGCCCTAGTATGTTATGCCTCAGTTCACTGACTGCTGCCTTTGACTTAGATTCATGAAGATACAGTTCATGTACATACAGGCAGGAAAAACTGAGTTAAATATTCCCCTTGCTGTGTTAAATTGCTTGTCTGTGCTATTGGAATTCAAGTTTTCTGATTCTCTGCTGACTAAACAGTTTATTTGATAGAGAGAGAGCGACTTTATCTTGTACCTACCCCCAGATAGGCGAACTGGATTGAGCCTATTCAACACTTAACAATTTAACAGTACTTACACAGAGAGCAGTTGGTCACATGATTCAATTCTCAAGTGGTACACACCCAATGCCACACTAGCACATACTGCCTGAGCTTCTGGGAACACTTCAGTGAAATCAAGGCAAGAGCAAGGCAACATTGGACAAAGCTGGAAGACTTGTGGGCAATTCTGTCAATAAATACTGCAGCCTTGCAACTGTTTTCTTCAGTGACTTTTTCACAGTGATTTGAAAGACCAACCCTCTGCCTCTCTCCAGTATTCTGTACTTGCTTGGACTTCATCCCTATTCATCACATGGTTGCTCGCAACTGATGTGCATGCCCAGTCATTAGGGGGAACTAACTGATGGATTTCTGAGAAAGCCTTCCGGACATACTCCTAATGCAGTCATAGATGGAAAATCTGATCAAATTGATGTATTGCACCATCTACAAGTTACAAGTCAGGGCATAATGGAACTCTCTTCTCTTGCCTGGGTGAGTGCGGCCCCAACAACTCACAAGAAGCTTGACATCACAGAGGACAAAGTGTGCCTGCTTGGTTGGCACTTCATCCACCATCCTAAACATATGTTCCTTTCACGACGGTGCACAGAGGCTGCCGTGTGTACCATCTACAAGGTTAACTGCAGTTTACTCCAATGGCAGCTCCTAAACCTGAAACCTCTGCCACCAAGAAGGACGAGAGCTCCAGAGGCTTGGGACCACCACCACCACCACACAGGTTTTCTTTCAATCCGTGCACTAGTCTGACTTGAAATTATATTATTAGTCTTTCATCGTCGCTGAGTCCAAGTCCTGGAACCCTTCCCAACAGTACTGTGGGAGAACCTTCGCCAGAAGGCTGCTCACCATCATCTCTCAATGTCCCAGTGTGTTGTCCAAAAGCAAATTTATTATTTAGACCGCATAATATACAGCTAGACAAAAAGCTCATAAAACCTGGTTTCTTGTTGCCTTTGTCATAATTCTGTGAACTGCTACCCAAAAACCCCATGTATCTCTCCCGCAGCAGAGGCCTGAGCCTTCTTTGATGTTGTCAGTTCACATGACACTTAGAAATATGAATTGAAGTGAGATTCCTCTGTCCGAACCTCCAGCCACAGATATAATGGATGATTCTGTGTGTCAGAGGAACATCCTGGCTCTATCTCTTCACATCCACCATCGTTACACAAAATGTGTTGTTCACATCTGTTCTAAACTGGCAAGGTCTAAGGATATGAAAAGCTATAAATGGGAAACTTGACTCAAGGCAGAGACCAATCACCCCTTCTCTTTCCCCTCCCCCACCATTCCGACCAGCTCATCACCCTCTGGTTCCCCACCTCCTTCCCTTTATTCCATGGTCCACTGTCCTCTCCCATCAGATTCCATCTTCTTCAGCCTTTTGCCCCTTCCACCTATCACCTACCAGCTTCTCCCATCATTCCCACTTCCCCCCATTCCCCCACCTATCTATCTTCTCCTTTCACCTGGTTTCACCTATCGCCTGCCAGCTCGTGCTCTTCCTCCTCCCCCCAACCTTTTATTCTGGCTTCTGCCCTCTTTCTTTCCAGTCCTGATGAAGGGTCTCAGTCCGACACGTCGACTGTTCATTTCCCTCCATAGATGCTGCCTGACCTGCTGAGTTCCTCCAGCATTTTGTGTGTGTTGCTCCAGATTCCCAGCATCTGTTGTCTCTCTTGTGTCTTCAAAGCAGGGAATGTTTTGATTAGGAAGTCAAACAAAAGTAGCTTCTAACATTCTCCCCTGCTGAATCTCAGTATTCAAACTATGCTTCAATGAGTTAACCTTTAATTAGAGCACCTTGAGTGCACAATCCTAAAATCATTAAGTTACACCTTGGATCTCTGAAAGTTTACAGGTCATAGAATGTCACGGAGAATGCCAGAGAGAGATACAGCACAGAAACAGATCCTTTGGCCCACCGAGTCTGAGCTGACCATCAACATCTCACTTATGCTGACCTTACATTAATCCCATTTTTAAAAAATTCTCCTGAGAATCTCTTGACAAGCAAAAAACAGTAAGTCTGAAATAAGAACAGAAAATGCTTCAGAGACTCAGCAAATCGGGCAGCATCTGTGCAAAGAGAAACAGAGTCAACTTTACAGATTGATGATCTGTTACCTGATCTGGTCTGATGAAGGCTCATTGACCTGAAACACAACCTGAACTATTTTTCAACTCAGGCCCGCCCAGGGTTAAGTAAGGAATTATCTTTAAATTAAGTAAACATTTGTGACTGAGGCCTGAATGTGTTGCACAGAAGGAAACTTATTATTCACTGGGCAATATGCAAAAAATATACAGTTGTACAAAAATCTCATAAAATCTGGTTTCTTGCGGCCTTGACTTCTGTGGTTGTCGAACTTCTGATCATCCTTGAACTCTTATCTTGAAAACCGCCAACCATTAGAAAGGGATCCCCACTTATCTCTCCCTCAACAGAGATGAGAATCTTCTTTATTGATGTCTTTTTTCAAGGATGATTAGAAGTTTGACAACTACAGAAGTCAAGGCCATAAGAAACCAGATTTTATGAGATTCAGGCCTCAGTCGCAAATGATTATTTAATTTAAAGAAAATTCCTTACTTAACTCTGGGTGGGCCTGAGTTGAAAAATACTTCAGGTTGTGTTTCAGGTCAATGAGAGATCATATGAGAGAGACATGGAATGAAGTGAGATTCCTCTGCCTGAAGCTCGATCCATGATAAAAAAGGCTGATTCCATGTTTCCATCAGCTGTCTCAATCCATGGCTTTGGAAAGGATACAGAAGAGGTTTACCAGGATGCTGCCTGGAATGGAGGGCTATTGTTACAAGGAGAGATTAGATAGGCTGGGTTTATACTGACTGGAACACACGAAACTGAGGAGTGATCTTATAGAGGTTTACAAAGTTAGGAGGGGCATATATAGGATAGATTGTCAGAATCTTGTTCCCAGGGCAGGAGAGTCCAGAACCAGAGTGCACAGGTTCATAGTGAGAGAGGAGACATTTAAAGATCTGAAGGGAGACACAAGAGACTGCAGATGCTGGAAATCTGGATCTGAGGGATATGTTTGTCACACAGAGGGTGGTAAATGAACTGTCAGAGGACATGGTGGAGGCAGATACAATTACAGTGTTTGCAAGGCATTTGGACAGGTACTTAGATAGGAAATGAGCAGAGGTGTATGGGCCGAATGCGGGCAAATGGGATTAGCATAGATAGGAATCATGGTCAGAATGGGCGTGGTGGACTGAAGGGGACTGTTTCTGTGCTG
Organism: Pristis pectinata; assembly: GCF_009764475.1. Classification (NCBI taxonomy): domain Eukaryota; kingdom Metazoa; phylum Chordata; class Chondrichthyes; order Rhinopristiformes; family Pristidae; genus Pristis; species Pristis pectinata. The sequence continues at coordinate 65,236,604 of NC_067405.1, read as the reverse complement.
TATGATTCCATGGTTCCATGATTCTAAAACACCAGGACTGGTTTGATGAGAATTTCCAGAGGATCAAGGAGCTAATTTACCATAAACATAGTTAGCTCAACCATGCCTCAAATGAAAATGGATGACTCCAGTGTCACCTGAAAGCTGATGTTCAACAGAAAACCTATGAGCTGAGAACAGATGGTGGGTGGAAAGAGTGCAGGAGGTCCCACAACTTGCTGTCAACCAAAACGTGGGTGTGTTCTTCAGCATTGTCAAGGCCGTTTACGGCCCAACACCCAAGCTCCTGTCCCAGTGAGAGTCAAGACTCATCAACGATAGACAAGGACTGAGCACCAGTTTGGAGGAGCCCTTCAAAGAACTCCTCAACCGTGACTCCATCCTTGACATGTGGCATTGATTCACTGCCACAATGGATAATCTGATCCAGCCTCATCGCCACCTCTGACCCGCATGAAGTTGAAGGGATCATTTGCCAGCTGAGAAACAGCAGGGCCCCAGGAGCAGACGGTAGCCCTGGTGACGTTCTAGAACTTGGCTGAAAGGAACTTGAGTCTCAAATTCACAACCTCACTTCCCACATGCCAGGGGACCTCAAGGAAGCTGAAATGATCATCGACAGGAAAGGAAGCCAATCCTATTGCAGTACCTGCAAAGACGTCGTCCCTGATGTCTGCCACAGATAGTCATTATCAGGGACCTCCACAACCTTCTCCTCCCAACAGTCAAACAGCTGCTCCCTGAATCACAGTGTGTTTCTCCAGAGGCACAGGGGAGGTGACCTTCAGTCCACAACTACTCCAAGAGAAATGCACCAGCCACTACACAGTGGGCCTCACATAATCATTTGACTCCATTAATCAAGAGGGACAATGAAATATGGCCTCTTGCAGAACTCCGGTGCCTGCTACGTGATGGCATGTAAGTTGTGATCATAAGCAACAGACCCAATGTCAATGCAGACTCGTGTCAAATAAGGCTGCTTCATCACTCCAACACTGTTCTCAATCTTCCTCACCATAAAACTGCCCATCACCTCCAACAATCTTTCCATGGGAAAAGATCTTAGCTGCAGGAGTAACAAGAAACTGTGCAAACCTACATTACGTTCTCTGTGGAAGGCCATCCCAACTTCCATCATCCAATTGCAGTCCGTCAATGGTGTTTTCATCTGTGTATGCTTGGAGGCCAAGCTACAAATCATTCACTGAAGCATTCAAAAGAACGGGCCTCACACTTAACATCCACAAAGCAAATGTTCTCCACTAACCTATCCCTGATGTATAACACAGCATCCCAACTGTAAAGATCCACGATAAAAACTTGGCAAAACACAGACTGTTTCCACTCCTTGAGAGGCACCTCTCAATGAAGGCAGTCACTGATGATGAAACTGACCATTTTTTCAGTACACCAGCACTGCCTTTCTCTCTCTGAGCATTTGAAGGTAAGGACCTCACACCCAGCATGAAGCACCTGGTCTACTGGGCAGCAGTAGTGCCTGCCCTCCTGCATGCTTCTGAGACTTGGATTACTTACAGCAGGCACCTCAGTGCCCTGGAGAAGTGTCACTAATGCCATCTTCACAAAATCTTCCAAATCCACCTAAAAACAGAAAATGCTGGAAACATTCAGCAGGTCAGGCTGCATCTGTGGGAAGAAAAACAGTTACTATTTTAGGTTGAAGACTCTTCATCAGAACTCTGCAGGGGCTTCAACCTGAAATGTTAACTCTGTTTCACTTCCCACAGATGCCATCTGCCCTGCTGTTTTTCCAACATTTTCTGTTCTTATTTCAGATTTCCAGCATCTGCAGTATTTTTTTTGATTTTCATGT